>NC_132882.1:36461424-36785146 GCF_030463535.1 Salminus brasiliensis
AGTAGTGGAGAAGGAGAGGGAGTATGTAGTGAGAGCGGTAGAGCAGGAGAGGGAGTGTGTAGTGAGCAGTAGAGCAGGAGAGGGAGTGTGTGGAGGAGCAGTAGAGCAGGAGAGGGAGAGTGTAGTGAGAGCGGTAGAGCAGGAGAGGGAGAGTGTAGTGAGAGCGGTAGAGCAGGAGAGGGAGTGTGTAGTGAGAGCGGTAGAGCAGGAGAGGGAGAGTGTAGTGAGAGTGGTAGAGCAGGAGAGGGAGTGTGTAGTGAGAGCGGTAGAGCAGGAGAGGGAGTGTGTAGTGAGAGCGGTAGAGCAGGAGAGGGAGTGTGTAGTGAGAGCGGTAGAGCAGGAGAGGGAGAATTAGTCTAACATTTACCAGGCCAAAACATGGTTCTCCCAGCTCCTCAGTGCCATGGTCTATCTGCACCAGCAGGACATTGTACACCGAGACCTCAAGTGTGCAAATGTGCTGCTGACCACTGATGACCAGGTCAAACTGGCTGACTTTGGTATTGGACGCTTTTATAGAAGCTTTGATGATCTAAGTCAGTCGTTTTCCTGCACTCCCTCTTATGCTGCACCTGAGGTGCTCATGGATCGTCCTTATGATCCTAAAAAGAGTGATGTGTGGAGTCTGGGTGTAATACTTTTTGTCATGGTCACCGGAACTCTGCCCTTCCAAGCCTCCAGTATAATGAATCTCCCCCGTCTCCAGCATAAGGCCTTAGTGTATCCAGATGAGGTCACAGTGGAGGAGCCCTGCTGCACCTTCATCTCTTATTTGCTGCAGTTCGATCCTGACACTAGGCCTTCAATGACCGAGGTGGCACGTCACCCTTGGCTGCAGTCGAGGTAAGGACCATAATTAACCCACTGTGCTGGAACTGGAGTATGCAGTCCCAGGTTTTTATATACAGACTTTGAACTGATTCAATCTTAAAATGGAAATAAGAATCAGTTCTGTATCATAACAGCATTCTAACTTTCCCATATATCTGAATTAATGCATAGATATAAAGAATAGGGGTCTCTAACAGGTCTTAGCAGTGCTATAAGGATTAAGATCAAAACATAGTCAGGATTAAATAAACTGTTAATTCCAACAGGACTACACACGGGAAAGGGGTCCTCACAACGTTCTTAACCTTCTAACTTTAATCTCTATCTTCCATTTACAGGGAAAATATGCAAACTCACAGAGCCCTGAAATATCAAGGTGCTGGATGACCTCGGTGAAGGAAGATTCAGCAAGGTTATACTGGCCACATCCAAGAAGTACCCCAACCAAGTGGCTATAAAAATACTGGACATGATGGCCGAGACAGATAAGGATTTTAAATTCCTGCCTCGGGAACTTGACATTCTAAGAGCAGTGAACCACCCTCACATTGTTCACCTCCATAAAGTTTCAATGCACCATGGACAGGTGTTCATCGTGATGGAGGCTGCTGCAACAGATCTCCTGAGGAAGATCAGGGAGCTCCACCATGTACCCATCAGCCGGGCCAAAACGTGGTTCTCCCAGCTCCTCAGTGCCATGGTCTATCTTCACCAGCTGGACATTGTCCATCGAGACCTCACATGTGAGAATGTGCTGCTGACCGCTGATGACCAGGTCAAACTGGCGGACTTTGGTTTTGGACGCTATTATAAAAGCGCTGATGACCTAAGTCAGACGTTTTGTTGCTCTCCTCCTTATGCTGCACCTGAAGTGCTTATGGATGTTCCTTATGATCCAAAGAAGAGCGATGTGTGGAGCCTAGGTGTGATTCTTTATGTCATGGTCACTGGAGACCTGCCCTTCAAGGACTCCACTGACAAGAATCTCCCCCGTCTCCAGCGTAAGGCCTTAGTCTATCCAGAAAAGAGCACAGTGGAGGAGCCCTGCCGCTCCTTCATCTCTTATCTGCTGCAGTTTGACCCTCACACTCGACCTTCAGTGACAGAGGTGGCACAGCACCGTTGGCTGCAGTCGAGGTAAGAACCATAATTAACCCTTTGTGCTGGAGGTGGAGTATCTACTTCCAGGTTTTCCTATGTGTGTGTGTGTGTGTATATATGTATGTATGTGTGTATATATATACACACACACACACATATATATATATATATATATATATATATATATATATATATATATATATATATATATATATATAATATAAATGAACAGGGGGTCTGTTTCCCAAAGCAGCATTTCTCAGCTACTAGATAACTTTAGCCCAATGGTGAGGATGGGAATGTCCCTCAGCTCTTCTCCTATTGGACAGACTGGACTCCAGGCTGAAGTTCACTGTCTGAACTGAGAGTCCTGCTCTGTGAAACACCCCCAGATCGGTCAGTTATTTGTTCCTTTGCTAAATTTCTCTTGTATTTTCATCAACATTGAAACTGAAGGCTCATCACTGGCTAAGGCTGAAAGCTCTCTAGGACACAATGTGTTTGGTGGTGAAACTGCATACTGTAAGGGGGGCACTAAATCTGAGCAGGACAGGATGAAGCGTTTGGAGAAAACCAGCCAGTATGTTTGATTTATTTGTTGTTTCCACTGTTTCTGAATTAATTTACTAAGTGCTTTATTTGTCTTGATAGATCTTGGCTCCTCCCATTAAAACGTTTTGTAAACAGATAAATAGGTAACATACAGTATCAGTTTATTAGCAATAAGTAAATAATCAAAGATGACTTATGTTCCTCATCTGTTCTGTATGATCTCCAGAGTCATAGGCAGGTTCCTTGTGGTGACGGTCGATGATCAGCTTGAGGGAAACAGCAGAGCTTATTCTGATCGAGACGTGAACCCACTCCAGTCCACAGAGCAAGAGTTTCAGTCTCCCTCTTTGAGCAGAGAGGCAGAGGTGCTCTCCTGTCCAGACTTCAACTGTGAGTCTCTAAAGCCTGAGCGGGAAGACGAGAGCAGTAGTGCAGGTTCAACTTGCAGAAGCGTAGAGGTTGTGGAGGAGGAGGACTGCTGCTCCAGCTGTAGTCCATTTGGTGCTGCAGTTAAAAGGGCAGCTAAGGCTTATGTTGTAGCACCAGTTCTCAGAGCCTCCAGGACACTTCGAAGGAGGGTGAAGAAGTTTTTCAGGATGGACTCTGTGGTGCACAAAGCCTCCTCTTCTTCCCAGCAGGATGCTCATTGTTCTGCTTCCTCTGCAGAAGCTTCTGCCTCTTCGTGTTTCCAGCTGGCTTGTGAGGATGTGCTCTGTGGGCCGGTGGTGGAGGCTGAAGCTGTTCTCCCACAGTCCACCGTAAGACAGAGATCCGGGAGGCTGAAGTTCCCCAAGTTTAAGGTATGTGAGTCGAGTGGTGAGAGGTCTTGACCGCCCCAGATTTTATACTGCAAAATCACTTTAAATATTTGTCAGAAATATTTATTCAGTGTTTAATCTTTGTGATTTTGTCCCTCCAACAGTTCCTGAAGAAGTCAACAAGGGTACATCCTTTGTAGCCCTCTTACACGGCTCCAGGTGACAATGACATACTGGCTGTTTCATTTTTAGGGGAAATTCCTGCTCCATGGGTTTGTGGTCAAGCAGGAACCTGTGCTCCCACAGCCCACAGTGATGCAGGATACCAGGAGACTGAAGTTGCCCAAGTTTAAGGTATGTGAGTCGAGTGGTGAGAGATCTTGACAGCCCCAGATTTTATACTGTAAAAACTTCAAATTTGTCAGAAATGTTTTAGTTGTTTAATCTTCATTTTGTCCCTCCAACAGATCCTGATGAAGTCGAGACGGGTATATCCTTTGTAGCCCTTTAGCACGACTCCAGGTGATGACGATGTACTGACCGGACTCTATTCTGAAGGGAAAGTCCCGCTCCGTGGGCTGGTGGTTGAGCTAGAACCTGTGCTCCCACAGCCCACTGTGATGCAGGAAACAAGGAGGCCGAGGCTTCGGCTCCCCTTCAGATGATCTAGACTGAGATTCAACTTTAAGGTGTGTGAATATTCTTCTCATAACGCTCTGTTCTTAGCTGTGACACTTGCAATAGCACCACCTTCAGCTGAATTGTTAATATTTTGTTATATTCTCTGTTCAGGCTGAGCTAAGATCTAAAGAGAAGGATTCGTCTCAGGTGATCCCAAAGCACCTCCAGCAAAGAGGAGGCCGAGCTGTTTCTTAGCCTTCGTGGACAGCAGCTCTGGTTTTTCTCAAACTTGACCAGCTGCACAGCCCAGGCTACTTGAATAGGACACATCCCGGAGAGTGTTGGGGCAGCGGTGGCTCAGCGGTTAGAGCTCTGGTCTATCGATTACAGGGTTGTGGGTTCGAGACCCGGGCTTGGCAAGCTGCCACTGTTGGGCGCTTGGACTTTCTCTCTGCTGCCCGGACGCTGGAGTTGGCTGCCCACTGCTCTGGGTGTGTGTTCGTTCACTACCACAGATGGGTCAAATGCAGAGGACACAATATGCGTGTTTTACAGTCTTATTTCACTAGTTGGGTAAAAATTCAGCGTTGGATTCTGTTCAGTGTTTAGAAAGTGATGATTGCAGCACTGTGCAACTTAACAAACACAGACTTCATTTCTATATCTGTTCAAACGGCCATTAAGTGGTTCTTCATTATTCAGGATATTTCTGAGGACATTACTAATAAAATAAATAAGCTGCTGCTGTTTCCAGAACAATGCGCTACCCCAGAGTCCAGACATAAAAGTGTTTGGCAAGACTTTGATGGTGAGGGACAGAAAATACTCAAACATCTAAGGCTGAACTTTGGAGGTGTGGAAAAAATTGCAGAAACACTGAAAGAGAGTCTCCTGAAAAGAATAGAAGCTGTAGTTAAAGGGTAGAAGCACTAAACCCTCACACATCTGATTTCTTAAATATGTTTTTTCCTGATTCAGAAAAAAGGAGTCGTTGTAATTAGTGGCTGTTTTGGCTGAAATGTAAATAAATCCGTCCTGTTCACAGAACTGCCCTGGCTCTTAAACATTTTGAGATGGGACCAGTAAAGATCAGAAAACATTTAATTATTGCTTAAGAAACACCACTAATCAAACAGCTGTTATTGGACTATTATTGACTTTATACAGTTGTACTCAGCAGTGGACAAATCAACGTATGTATTAGATGATGTGATTCCAGGCCTACTAACATGGATGTGTATGTGTGTGTGAAATACATGAGTGTAGAAAGACAGTCAGACTAACACTTGAGTGATTATTATTAGCAGTTATTAGCAGAGATTAGTGATTATTATACAGACTAATGGGGAAAGTGGGGCTCTGAATTGACCTGATTAAAAGGGAATTAAATGGAACTGCACACAAATAAAAGATTGCAGCGCGTTCAGGAACTGTTCCAGCATGTGCGTTTTAGCTTCTGCTCTGCCATTTACTGCACTTTGTGCATTTGCTTATGGACTTGGGTTGAAAGTGCTGTGGGAGAGGAAAAGGAGAGACGTGAACTAGGGAGAGAACCAGTGCAACCACTTCTCACATTTTAATCATGTCAATTCAAAGCTGTATGTTTGTCTGGAAAGAATATGTGCATGTTCAGAAATCACCAGCATTATTTGTAAGTTACCCACCAAACACCCACTGCTCCCACAACTCAGAACTCATCATGTAGAACCTCAGTAAATCATGGTCTTGGAGCATGGATGCTGTATATGTCACACACTCCACATGTATTGTGAGAAAGCTTTAATGAACACTTAATGTCAAGAATCAAAACAAGGAGCAGAAAATGCCCAATAAGGGCACTAACAGCAGAATAGTGCTTCGGCTATTTGCTTTAACAAGTGTCTGGTTATGGAGCTGTCTAGTCTGGGACCTTGGGATGGGAGGTACAGAGATGTGTGTGAAGAGCATTTAATTGATCTGTGATTGAATCACTACTTTACAGATACACTCTGTTCATCACATCATCCACCCACATGAATGGAATGATTATTATGAGCCACTGCAGCATCTTCATCTGTAAACCCTCGAGTAGATTTCATCACTGATCCCCTGAGAAAATGTTGCTGTTCTCCAAAACTGAAACTCATCAGTAAAGTGTTCAGATCTGAATGTGGTACAGCGTGTTTATTAATATGCTGAGATCTAGCAGAAAACAGATTTGATCGTTTGCAGATTATCTGAACCTTGAAGGCTTTCATTTCTTTGGAAAAATGATTTCTTCCAGCAGGTTCTGAAAAAGGAGAAGAACGGTTCCATTTCAGCTTTAAAAGAAGTCTAGAGATGTACTTGCTGCTAACTCCACATGATGGCTGCTGCACGTATCCTGTGTTGCCTGTATTCGTTTTGTGCAGCGGTTGTACACGTCCTCTGAGTTTTTTTTTTTTAACTCTTTTGAGTTAGCCACATTTCTAACATGCAATCAAATCAAGTCACAGTCAACAAACCCCCTCGCCAGTTCAGGTATCTGATGTGTTTTATCTCAAGCACTCCTGATGCAGCTAACTAAGCCGTTTGATTTAGAAATGTGCAGGGTTATGAAGGATTCTGTTCGGGGGGGGGTTAATCCTCTGACACATTGCACATTGGCCAGTACGTCACAGGCCTGAGCACATAGGCCATTTCCAACACAGCCAGTTGTTTAGGAGAACGCATGGCCAAACAGCAAGTATATCTCGAGCCTAAAACAGCAGATAAGCCAACAGATTTTCATGGCTGTACCTTCAGTTGCTTGTTGGAGCTTTTGAGGAACTGGATGTCTTCTGTGTGCTTCTTCTCATCAGCCTGTCGCCGCTCAGCCTCTCGACTCTCAACTGCCTTACTAATAATCTAATAAAACTAATAATACTGCCTCAATAATCTCTGTTTATAAACTCCTATTAACTTGTACATTCTGACTAAGTGTAGCACCTCTGAAAACCCTTCTAGTGCCATGAAAATATAGGTTTTGTGTAAATATGAATATTTCACTATATATGTATTTAAAAACAGAATTGTGAAGCCTGCCATGAATGTACTTGAATATAAATGAACCATTTGTCAATTATGTTGTAAGAAAACACTAGGTACACCTCTTTGTCCAATTAATCAGCTCTGCTTATCATATAGGAGAACTTTGTAGTTCTAGAGTTACAGACTGTAGTCCTCCTGTTTGTCTGCATACTTTATTACGTAAAGTATCCTGTATGATTAGTGTGAGCTGAAACCATGGAAAATGGGTTCAGAAACAAGTGTAGCTTTAACATTTAATGGCCAGTGAATGGTAAACGGTGCCCATTACTTCTGGGATGAGCTGGGGAAACTTTAAGCTGTCAGTTGGGGATGAGGTTGGGTGATGATCATCCAATATTCTGACCTCACCAATGCCCTTGTTGCTAAATGCAATCAAATCTTCACAGTGATGCTCCCAAATTTAAGATTCTGAAATCTCAAATAAAATATATTATAAATATAGATCATAACATATACAGACCTGTTTACAATGTAAATCTCTTTCAAATATCGGTCTTTATCCCTGTAAAAATGATATCAAAAAAGTAGTAATAGCAGCACTTTATTATATTAAAAATATTATATTATATTTCATCTTAATGTTTTACCTCTAGATTTCAAACTGCAATTCATACCTATTTATTTCTACTTTTATTATTATTGTTATTGTTATTATTATTATTATTAGTAGTAGTAGTAGTAGTAGGAGGAGGAGGAGGAGGATTAACAATGGACTTACAATAATAAACAATAATACACACAAACTCAAGAGAAGGAGAGAGGTGAAGAGCTAAAAAGTGGAGCTAAAATGAGATGATTAAACAGTGAAGCAGAAAAAACCCGCTTTAAAAACTACAGAGCTGTAAATCAGAACTTCTACTCCCACTGTCTCCCACTGCTCCCTTTACCTTCACTAAATAAGTCAGCTCCGCTTGCTGGAGCTTCATCTCCAACTGCTGGAAGCTGATCAGTTCATAGACCACCTGGAGAAGATCGTTCCAGAAGAATGACTTTTTAATCTTACATTTATCTCAGCAGTGTTAATATTAAATTGATCTCAGCAGTGTTGATATTAAATTGATCTCAGCAGTGTTGATATTAAATTGATCTCAGCAGTGTTGATATTAAATTGATCTCAGCAGTGTTAATATTAATATTATCTCAGCAGTGTTGATATTAAATTGATCTCAGCAGTGTAAATATTCATATTATCTCAGCAGTGTAAATATTAATATTATCTCAGCAGTGCTTTGTCAGGTCCACAGGCTTCAAGGTCCAGGACTTTTATGTTGACAGTCATTTATGTAAGACTCCATGTTTTGTGTCTAGTGCAGGTGTGCTTCATGTACGTGTGTAATGTGTTGTGATTAGGGTCAGCTGGGAGCTGGGGGGTTTATAGGGAGCTGGGGGGGTTATTATAGGGAGCTAAAGCGAGCTCCTCCTCCCCGAGAATTATACTCGCTACTTCAGGCTGTCTGGTGGTCTTCATGTTCATGTGGTTCTAGGTCGTCTATGGTGTTTTCTCTCGAGGACTTTGGATGAGAGTCTGTCCTCGTTCAGGAGTAGATCTCTTCAGGGTCTGCAGGTTGGGGGTCTTGAGGATTCGGCTAATCCCGTTGTTCTGAGTCACGTAAATTTAGTGTCGCCTGACGAGCGCGGTGCTCCGTCTGATCTGTTCTTCACTATCTCTCCTGACTCCCTGACTCCCAACCAGCCTCAGGTGGCTTTCAGGTTCAGCTCAGGTTAGTTTGTCACGTTTGTTTGGTTTATTCATTATTTCTTGTTATTGCTGCATTCTTGTGTTTCCCCTGTTTGGTTTAATAAAGTCTTGCATCGCACCGCGAGTTTTCACCCGTCATTGTCCTAACCAGTCCTGACCCAGCAGTGTTAATATTACATTAATCTCAGCAGTGCTAATATTACATTAATCTCAGCAGTGTTAATATTACATTAATCTCAGCAGTGTTAATACTACATTAATCTCAGCAGTGCTAATATTACATTAATCTCAGCAGTGCTGATATTACATTAATCTCAGCAGTGCCAATACTACATTAATCTCAGCGGTGTTAATATTACATTAATCTCAGCGGTGTTAATATTGCATTAATCTCAGCGGTGTTAATATTGCATTAATCTCAGCGGTGTTAATACTACATTAATCTCAGCAGTGCTAATATTACATTAATCTCAGCAGTGTTAATATTACATTAATATCAGCAGTGTTAATATTGCATTAATCGCAGCAGTGCCAATACTGCATTAATCTCAGCAGTGTTAATACTACATTAATCTCAGCAGTGTTAATATTGCATTGCATTAATCTCAGCAGTGTTAATATTGCATTGCATTAATCTCAGCGGTGTTAATACTGCATTAATCTCAGCAGTGTTAATATTGCATTGCATTAATCTCAGCAGTGTTAATATTGCATTAATCTCAGCAGTGTAAATATTGCATTAATCTCAGCAGTGTTAATATTACATTAATCTCAGCAGTGTTAATATTGCATTAATCTCAGCGGTGTTAATATTGCATTAATCTCAGCGGTGTTAATACTACATTAATCTCAGCAGTGCTAATATTACATTAATCTCAGCAGTGTTAATATTACATTAATATCAGCAGTGTTAATATTGCATTAATCGCAGCAGTGCCAATACTGCATTAATCTCAGCAGTGTTAATACTACATTAATCTCAGCAGTGTTAATATTGCATTGCATTAATCTCAGCGGTGTTAATACTGCATTAATCTCAGCAGTGTTAATATTGCATTGCATTAATCTCAGCAGTGTTAATATTGCATTAATCTCAGCAGTGTAAATATTGCATTAATCTCAGCAGTGTTAATATTGCATTAATCTCAGCAGTGTTAATATTGCATTAATCTCAGCGGTGTTAATACTACATTAATCTCAGCAGTGCTAATATTACATTAATCTCAGCAGTGTTAATATTACATTAATATCAGCAGTGTTAATATTGCATTAATCGCAGCAGTGCCAATACTGCATTAATCTCAGCAGTGTTAATACTACATTAATCTCAGCAGTGTTAATATTGCATTGCATTAATCTCAGCGGTGTTAATACTGCATTAATCTCAGCAGTGTTAATATTGCATTGCATTAATCTCAGCAGTGTTAATATTGCATTAATCTCAGCAGTGTAAATATTGCATTAATCTCAGCAGTGTTAATATTGCATTAATCTCAGCGGTGTTAATATTGCATTAATCTCAGCGGTGTTAATATTGCATTAATCTCAGCGGTGTAAATATTAAATGCATCTTAGCAGTGTTATTCAGAAATTTACCTCAGCAGTGCTAATCTGAAATTTATCTCAGCAGTGTTAGAAATAAATTTACCTCAGCAGCGTTAATCCTAAATCTTTCTCAGCAGTGTAAATAAGAAATGTATCTCAGCATTGTTAATAATAAATTTATCTCAGCAGTGCTTATCACAACTTTATCTCAGAAGAGTTAATATTACAATTATCTCACCAGTGCTAATCTTAAATGTACCTTAGCGGTATTAATCTTACATATATTTAAGCAGTATTAATATTAAATTTATTTCAGAAGTGTTAATATTAAATTCATCTAAGCAGTGCTAATCAGAAATTCACCTCAGCAGTGTTAATATTACAATTATCTCAGCAGAGCTAATAATTTTATCTCAGCAATGTTAATATTAAATTTATCTCAGCAGTGTTGATCTTAAATTTATCTCAGCAGTGATCATAACTTTCTCAGCAGTGCTAATCATAAATGTATCTTATCAGTGCTTATCTTAAATTTATCTCAGCAGTGATCATAACTTTCTCAGCAGTGCTTATCCTAAATTTCTCAGCAGTGTTAATATTAAATTTATTTCAGCAATGTTAATATTAAATGTATCTTAGCAGTGTTAATCTGAAATTTATCTATGCAGTGTTAATCAGAAATTTACCTCAACAGTGCTAATATTAAATTTCTCAGCTATGCTAATATTAAATTTAATACGTTTTAAAATCATATGTTTACAGCAGCAGTCCTAATCTTAAATTTATGTAAGCAGTGTTAATCATACATTTACTACAGCAGTGCTAATCCTAAATTTGTCAGCAGTGTTCATATTAATTTTATCTCAGCAATGCTAATCATAATTTTATCTCAATAGTGTTAATAAAAATAAATTTATCTTAGCAGTGTTAATGTTACATTCATCTCAGCAGTGCTAATCAGAAATTCACCTCAGCAGAGCTAATCTTAATTTTATCTCAGCAATCTTAATATGACATTTATTTAAGCAGTGTTAATATTAAATTTATCTCATCAGTGCTAATCATAAATTTCTCATCAGTGCTAATCATAAATTTATCTTAGCAGTGTTAATATTACATTTTTCTCACCAGTGCTAATCTTAAATTTACCTTAGCGGTATTAATCATAAATTTATCTCAGCAGTGTTAATATTAAATTGATCTCAGCAGTGCAAATACTAAATTAATCTCAGCAGTGTTAATAATAAATTTCTCAGCGGTGTTCATATTAATTAATGTGAGCAGTGATCATAACTTTATCTCAGCAGTGCTAATAAATTTCTCAGCAGTGCTAAGCTTAAATTTATCTCAGCAGTGTTCATATTAATTTTATCTCAGCAGTGTTCATATTAATTTTATCTCAATAGTGTTAATAAAAATAAATTTATCTTAGCAGTGTTAATATTACATTCATCTCAGCAGTGCTAATCAGAAATTCACCTCAGCAGAGCTAATCTTAATTTTATCTCAGCAATGTTAATATGACATTTATTTAAGCAGTGTTAATATTAAATTTATCTCAGCAGTGTTCACAATTTTATCTCAGCAGTGTTAATATTAAATTTAATCTAAGCAGTGTTAATATTAAATTAATCTAAGCAGTGTTAATATTAAATTTATCTCAGCAGTGTTCACAATTTTATCTCAGCAGTGTTAATATTAAATTTAATCTAAGCAGTGTTAATATTAAATTAATCTAAGCAGTGTTAATATTAAATTAATCTAAGCAGTGATCATAACTTTATCTCAGCAGTGCTAATCTTAAATTCATCTCAGCAGTGCAAATTAAATTTATCCCAGCAGTGTTAATTAAATTTACCTCAGCAGTGTTAATCTTAAATTTACCTCAGCAGTGCTAATCATAATTTATGATTTACACTGCTGAGGTAAATTTATCTCAGTAGTCCTAATCATAAATTTATCCCAGCAGAGTTAATCTTAAATTTAACTCAGCAGTGTTAATATTAAATTTCTCAGCAGTGCTAATAATAAATTTATCTTGGCAGTGCTACTCATAAATTTATCTCAGCAGTGTTAATATTACATTTTTTTCACCAGTGCTAATCTTAAATTTACCTTAGCGGTATTAATCTTACTTTTATCTTAGCAGTGTTAATATTAAATTTATCTCAGCAGTTCAAACAATGAATGTATCTCAATAGTGCTAATCATAAATTTATCTCAGCAGTGTTAATATCAAATTGATCTCATCAGTGCAAATACTAAATTAATCGCAGCAGTGGTAATCATAAATTTATCTCAGCAGTATTAATATAAAATTCATCTGAGCAGTGATCATAACTTTATCTCAGCAGTTCAAATAATAAATGTATCTCAATAGTGCTAATCATACATTTTTCAGCAGTGTTAATCTTTACTGTATCTCAGCAGTGCGAATATTAAATTTATCTCAGAAGTGTTAATAATACATTTACCACAGTAGTGTTAATTATACATTTACCACAGCGGTGTTAATCTTGCATTTCTCAGCAGTGCTAATCTTAAATTTATCTCAGCAGCGTTAATAATAATTTCATCTCAGCAGTGCTAATCATAAATAATCTCTGCAGTGTTAATATTAAATTCATCTGAGCAGTGATCATAACTTTATCTCAGCAGTGCTAATCATAAATTTTTCTGAGCACTGCTAATCATAAATTTCTCAACAGTGATAATGCTAAATTCATCTCAGAAGTGTTACTCTTAAATATTAAGAGTTAATATTAAATTAATATTAAATTAATATTAAATTAATCTCATCAGTGATGATCCTAAATTTATCTCTGCAGTGTTAATCTTAAATTTACTTTAGCAGTGTAAATCATAAATTATCTCAGTAGTGTTAATGTTAAATTTCTCAGCAGTGCTAATCATAAATTGATCTCAGCAGTGTTAATATTATATTTATTTAAGCAGTGTTAATTTTAAAATCCTCTCATCAGTGATGATCTAAATTTCTCAGCAGTGCTAATCTGAAATGTATCTCCGCAGTGTTAATCTTAAATTTACCTCAGCAATGTTAATACTACATTTATTTAAGCATATTATTAAATTTATCTCAGCAGTGATAATCATAACTTTATCTCAGCAGTGCTAATCCTAAATTTCTCAACAGTGATAATGCTAAATTCATCTCAGAAGTGTTAATCTTAAATGTATCTCAACAGTGTTAATATTAAATTAATCTCAGCAGTGTTGATCAGACATTTACCTCAGCAGTGTTAATCTTGAATGTATCTCAGCAATGTTAGTATTACATTTATTTAAGCAGTGTTATTATTAAATTTATCTAAGCAGTGATAATCATAAATTTATCTCAAAAGTGTTTATTACATTTCTCAGCAGTGCTAATCATACATTTATCTCAGCAGTGTAAATCATAAATTCTCAGTAGTGTTAATGCTAAATTTCTCAGCAGTGCTAATCATGAATTGATCTCAGCAGTGCTAATCTGAAATGTATCTCTGCAGTGTTAATCTTAAATTTACCTCAGCAGTGTTAATATTAAATTTCTCAGCAGTGTTAATAATACATTTATGTCAGCAGTATTAATATTAAATTTATGTCAGCACTGCTAATCATAATTTTATCTCAAGTGTTAATAAAAATAATATTAAATGTAGCTTACATTATGAGTGGAGTATGGAATTAATGAATAGTAATTAACATGTGTAAAGAGTATAAAGAGAAAAATTAAACACACTGAGAATTACCTTACCTATTCTTTTCTATCTTTCTTCCATGCTAAGAAAAGGAGTGTAGAGAGCCCTCTATGGGGATATCCTATTTCATCAGTAGATCGGAATAGTCTATGTTATTATAACAGTTGAGAAACTATGTTGGCAGTAGGCCAAGAGTCCCTTGGGGATATGAAGAATGGTTGAAGATGGTATTATAGTATGTAGGAACAGAAGATGGAAAATGTATGTTTACAGTGAATTGTTAAGGACCTTGAGAGTTTATGACAATATTAACTCTGGCGTGATTCTCCTTTTCTCTTTTATGGGATGTGAGAGGAGGCAGAAAAAGGAAATAAAGAGGGGCTGCTGGTAAGCGACGGGCCAGAAGCGTCACGTGGACTGAGTGGAAGAAGCTGTGCTGACTGCAGATCAGGCTAGTGTGTGTTTATCCACAAATTACTTCCCTTTACACACCTGCACTTAACCACATGTGTAGTCACATTTATAGTACTATTAATTGCATAATACTTACTTACAGTTTAAAGGACTCTGCATGAAGCTTGGCAACAGACTGATTGGTTAGTGAATTTGATTACTTAGGAGAAAACATTTGGGGGTTAAACATTTTGTTAAGATATGTAGTCTGAATAGAGATACATTGGAGCATTTACTATTGGAATATCTTGTGTTTTTGGGGAGATTAGATTCAGAAGTATAATTAGTATAATTTCAATAACCCATCCACTTAATTTCAATAACCATCTAACTAATTTACAAATAAATAAACATAGTATAATTGTAAGTAGACAGTGACAGGGTAGTAACTTCAATTATTTTTTTGCACACTTAAATAACAGAGAGGCTATTAGTATGCCAACTATGGGTACAATCGCTTCAAAAGGTATTACTCCTGTTGATGTGGTTAAGAAAAATAATCCATTAATTAAAGGCATAACTAAGACATCAGAGAAATGGCATAAGCGTTGGCCTGACATTGACCAACCATTGCCAGTGGAAGGGACACTTAATCCAGATGTAATTAAGGTAATGCAGGTGCTTGTGGCTACATACAAGGCAAACCAAAAGAAAGGTAAGAAGGGGGAACAACATAAGGAGAAGAGACAGATGGAGCTTGGCATTCTTCAGTTGTTTGAACAAGAGGGACAGAAATTGGTCAAAGCAGCGAAGGATAAGAGAGAGAGGAGTGAGAAGAAATAGAGAGACAGGTAAGGGGAATAGAAAAGCAGATGGCAGAAATTAGTGCACCATTTTCACATGTCGACCCAGTAAAGAATCCCCCACCATATGAGAAGTAGCTGACGTCTAAGGAGATCTATCCCCAGCTTCCAGTGATCACTCAAGAGGGCGACTATCGTATCAGAGATGAGGAAGACCGAATAGTGGAAGCAGGAAACGCGGAAACAATTATAAAGATGTATCCAATTTCCAAAAGTAAGAAGAAAACAACATGTCTGCAAATTGAAGGTGACGTGAAGACCAGGAGGACAAAACTTGGAGATGATGTGGATCAGAGTGCTTGGGAAGAAGCCAGAGGAGGATATGATCCAGCAGTCAGACGGATCCTGGTGAGGGCAGAAAGGAGAGGAGGCAAGACGAGACAGTATGAGGACTCCACTGATGAGAGTTCTGATGAAAGTGAAAATGAAGATGACGGCCAAGACAATGGACCCACAAGTCTTTGCACCTCAAGAGGATTCTTCCCGACCAAGAATGGAAGAAGACATCGACAGGGCTATGAGAAGTGTAGAGAGGCGTATAAACCAATGCCTTTCTCACGTGGACACTGCTATGAGTGTAGAGAAGCAGAAAAGACTGAAAAAACAACTGAAGGAGCTACAGATGCAGAAAAAGGAATTGAGGATGGAAGGCTCTCAGAAAGTGGACAAGGGATATGCACTGCGCCCAAGAAAAGGAACATCATGTGACAAGATGTGTCCAATGATCATCCGAGGACAGACATTAGAACACAAGCCTTGGCAGAATACAGACATGTCTGATGTTTTGGAAAAATTGCCAACTCTTCAAGACGGAGCACATCCTTGGATCGCAAAGTTGGAGGAGATCATGGTGGGAACACAACCTGCTGTTGGAGATATTAAGAGACTACTTGCTAATCTCCTGGGAGTGCCGGCCATGGAAGAAATTCTGCAAAAAGCTGGATTCGATCGCTATGTGGGAACAGCGGTAAATGATCCAGAACTGTTTGCTGCAATTAGAGGTTGGGTGTGGACAGCATTGAGAAACGACACCCCTCTTTGGCTGGATCTACTTTCACGTAAAAAGGTGGGTCATGTAATCCTGAAAATAAGAAAAAGAAAGTCAATATATGTATAGAAACCGATTGTTCACTTACCTGTTACACAGTTGCAGATGAAAAGAAAGCCAGGCAGACAGAGTTCCAGATGCAAACAAGCTCTCACAGCTGGAGGTGGATAGCCCCTTTTTTGGACGAATCCACTTTCAGGTAAAAAGGTGCATCAAGGGATCCTTTGTGACAAGAAAGAAAATCAGTATATGTATAGAAAGAGAATAAACACATACCTGTTACACAGTTGCAGATTAATTGCAAGCCAGTCAGACACCGTTCTAGTTGCAGACAACCACTCACAGCTGAAGATGGAGAGCTCCTTGTTGGCCGGATCCACTTTCAGGTAAAAAGGTGTGTCATGAGATCCTGCAAATAAGAAAGAGAAAAAAGAAAGTCAATATATGTATAGAAACCGAATGTTCACTTACCTGTTACACAGTTGCAAATGAAAGAAAGCCAGTTGGACACCGTTTGAGATACAGACAAGCACTCACAGCTGGAGGTGGATAGCCCCTTGTTGGACGAATCCACTTTCAGGTAAAAAGGTGCATCAAGGGATCCTGTGTGACAAGAAAGAAAATCAATATATGTATAGAAAGAGAATTAACACATACCTGTTACACATAGCAGATTAATTGCAAGCCAGTCAGACACTGTTCCAGTTGCAGACAACCACTCACAGCTGAAGATGGAGAGCTCCTTGTTGGCCGGATCCACTTTCAGGTAAAACGGTGCATCATGGGATCCTGATAAACTGTGTGACAAAAATGAAAATCAATATATGTATAGAAACCGAATGTTCACTTACCTGTTACTCAGTTGCAGATTAATTGCAAGCCAGTCAGACACCGTTCCAGTTGCAGACAACCAACTCACAGCTGAAGATGGAGAGCTCCTTGTTGGCTGGATCCACTTTCAGGTAAAACGGTGCATCATGGGATCCTTATAAACTGTGTGAAAAACAAAAAAGAAAGTCAATATATGTATAGAAACCGAATGTTCACTTACCTGTTACACAGTTTCAAATGAAAGAAAGTCAGTCGGACACCGTTTGAGATGCGGACAAGCACTCACAGCTTGAGATGTATAGCCCCTTGTTAGCCAGATTCAATTTGAGGTCAAAAGGTCGGTCATGGGATCCTGATATACTGTGTGATAAAAAATAAAATCAAAATATGTATAAAAAAACAAATTAACACGTACCTCTAACACAGTTGCAGATTAACTGCAAGCCAGCCAGACACCGTTCTTGTTGCAGACAACCACTCACAGCTGAAGATGGAGAGCTTCTTGTTGGCCGTATCCACTTTCAGGTAAAAAGGTGTGTCATGAGATCCTGCAAATAGGAAAGACAAAAAAGAAAGTCAATATATGTATAGAAACCGAATGTTCACTTACCTGTTACTCAGTTGCAGATGAAAAGAAAGCCAGGCAGACAGAGTTCCAGATGCAGACAAGCACTCACAGCTTGAGATGTATAGCCCCTTGTTAGCCAGATTCAATTTGAGGTAAAAAGGTCGGTCATGGGATCCTGATATACTGTGTGATAAAAAATAAAATCAAAATATGTATAAAAAAAACAAATTAACACGTACCTCTAACACAGTTGCAGATTAACTGCAAGCCAGCCAGACACCGTTCTTGTTGCAGACAAACACTCACAGCTGAAGATGGAGAGCTCCTTGTTGGCCGGATCCACTTTCAGGTAAAACGGTGCGTCATGGGATCCTGTGTGACAAGAAAGAAAATCAGTATATGTATAGAAAGAGAATTATCACATACCTGTTACACAGTTGCAGATTAATTGCACGCCAGTCAGACACCGTTCCAGTTGCAGACAACCACTTACAGCTGAAGATGGAGAGCTCCTTGTTGGCTGGATCCACTTTCAGGTAAAACAGTGCATCATGGGATCCTGATAAACTGTGTGACAAAAATGAAAATCAATGTATGTATAGAAACCGAATGTTCACTTACCTGTTACTCAGTTGAAGATTAATTGCAATTGAAAGAAAGCCAGTCGGACAACATTTGAGATGCAGACAAGCACTCACAGCTGGGGGTTGATAGCCCGTTGTTGGACAAATCCACTTTTAGGTAGAAAGGTGCATCAAGGGATCCTGTGTGACAAGAAAGAAAATCAATATCCACTTTTACATAAAAAGGTGGGTCATGAAATCCTGAAAATAAGAAAGAAAAAAAAGAAAGTCAATATATGTATAGAAACCGTATGTTCACTTACCTGTTAGCCGGATCCACTTTCAGGTAAAAAGGTGTGTCATGAGATCCTGCAAATAAGAAAGACAAAAAAGAAAGTCAATATATGTATAGAAACCGAATGTTCACTTACCTGTTACACAGTTGCAAATGAAAGAAAGTCAGTCGGACACCGTTTGAGATGCGGACAAGCACTCACAGCTTGAGATGTATAGCCCCTTGTTAGCCAGATTCAATTTGAGGTCAAAAGGTGGGTCATGGGATCCTGATATACTGTGTGAAAAAAATAAAATCAACATATGTATAAAAAAAACGAATTAAGACGTACCTCTAGCACAGTTGCAGATTAATTGCAAGCCAATCAGACACCGTTCTAGTTGCAGACAACCACTCACAGCTGAAGATGGAGAGCTTCTTGTTGGCCGTATCCACTTTCAGGTAAAAAGGTGTGTCATGAGATCCTGCAAATAGGAAAGACAAAAAAGAAAGTCAATATATGTATAGAAACCGAATGTTCACTTACCTGTTACTCAGTTGCAGATGAAAAGAAAGCCAGGCAGACACCGTTCCAGTGTCAGACAACCACTCACAGCTGAAGATTGAGAGCTCCTTGTTGGCCGGATCCACTTTCAGGTAAAACGGTGCATCATGGGATCCTGATAAACTGTGTGACAAAAGTGAAAATCAATGTATGTATAGAAACCGAATGTTCACTTGTTAGCCAGATTCGGTTTCTATACATACATTGAATGAAAATAAATGTATGTATAGAAACCAAATGTTCACTTACCTGTTACTCAGTTGAAGATTAATTGCAAGCCAGTCAGACACCGTTCCAGTTGCAGACAACCACTCACAGCTGTAGATGGAGAGCTCCTTGTTTACCGGATCCACTTTCAGGTAAAACAGTGTATCATGGGATCCTGATAAACTGTGTGACAAAAATGAAAATCAATGTATGTATAGAAACCGAATGTTCACTTACCTGTTACACAGTTGCAAATGAAAGAAAGCCAGTCGGACACCGTTTGAGATGCAGATAAGCACTCACAGCTGGAGGTGGATAGCCCCTTGTTGGACGAATCCACTTTCAGGTAAAAAGGTGCATCAAGGGATCCTGTGTGACAAGAAAGAATATCAGTATATGTATAGAAAGAGAATTATCACATACCTGTTACACAGTTGCAGATTAATTGCACGCCAGTCAGACACCGTTCCAGTTGCAGACAACCACTCACAGCTGGGGGTTGATAGCCCGTTGTTGGACGAATCCACTTTTAGGTAGAAAGGTGCATCAAGGGATCCTGTGTGACAAGAAAGAAAATCAGTATCCACTTTTACGTAAAAAGGTGGGTCATGAAATCCTGAAAATAAGAAAGAAAAAAAAGAAAGTCAATATATGTATAGAAACCGAATGTTCACTTACCTGTTACACAGTTGCAGATTAATTGCAAGCCAGTCAGACACCGTTCCAGTGTCAGACAACCATTCACACCTGAAGATTGAGAGCTCCTTGTTGGCAGGATCCACTTTCAGGTAAAACGGTGCATCATGGGATCCTGATAAACTGTGTGACAAAAGTGAAAATCAATGTATGTATAGAAACCGAATGTTCACTTGTTAGCCAGATTCGGTTTCTATACATACATTGAATGAAAATAAATGTATGTATAGAAACCAAATGTTCACTTACCTGTTACTCAGTTGAAGATTAATTGCAAGCCAGTCAGACACCGTTCCAGTTGCAGACAACCACTCACAGCTGTAGATGGAGAGCTCCTTGTTGGCTGGATCCACTTTCAGGTAAAAAGGTGCATCAAGGGATCCTGTGTGATAAGAAAGTAAATCAGTATATGCATAGAAAGAGAATTAACACATACCTGTTACACAGTTGCAGATTAATTGCAAGCCAGTCAGACACCGTTCCAGTTGCAGACAACCACTCACAGCTGAAGATGGATAGCTCCTTGTTTGCCGGATCCACTTTCAGGGAAAACAGTGCATCATGGGATCCTGATAAACTGTGTGACAAAAATGATAATCAATGTATGTATAGAAACCGAATGTTCACTTGCCTGTTACTCAGTTGCAGATTAATTGCAAGCCAGTCAGACACCATTCCAGTTGCCGACAACCACTCACACCTGAAGATGGAGAGCTCCTTGTTAGCCAGATTCAATTTGAGGTAAAAAGGTGTGTCATGAGATCCTGCAAATAAGAAAGACAAAAAAGAAAGTCAATATATGTATAGAAACCGAATGTTCACTTACCTGTTACACAGTTGCAAATGAAAGAAAGTCAGTCGGACACCGTTTGAGATGCAGACAAGCACTCACAGCTGGAGGTGGGTAGACCGTTGTTGGACAAATCCACTTTCAGGTAAAAAGGTGCATCAAGGGATCCTGTGTGACAAGAAAGAAAATCAGTATATGTATAGAAAGAGAATTAAACACATACCTGTTACACAGTTGCAGATTAATTGCAAGCCAGTCAGACACCGTTCCAGTTGCAGACAACCACTCACAGCTGAAGATGGAGAGCTCCTTGTTGGCCGGATCCACTTTCAGGTAAAACGGTGCATCATGGAATCCTGATAAACTGTGTGACAAAAATGAAAATCAATGCATGTATAGAAACCGAATGTTCACATACCTGTTAGACAGTTGCAAAGTAAAGAAAGCCAGTCAGACACCGTTCCAGTTGCAGACAACCACTCACAGCTGAAGATGGAGAGCTCCTTTTTGGCCGGATCTACTTTCAGGTAAAAAGGTGTGTCATGAGATCCTGCA
Organism: Salminus brasiliensis; assembly: GCF_030463535.1. NCBI lineage: Eukaryota > Metazoa > Chordata > Actinopteri > Characiformes > Bryconidae > Salminus > Salminus brasiliensis. Next base: position 36,482,634 of record NC_132882.1, read on the forward strand.
AATATGAAAGACAAAAAAGAAAGTCAATATATGTATAGAAACTGAATGTTCACTTACCTCTTACTCAGTTGCAGATGAAAAGAAAGCCAGGCAGACAGAGTTCTAGATGCAGACAAGCACTCACAGCTTGAGATGTATAGCCCCTTGTTAGCCAGATTCAATTTGAGGTAAAAAGGTGTGTCATGAGATCCTGCAAATAAGAAAGAGAAAAAAGAAAGTCAATACATGTATAGAAACCGAATGTTCACTTACCTGTTACACAGTTGCAAATGAAAGAAAGCCAGGCAGACACCGTTTGAGATGCAGACAAGCACTCACAGCTGGAGGTGGATAGCCCCTTGTTGGACGAATCCACTTTCAGGTAAAAAGGTACATCAAGGGATCCTGTGTGACAAGAAAGAAAATCAGTATATGTATAGAAAGAGAATTATCACATACCTGTTACACAGTTGCAGATTAATTGCACGCCACTCAGACACCGTTCCAGTTGCAGACAACCACTTACAGCTGAAGATGGAGAGCTCCTTGTTGGCTGGATCCACTTTGAGGTAAAACGGTGCGTCATGGGATCCTGATAAACTGTGTGACAAAAATGAAAATCAATGTATGTATAGAAACCGAATGTTCACTTACCTGTTACTCAGTTGCAGATTAATTGCAATTGAAAGAAAGCCAGTCGGACACCGTTTGAGATGCAGACAAGCACTCACAGCTGGGGGTTGATAGCCCGTTGTTGGACGAATCCACTTTTAGGTAGAAAGGTGCATCAAGGGATCCTGTGTGACAAGAAAGAAAATCACTATCCACTTTTACGTAAAAAGGTGGGTCATGAAATCCTGAAAATAAGAAAGAAAAAAATGAAAGTCAATGTATGTATAGAAACCGAATGTTCACTTACCTGTTACACAGTTGCAGATTAATTGCAAGCCAGTCAGACACCGTTCCAGTTGCAGACAACCACTCACAGCTGTAGATGGAGAGCTCCTTGTTTGCCGGATCCACTTTCAGGTAAAACAGTGCATCATGGGATCCTGATAAACTGTGTGACAAAAATGATAATCAATGTATGTATAGAAACCGAATGTTCACTTACCTGTTACTCAGTTGCAGATTAATTGCAAGCCAGTCAGACACTGTTCCAGTTGCAGACAACCACTCAAAGCTGAAGATGGAGAGCTCCTTGTTGGCCGGATCCACTTTTACGTAAAAAGGTGGGTCATGAAATCCTGAAAATAAGTAAGACAAAAAAGAAAGTCAATATATGTATAGAAACGGAATGTTCCCTTACCTGTTACACAGTTTCAAATGAAAGAAAGCCAGTCGGACACCGTTTGAGATGCAGACAAGCACTCACAGCTGGAGGTGGAGAGTTCCTTGTTGGCCGGATCCACTTTCAGGTGAAACGGTGCATCATGGGATCCTGACAAACTGTGTGACAAAAATGAAAATCAATTTATGTATAAAAACCGAATGTTTACTTACCTGTTACTCAGTTGCAAATGAAAGAAAGTCAGTCGGACACCGTCTGAGATGCAGACAAGCACTCACAGCTGGAGGTGGATAGACCGTTGTTGGACGAATCCACTTTCAGGTAAAAAGGTGCATCAAGGGATCCTGTGTGACAAGAAAGAAAATCAGTATATGTATAGAAAGAGAATTAACACATACCTGTTACACAGTTGCAGATTAATTGCAAGCCAGTCAGACACCGTTCCAGTTGCAGACAACCACTCACAGCTGAAGATGGAGAGCTCCTTGTTGGCCGGATCCACTTTCAGGTAAAACGGTGCATCATGGAATCCTGATAAATTGTGTGACAAAAATGAAAATCAATGCATGTATAGAAACCGAATGTTCACTTACCTGTTACTCAGTTGCAGATTAATTGCAAGCCAGTCAGACACCGTTCCAGTTGCAGACAACCACTCACAGCTAAAGATGGAGAGCTCCTTGTTGGCCGGATCCACTTTCAGGTAAAAAAGGTGTGTCATGAGATCCTGCAAATAAGAAAGACAAGAAAGAAAGTCAATATATGTATAGAAACCGAATGTTCTCTTACCTGTTACACAGTTGCAAATTAAAGAAAGTCAGTCGGACACCGTTTGAGATGCAGACAAGCACTCACAGCTGGAGGTGGATAGCCCCTTGTTAGCCAGATTCAATTTGAGGTAAAAAGGTGTGTCATGAGATCCTGCAAATAAGAAAGACAAAAAAGAAAGACAATACATGTATAGAAACCGAATGTTCACTTACCTGTTACACAGTTGCAAATGAAAGAAAGCCAGTCGGACACCGTTTGAGATGCAGACAAGCACTCACAGCTGGAGGTGGATAGCCCCTTGTTGGAAGAATCCACTTTTAGGTAAAAAGGTGCACCAAGGGATCCTGTGTGACAAGAAAGAAAATCAGTATATGTATAGAAAGAGAATTAACACATACCTGTTACACAGTTGCAGATTAATTGCAAGCCAGTCAGACACCGTTCCAGTTGCAGACAACCACTCACAGCTGAAGATGGAGAGCTCCTTTTTGGCCGGATCCACTTTCAGGTAAAAAGGTGTGTCATGAGATCCTGCAAATAAGAAAGACAAAAAAGAAAGTCAATACATGTATAGAAACCGAATGTTCACTTACCTGTTACACAGTTGCAAATTAAAGAAAGTCAGTTGGACACCGTTTGAGATGCAGACAAGCACTCACAGCTGGACGTGGATAGACCGTTGTTGGACGAATCCACAAAAAGGTGCATCAAGGGATCCTGTGTGACAAGAAAGAAAATCAGTATATGTATAGAAAGAGAATTAAACACATACCTGTTACACAGTTGCAGATTAATTGAAAGCCAGTCAGACACCGTTCCAGTTGCAGACAACCACTCACAGCTAAAGATGGAGAGCTCCTTGTTGGCCGGATCCACTTTCAGGTAAAAAAGGTGTGTCATGAGATCCTGCAAATAAGAAAGACAAGAAAGAAAGTCAATATATGTATAGAAACCGAATGTTCACTTACCTGTTACACAGTTGCAAATTAAAGAAAGTCAGTCGGACACCGTTTGAGATGCAGACAAGCACTCACAGCTGGAGGTGGGTAGACCGTTGTTGGACAAATCCACTTTCAGGTAAAACGGTGCATCATGGGATCCTTATAAACTGTGTGACAAAAATGAAAATCAATGTATGTATAGAAACCGAATGTTCACTTACCTTTTACTCAGTTGCAGATTAATTGCAAGCTAGTCAAACACCGTTCCAGTTGCAGACAACCACTCACAGCTTGAGATGGAGAGCTCCTTGTTAGCCAAATTCAATTTGAGGTAAAAAGGTGTCATGAGATCCTGCAAATAAGAAAGACAAAAAAGAAAGTCAATACATGTATAGAAACCGAATGTTCACTTACCTGTTACACAGTTGCAAATTAAAGAAAGTCAGTCGGACACCGTTTGAGATGCAGACAAGCACTCACAGCTGGAGGTGCATAGACCGTTGTTGGACGAATCCACTTTCAGGTAAAAAGGTGCATCAAGGGATCCTGTGTGACAAGAAAGAAAATCAGTATATGTATAGAAAGAGAAATAACACATACCTGTTACACAGTTGCAGATTAATTGCAAGCCAGTCAGACACCGTTCCAGTTGCAGACAACCACTCATAGCTGAAGATGGAGAGCTCCTTGTTGGCCGGATCCACTTTCAGGTAAAACGGTGCATCATGGAATCCTGATAAACTGTGTGACAAAAATGAAAATCAATGCATGTATAGAAACCGAATGTTCACTTACCTGTTACTCAGTTGCAGATTAATTGCAAGCCAGTCAGACACCGTTCCAGTTGCAGACAACCACTCACAGCTGAAGATTGAGAGCTCCTTGTTGGCCGGATCCACTTTCAGGTAAAACGGTGCATCATGGGATCCTGATAAACTGTGTGACAAAAGTGAAAATCAATGTATGTATAGAAACCGAATGTTCACTTGTTAGCCAGATTCGGTTTCTATACATACATTGAATGAAAATAAATGTATGTATAGAAACCAAATGTTCACTTACCTGTTACTCAGTTGAAGATTAATTGCAAGCCAGTCAGACACCGTTCCAGTTGCAGACAACCACTCACAGCTGAAGATGGAGAGCTCCTTGTTGGCCGGATCCACTTTCAGGTAAAACGGTGCATCATGGAATCCTGATAAATTGTGTGACAAAAATGAAAATCAATGCATGTATAGAAACCGAATGTTCACTTACCTGTTACTCAGTTGCAGATTAATTGCAAGCCAGTCAGACACCGTTCCAGTTGCAGATAACCACTCACAGCTAAAGATGGAGAGCTCCTTGTTGGCCGGATCCACTTTCAGGTAAAAAAGGTGTGTCATGAGATCCTGCAAATAAGAAAGACAAGAAAGAAAGTCAATATATGTATAGAAACCGAATGTTCTCTTACCTGTTACACAGTTGCAAATTAAAGAAAGTCAGTCGGACACCGTTTGAGATGCAGACAAGCACTCACAGCTGGAGGTGGATAGCCCCTTGTTAGCCAGATTCAATTTGAGGTAAAAAGGTGTGTCATGAGATCCTGCAAATAAGAAAGACAAAAAAGAAAGACAATACATGTATAGAAACCGAATGTTCACTTACCTGTTACACAGTTGCAAATGAAAGAAAGCCAGTCGGACACCGTTTGAGATGCAGACAAGCACTCACAGCTGGAGGTGGATAGCCCCTTGTTGGAAGAATCCACTTTTAGGTAAAAAGGTGCACCAAGGGATCCTGTGTGACAAGAAAGAAAATCAGTATATGTATAGAAAGAGAATTAACACATACCTGTTACACAGTTGCAGATTAATTGCAAGCCAGTCAGACACCGTTCCAGTTGCAGACAACCACTCACAGCTGAAGATGGAGAGCTCCTTTTTGGCCGGATCCACTTTCAGGTAAAAAGGTGTGTCATGAGATCCTGCAAATAAGAAAGACAAAAAAGAAAGTCAATACATGTATAGAAACCGAATGTTCACTTACCTGTTACACAGTTGCAAATTAAAGAAAGTCAGTTGGACACCGTTTGAGATGCAGACAAGCACTCACAGCTGGACGTGGATAGACCGTTGTTGGACGAATCCACAAAAAGGTGCATCAAGGGATCCTGTGTGACAAGAAAGAAAATCAGTATATGTATAGAAAGAGAATTAAACACATACCTGTTACACAGTTGCAGATTAATTGAAAGCCAGTCAGACACCGTTCCAGTTGCAGACAACCACTCACAGCTAAAGATGGAGAGCTCCTTGTTGGCCGGATCCACTTTCAGGTAAAAAAGGTGTGTCATGAGATCCTGCAAATAAGAAAGACAAGAAAGAAAGTCAATACATGTATAGAAACCGAATGTTCACTTACCTGTTACACAGTTGCAAATTAAAGAAAGTCAGTCGGACACCGTTTGAGATGCAGACAAGCACTCACAGCTGGAGGTGGGTAGACCGTTGTTGGACAAATCCACTTTCAGGTAAAACGGTGCATCATGGGATCCTTATAAACTGTGTGACAAAAATGAAAATCAATGTATGTATAGAAACCGAATGTTCACTTACCTGTTACTCAGTTGCAGATTAATTGCAAGCTAGTCAAACACCGTTCCAGTTGCAGACAACCACTCACAGCTTGAGATGGAGAGCTCCTTGTTAGCCAAATTCAATTTGAGGTAAAAAGGTGTCATGAGATCCTGCAAATAAGAAAGACAAAAAAGAAAGTCAATACATGTATAGAAACCGAATGTTCACTTACCTGTTACACAGTTGCAAATTAAAGAAAGTCAGTCGGACACCGTTTGAGATGCAGACAAGCACTCACAGCTGGAGGTGCATAGACCGTTGTTGGACGAATCCACTTTCAGGTAAAAAGGTGCATCAAGGGATCCTGTGTGACAAGAAAGAAAATCAGTATATGTATAGAAAGAGAAATAACACATACCTGTTACACAGTTGCAGATTAATTGCAAGCCAGTCAGACACCGTTCCAGTTGCAGACAACCACTCATAGCTGAAGATGGAGAGCTCCTTGTTGGCCGGATCCACTTTCAGGTAAAACGGTGCATCATGGAATCCTGATAAACTGTGTGACAAAAATGAAAATCAATGCATGTATAGAAACCGAATGTTCACTTACCTGTTACTCAGTTGCAGATTAATTGCAAGCCAGTCAGACACCGTTCCAGTTGCAGACAACCACTCACAGCTGAAGATTGAGAGCTCCTTGTTGGCCGGATCCACTTTCAGGTAAAACGGTGCATCATGGGATCCTGATAAACTGTGTGACAAAAGTGAAAATCAATGTATGTATAGAAACCGAATGTTCACTTGTTAGCCAGATTCGGTTTCTATACATACATTGAATGAAAATAAATGTATGTATAGAAACCAAATGTTCACTTACCTGTTACTCAGTTGAAGATTAATTGCAAGCCAGTCAGACACCGTTCCAGTTGCAGACAACCACTCACAGCTGTAGATGGAGAGCTCCTTGTTTACCGGATCCACTTTCAGGTAAAACAGTGTATCATGGGATCCTGATAAACTGTGTGACAAAAATGAAAATCAATGTATGTATAGAAACCGAATGTTCACTTACCTGTTACACAGTTGCAAATGAAAGAAAGCCAGTCGGACACCGTTTGAGATGCAGATAAGCACTCACAGCTGGAGGTGGATAGCCCCTTGTTGGACGAATCCACTTTCAGGTAAAAAGGTGCATCAAGGGATCCTGTGTGACAAGAAAGAATATCAGTATATGTATAGAAAGAGAATTATCACATACCTGTTACACAGTTGCAGATTAATTGCACGCCAGTCAGACACCGTTCCAGTTGCAGACAACCACTCACAGCTGGGGGTTGATAGCCCGTTGTTGGACGAATCCACTTTTAGGTAGAAAGGTGCATCAAGGGATCCTGTGTGACAAGAAAGAAAATCAGTATCCACTTTTACGTAAAAAGGTGGGTCATGAAATCCTGAAAATAAGAAAGAAAAAAAAGAAAATCAGTATATGTATAGAAAGAGAAATAACACATACCTGTTACACAGTTGCAGATTAATTGCAAGCCAGTCAGACACCGTTCCAGTATCAGACAACCATTCACAGCTGAAGATTGAGAGCTCCTTGTTGGCAGGATCCACTTTCAGGTAAAACGGTGCATCATGGGATCCTGATAAACTGTGTGACAAAAGTGAAAATCAATGTATGTATAGAAACCGAATGTTCACTTGTTAGCCAGATTCGGTTTCTATACATACATTGAATGAAAATAAATGTATGTATAGAAACCAAATGTTCACTTACCTGTTACTCAGTTGAAGATTAATTGCAAGCCAGTCAGACACCGTTCCAGTTGCAGACAACCACTCACAGCTGTAGATGGAGAGCTCCTTGTTGGCTGGATCCACTTTCAGGTAAAAAGGTGCATCAAGGGATCCTGTGTGATAAGAAAGTAAATCAGTATATGTATAGAAAGAGAATTAACACATACCTGTTACACAGTTGCAGATTAATTGCAAGCCAGTCAGACACCGTTCCAGTTGCAGACAACCACTCACAGCTGAAGATGGATAGCTCCTTGTTTGCCGGATCCACTTTCAGGGAAAACAGTGCATCATGGGATCCTGATAAACTGTGTGACAAAAATGATAATCAATGTATGTATAGAAACCGAATGTTCACTTGCCTGTTACTCAGTTGCAGATTAATTGCAAGCCAGTCAGACACCATTCCAGTTGCCGACAACCACTCACACCTGAAGATGGAGAGCTCCTTGTTAGCCAGATTCAATTTGAGGTAAAAAGGTGTGTCATGAGATCCTGCAAATAAGAAAGACAAAAAAGAAAGTCAATATATGTATAGAAACCGAATGTTCACTTACCTGTTACACAGTTGCAAATGAAAGAAAGTCAGTCGGACACCGTTTGAGATGCAGACAAGCACTCACAGCTGGAGGTGGGTAGACCGTTGTTGGACAAATCCACTTTCAGGTAAAAAGGTGCATCAAGGGATCCTGTGTGACAAGAAAGAAAATCAGTATATGTATAGAAAGAGAATTAAACACATACCTGTTACACAGTTGCAGATTAATTGCAAGCCAGTCAGACACCGTTCCAGTTGCAGACAACCACTCACAGCTGAAGATGGAGAGCTCCTTGTTGGCCGGATCCACTTTCAGGTAAAACGGTGCATCATGGAATCCTGATAAACTGTGTGACAAAAATGAAAATCAATGCATGTATAGAAACCGAATGTTCACATACCTGTTAGACAGTTGCAAAGTAAAGAAAGCCAGTCAGACACCGTTCCAGTTGCAGACAACCACTCACAGCTGAAGATGGAGAGCTCCTTTTTGGCCGGATCTACTTTCAGGTAAAAAGGTGTGTCATGAGATCCTGCAAATATGAAAGACAAAAAAGAAAGTCAATATATGTATAGAAACCGAATGTTCACTTACCTCTTACTCAGTTGCAGATGAAAAGAAAGCCAGGCAGACAGAGTTCTAGATGCAGACAAGCACTCACAGCTTGAGATGTATAGCCCCTTGTTAGCCAGATTCAATTTGAGGTAAAAAGGTGTGTCATGAGATCCTGCAAATAAGAAAGAGAAAAAAGAAAGTCAATACATGTATAGAAACCGAATGTTCACTTACCTGTTACACAGTTGCAAATTAAAGAAAGTCAGTCGGACACCGTTTGAGATGCAGACAAGCACTCACAGCTGGAGTTGGATAGACCGTTGTTGGACGAATCCACTTTCAGGTAAAAAGGTGCATCAAGGGATTCTGTGTGACAAGAAAGAAAATCAGTATATGTATAGAAAGAGAATTAACACATACCTGTTACACAGTTGCAGATTAATTGCAAGCCAGTCAGACACCGTTCCAGTTGCAGACAACCACTCACAGCTGAAGATGGAGAGCTCCTTGTTGGCCGGATCCACTTTCAGGTAAAACGGTGCATCATGGAATCCTGATAAACTGTGTGACAAAAATGAAAATCAATGCATGTATAGAAACCGAATGTTCACTTACCTGTTACTCAGTTGCAGATTAATTGCAAGCCAGTCAGACACCGTTCCAGTTGCAGACAACCACTCACAGCTGAAGATGGAGAGCTCCTTGTTGGCCGGATCCTATTTTTCAGTAAAAAGGTGGGTCATAAAATCCTGAAAATAAGTAAGACAAAAAAGAAAGTCAATATATGTATAGAAACGGAATGTTCACTTACCTGTTGCACAGTTGCAAATGAAAGAAAGCCAGTCGGACACCATTTGAGATGCAGACAAGCACTCACAGCTGGAGGTGGATAGCCCCTTGTTGGACGAATCCACTTTCAGGTAAAAAGGTACATCAAGGGATCCTGTATGACAAGAAAGAAAATCAGTATATATATAGAAAGAGAACTAACACATACCTGTTACACAGTTGCAGATTAATTGCAAGCCAGTCAGACACTGTTCCAGTTGCAGACAACCACTCACAGCTGAAGATGGAGAGCTCCTTGTTGGCCGGATCCACTTTTACGTAAAAAGGTGGGTCATGAAATCCGGAAAATAAGTAAGACAAAAAAGAAAGTCAATATATGTATAGAAACCGAATGTTCACTTACCTGTTACACAGTTGCAAATGAAAGAAAGCCAGTCGGACACCATTTGAGATGCAGACAAGCACTCACAGCTGGAGGTGGAGAGTTCCTTGTTGGCCGGATCCACTTTCAGGTGAAACGGTGCATCATGGGATCCTGACAAACTGTGTGACAAAAATGAAAATCAATTTATGTATAAAAACCGAATGTTCACTTACCTGTTACTCAGTTGCAAATGAAAGAAAGCCAGGCAGACACCGTTTGAGATGCAGACAAGCACTCACAGCTGGAGGTGGATAGCCCCTTGTTGGACGAATCCACTTTCAGGTAAAAAGGTACATCAAGGGATCCTGTGTGACAAGAAAGAAAATCAGTATATGTATAGAAAGAGAATTATCACATACCTGTTACACAGTTGCAGATTAATTGCACGCCACTCAGACACCGTTCCAGTTGCAGACAACCACTTACAGCTGAAGATGGAGAGCTCCTTGTTGGCTGGATCCACTTTGAGGTAAAACGGTGCGTCATGGGATCCTGATAAACTGTGTGACAAAAATGAAAATCAATGTATGTATAGAAACCGAATGTTCACTTACCTGTTACTCAGTTGCAGATTAATTGCAATTGAAAGAAAGCCAGTCGGACACCGTTTGAGATGCAGACAAGCACTCACAGCTGGGGGTTGATAGCCCGTTGTTGGACGAATCCACTTTTAGGTAGAAAGGTGCATCAAGGGATCCTGTGTGACAAGAAAGAAAATCACTATCCACTTTTACGTAAAAAGGTGGGTCATGAAATCCTGAAAATAAGAAAGAAAAAAATGAAAGTCAATGTATGTATAGAAACCGAATGTTCACTTACCTGTTACACAGTTGCAGATTAATTGCAAGCCAGTCAGACACCGTTCCAGTTGCAGACAACCACTCACAGCTGTAGATGGAGAGCTCCTTGTTTGCCGGATCCACTTTCAGGTAAAACAGTGCATCATGGGATCCTGATAAACTGTGTGACAAAAATGATAATCAATGTATGTATAGAAACCGAATGTTCACTTACCTGTTACTCAGTTGCAGATTAATTGCAAGCCAGTCAGACACCATTCCAGTTGCCGACAACCACTCACAGCTGAAGATGGAGAGCTCCTTGTTAGCCAGATTCAATTTGAGGTAAAAAGGTGTGTCATGAGATCTTGCAAATAAGAAAGACAAAAAAGAAAGTCAATATATGTATAGAAACGGAATGTTCACTTACCTGTTGCACAGTTGCAAATGAAAGAAAGCCAGTCGGTCACCATTTGAGATGCAGACAAGCACTCACAGCTGGAGGTGGATAGCCCGTTGTTGGACGAATCCATTTTCAGGTAAAAAGGTACATCAAGGGATCCTGTATGACAAGAAAGAAAATCAGTATATATATATAGAAAGAGAACTAACACATACCTGTTACACAGTTGCAGATTAATTGCAAGCCAGTCAGACACTGTTCCAGTTGCAGACAACCACTCAAAGCTGAAGATGGAGAGCTCCTTGTTGGCCGGATCCACTTTTACGTAAAAAGGTGGGTCATGAAATCCTGAAAATAAGTAAGACAAAAAAGAAAGTCAATATATGTATAGAAACGGAATGTTCCCTTACCTGTTACACAGTTTCAAATGAAAGAAAGCCAGTCGGACACCGTTTGAGATGCAGACAAGCACTCACAGCTGGAGGTGGAGAGTTCCTTGTTGGCCGGATCCACTTTCAGGTGAAACGGTGCATCATGGGATCCTGACAAACTGTGTGACAAAAATGAAAATCAATTTATGTATAAAAACCGAATGTTTACTTACCTGTTACTCAGTTGCAAATGAAAGAAAGTCAGTCGGACACCGTCTGAGATGCAGACAAGCACTCACAGCTGGAGGTGGATAGCCCCTTGTTGGACAAATCCACTTTTAGGTAAAAATGTGCATCAAGGGATCCTGTGTGACAAGAAAGAAAATCAGTATATATATATATATAGAAAGAGAATTGACACATACCTGTTACACAGTTGCAGACTAATTGCAAGCCAGTCAGACACCGTTCCAGTTGTAGACAACCACTCAAAGCTGAAGATGGAGAGCTCCTTGTTGGCAGGATCCACTTTCAGGTAAAACGGTGCATCATGGGATCCTGATAAACTGTGTGACAAAATTGAAAATCAATGTATGTATAGAAACCGAATGTTCACTTACCTATTACACAGTTGCAGATTAATTGCAAGCCAGTCAGACACCGTTCCAGTTGCAGACAACCACTCACAGCTGAAGATGGAGAGCTCCTTGTTGGCCGGATCCACTTTCAGGTAAAAAGGTGTGTCATGAGATCCTGCAAATAAGAAAGACAAAAAAGAAAGTCAATATATGTAAAGAAACCGAATGTTCACTTACCTGTTACACAGATGCAGATGAAAAGAAAGCCAGGCAGACACCGTTCCAGTTGCAGACAACCACTCACAGCTGAAGATGGAGAGCTCCTTGTTGGCCGGATCCTATTTTTCAGTAAAAAGGTGGGTCATGAAATCCTGAAAATAAGAAAGACAAAAAAGAAAGTCAATATATGTATAGAAACCGAATGTTCACTTACCTCTTACTCAGTTGCAGATGAAAAGAAAGCCAGGCAGACAGAGTTCTAGATGCAGACAAGCACTCACAGCTTGAGATGTATAGCCCCTTGTTAGCCAGATTCAATTTGAGGTAAAAAGGTGTGTCATGAGATCCTGCAAATAAGAAAGACAAGAAAGAAAGTCAATATATGTATAGAAACCGAATGTTCACTTACCTGTTACACAGTTGCAAATGAAAGAAAGTAAGTCGGACACCGTTTGAGATGCAGACAAGCACTCACAGCTGGACGTGGATAGACCGTTGTTGGACGAATCCACTTTCAGGTAAAAAGGTGCATCAAGGGAACCTGTGTGACAAGAAAGAAAATCAGTATATGTATAGAAAGAGAATTAAACACATACCTGTTACACAGTTGCAGATTAATTGCAAGCCAGTCAGACACCGTTCCAGTTGCAGACAACCACTCACAGCTGAAGATGGAGAGCTCCTTTTTGGCCGGATCCACTTTCAGGTAAAAAGGTGTGTCATGAGATCCTGCAAATATGAAAGACAAAAAAGAAAGTCAATATTTGTATAGAAACAGAATGTTCACTTACCTCTTACTCAGTTGCAGATGAAAAGAAAGCCAGGCAGACAGAGTTCTAGATGCAGACAACCACTCACAGCTTGAGATGTATAGCCCCTTGTTAGCTAGATTCAATTTGAGGTAAAAAGGTGTCATGAGATCCTGCAAATAAGAAAGACAAAAAAGAAAGTCAATACATGTATAGAAACCGAATGTTCACTTACCTGTTACACAGTTGCAAATTAAAGAAAGTCAGTCGGATACCGTTTGAGATGCAGACAAACACTCACAGATGGAGGTGGATAGCCCCTTGTTGGACGAATCCACTTTCAGGTATAAAGGTGCATCAAGAGATCCTGTGTGACAAGAAAGAAAATCAGTATATGTATAGAAAGAGAATTAACACATACCTGTTACACAGTTGCAGATTAATTGCAAGCCAGTCAGACACCGTTCCAGTTGCAGACAACCACTCACAGCTGAAGATGGAGAGCTCCTTGTTGGCCGGATCCACTTTCAGGTAAAAAGGTGTGTCATGAGATCCTGCAAATAAGAAAGAACAAAAAGAAAGTCAATACATGTATAGAAACCGAATATTCACTTACCTGTTACACAGTTGCAAATTAAAGAAAGTCAGTCAGACACCGTTTGAGATGCAGACAAGCACTCACAGCTGGAGGTGGGTAGACCGTTGTTGGACAAATCCACTTTCAGGTAAAACGGTGCATCATGGGATCCTGATAAACTGTGTGACAAAAATAAAAATCAATGTATGTATAGAAACCGAATGTTCACTTACCTGTTACTCAGTTGCAGATTAATTGCAAGCTAGTCAGACACCGTTCCAGTTGCAGACAACCACTCACAGCTTGAGATGGAGAGCTCCTTGTTAGCCAAATTCAATTTGAGGTAAAAAGGTGTCATGAGATCCTGCAAATAAGAAAGACAAAAAAGAAAGTCAATACATGTATAGAAACCGAATGTTCACTTACCTGTTACACAGTTGCAAATGAAAGAAAGTCAGTCGGACACCGTTTGAGATGCAGACAAGCACTCACAGCTGGAGGTGCATAGACCGTTGTTGGACGAATCCACTTTCAGGTAAAAAGGTGCATCAAGGGATCCTGTGTGACAAGAAAGAAAATCAGTATATGTATAGAAAGAGAATTAACACATACCTGTTACACAGTTGCAGATTAATTGCAAGCCAGTCAGACACCGTTCCAGTTGCAGACAACCACTCACAGCTGAAGATGGAGAGCTCCTTGTTGGCCGGATCCACCTTCAGGTAAAACGGTGCATCATGGAATCCTGATAAATTGTGTGACAAAAATGAAAATCAATGCATGTATAGAAACCGAATGTTCACTTACCTGTTACTCAGTTGCAGATTAATTGCAAGCCAGTCAGACACCGTTCCAGTTGCAGACAACCACTCACAGCTGAAGATGGAGAGCTCCTTGTTGGCCGGATCCACTTTCAGGTAAAACTGTGCATCATGGAATCCTGATAAACTGTGTGACAAAAATGAAAATCAATGCATGTATAGAAACCGAATGTTCACTTACCTGTTACTCAGTTGCAGATTAATTGCAAGCCAGTCAGACACCGTTCCAGTTGCAGACAACCACTCACAGCTGAAGATGGAGAGCTCCTTGTTGGCCGGATCCTATTTTTCAGTAAAAAGGTGGGTCATAAAATCCTGAAAATAAGTAAGACAAAAAAGAAAGTCAATATATGTATAGAAACCGAATGTTCACTTACCTCTTACTCAGTTGCAGATGAAAAGAAAGCCAGGCAGACAGAGTTCTAGATGCAGACAAGCACTCACAGCTTGAGATGTATAGCCCCTTGTTAGCCAGATTCAATTTGAGGTAAAAAGGTGTGTCATGAGATCCTGCAAATAAGAAAGACAAAAAAGAAAGTCAATACATGTATAGAAACCGAATGTTCACTTACCTGTTACACAGTTGCAAATTAAAGAAAGTCAGTCGGACACCGTTTGAGATGCAGATAAGCACTCACAGCTGGAGGTGGATAGACCGTTGTTGGACGAATCCACTTTCAGGTAAAAAGGTGCATCAAGGGATCCTGTGTGACAAGAAAGAAAATCAGTATATGTATAGAAAGAGAATTAACACATACCTGTTACACAGTTGCAGATTAATTGCAAGCCAGTCAGACACCGTTCCAGTTGCAGACAACCACTCACAGCTGAAGATGGAGAGCTCCTTGTTGGCCGGATCCACTTTCAGGTAAAACGGTGCATCATGGAATCCTGATAAATTGTGTGACAAAAATGAAAATCAATGCATGTATAGAAACCGAATGTTCACTTACCTGTTACTCAGTTGCAGATTAATTGCAAGCCAGTCAGACACCGTTCCAGTTGCAGACAACCACTCACAGCTAAAGATGGAGAGCTCCTTGTTGGCCGGATCCACTTTCAGGTAAAAAAGGTGTGTCATGAGATCCTGCAAATAAGAAAGACAAGAAAGAAAGTCAATATATGTATAGAAACCGAATGTTCTCTTACCTGTTACACAGTTGCAAATTAAAGAAAGTCAGTCGGACACCGTTTGAGATGCAGACAAGCACTCACAGCTGGAGGTGGATAGCCCCTTGTTAGCCAGATTCAATTTAAGGTAAAAAGGTGTGTCATGAGATCCTGCAAATAAGAAAGACAAAAAAGAAAGACAATACATGTATAGAAACCGAATGTTCACTTACCTGTTACACAGTTGCAAATGAAAGAAAGCCAGTCGGACACCGTTTGAGATGCAGACAAGCACTCACAGCTGGAGGTGGATAGCCCCTTGTTGGAAGAATCCACTTTTAGGTAAAAAGGTGCACCAAGGGATCCTGTGTGACAAGAAAGAAAATCAGTATATGTATAGAAAGAGAATTAACACATACCTGTTACACAGTTGCAGATTAATTGCAAGCCAGTCAGACACCGTTCCAGTTGCAGACAACCACTCACAGCTGAAGATGGAGAGCTCCTTTTTGGCCGGATCCACTTTCAGGTAAAAAGGTGTGTCATGAGATCCTGCAAATAAGAAAGACAAAAAAGAAAGTCAATACATGTATAGAAACCGAATGTTCACTTACCTGTTACACAGTTGCAAATTAAAGAAAGTCAGTTGGACACCGTTTGAGATGCAGACAAGCACTCACAGCTGGACGTGGATAGACCGTTGTTGGACGAATCCACAAAAAGGTGCATCAAGGGATCCTGTGTGACAAGAAAGAAAATCAGTATATGTATAGAAAGAGAATTAAACACATACCTGTTACACAGTTGCAGATTAATTGAAAGCCAGTCAGACACCGTTCCAGTTGCAGACAACCACTCACAGCTAAAGATGGAGAGCTCCTTGTTGGCCGGATCCACTTTCAGGTAAAAAAGGTGTGTCATGAGATCCTGCAAATAAGAAAGACAAGAAAGAAAGTCAATATATGTATAGAAACCGAATGTTCACTTACCTGTTACACAGTTGCAAATTAAAGAAAGTCAGTCGGACACCGTTTGAGATGCAGACAAGCACTCACAGCTGGAGGTGGGTAGACCGTTGTTGGACAAATCCACTTTCAGGTAAAACGGTGCATCATGGGATCCTTATAAACTGTGTGACAAAAATGAAAATCAATGTATGTATAGAAACCGAATGTTCACTTACCTTTTACTCAGTTGCAGATTAATTGCAAGCTAGTCAAACACCGTTCCAGTTGCAGACAACCACTCACAGCTTGAGATGGAGAGCTCCTTGTTAGCCAAATTCAATTTGAGGTAAAAAGGTGTCATGAGATCCTGCAAATAAGAAAGACAAAAAAGAAAGTCAATACATGTATAGAAACCGAATGTTCACTTACCTGTTACACAGTTGCAAATTAAAGAAAGTCAGTCGGACACCGTTTGAGATGCAGACAAGCACTCACAGCTGGAGGTGCATAGACCGTTGTTGGACGAATCCACTTTCAGGTAAAAAGGTGCATCAAGGGATCCTGTGTGACAAGAAAGAAAATCAGTATATGTATAGAAAGAGAAATAACACATACCTGTTACACAGTTGCAGATTAATTGCAAGCCAGTCAGACACCGTTCCAGTTGCAGACAACCACTCATAGCTGAAGATGGAGAGCTCCTTGTTGGCCGGATCCACTTTCAGGTAAAACGGTGCATCATGGAATCCTGATAAACTGTGTGACAAAAATGAAAATCAATGCATGTATAGAAACCGAATGTTCACTTACCTGTTACTCAGTTGCAGATTAATTGCAAGCCAGTCAGACACCGTTCCAGTTGCAGACAACCACTCACAGCTGAAGATGGAGAGCTCCTTGTTGGCCGGATCCACTTTTACGTAAAAAGGTGGGTCATGAAATCCTGAAAATAAGTAAGACAAAAAAGAAAGTCAATATATGTATAGAAACCGAATATTCACTTACCTGTTACACAGTTGCAAATGAAAGAAAGCCAGTCGGACACCGTTTGAGATGCACACAAGCACTCACAGCTGGAGGTGGATAGCCCCTTGTTAGCCAGATTCAATTTGAGGTAAAAAGGTGTGTCATGAGATCCTGCAAATACGAAAGACAAAAAAGAAAGACAATACATGTATAGAAACCGAATGTTCACTTACCTGTTACACAGTTGCAAATGAAAGAAAGCCAGTCGGACACCGTTTGAGATGCAGACAAGCACTCACAGCTGGAGGTGGATAGCCCCTTGTTGGAAGAATCCACTTTCAGGTAAAAAGGTGCACCAAGGGATCCTGTGTGACAAGAAAGAAAATCAGTATATGTATAGAAAGAGAATTAACACATACCTGTTACACAGTTGCAGATTAATTGCAAGCCATCAAGGGATCCTGTGTGACAAGAAAGAAAATCAGTATATGTATAGAAAGAGAATTAAAACATACCTGTTACACAGTTGCAGATTAATTGCAAGCCAGTCAGACACCGTTCCAGTTGCAGACAACCACTCACAGCTGAAGATGGAGAGCTCCTTGTTGGCCGGATCCACTTTCAGGTAAAAAAGGTGCATCAAGGGACCCTGTGTGACAAGAATCAAAATTAGTATATATATAGAAAGAGAATTAACACGTACCTGTTACACAGTTGCAGATTAATTGCAAGCCAGTCTCACACCGTTCCAGTTGCAGACAACCACTCACAGCTAAAGATGGAGAGCTCCTTGTTGGCCGGATCCACTTTCAGGTAAAAAAAGTGTGTCATGAGATCCTGCAAATAAGAAAGACAAGAAAGAATGTCAATATATGTATAGAAACCGAATGTTCACTTACCTGTTACACAGTTGCAAATGAAAGAAAGTCAGTCGGACACCGTTTGAGATGCAGACAAGCACTCACAGCTGGACGTGGATAGACCGTTGTTGGACGAATCCACTTTCAGGTAAAAAGGTGCATCAAGGGATCCTGTGTGACAAGAAAGAAAATCAGTTTATGTATAGAAAGAGAATTAAACACATACCTGTTACACAGTTGCAGATTAATTGCAAGCCAGTCAGACACCGTTCCAGTTGCAGACAACCACTCACAGCTGAAGATGGAGAGCTCCTTTCTGGCCGGATCCACTTTCAGGTAAAAAGGTGTGTCATGAGATCCTGCAAATATGAAAGACAAAAAAGAAAGTCAATATATGTATAGAAACCGAATGTTCACTTACCTCTTACTCAGTTGCAGATGAAAAGAAAGCCAGGCAGACAGAGTTCTAGATGCAGACAACCACTCACAGCTTGAGATGTATAGCCCCTTGTTAGCCAGATTCAATTTGAGGTAAAAAGGTGTGTCATGAGATCCTGCAAATAAGAAAGACAAAAAAGAAAGTCAATACATGTATAGAAACCGAATGTTCACTTACCTGTTACACAGTTGCAAATTAAAGAAAGTCAGTCGGACCCCGTTTGAGATGCAGACAAGCACTCACAGCTGGAGGTGGGTAGACTGTTGTTGGACAAATCCACTTTCAGGTAAAACGGTACATCATGGGATCCTGATAAACTGTGTGACAAAAATGAAAATCAATGTATGTATAGAAACCGAATGTTCACTTACCTGTTACTCAGTTGCAGATTAATTGCAAGCTAGTCAGACACCGTTCCAGTTGCAGACAACCACTCACAGCTTGAGATGGAGAGCTCCTTGTTAGACAAATTCAATTTGAGGTAAAAAGGTGTGTCATGAGATCCTGCAAATAAGAAAGACAAAAAAGAAAGTCAATACATGTATAGAAACCGAATGTTCACTTACCTGTTACACAGTTGCAAATTAAAGAAAGTCAGTCGGACACCGTTTGAGATGCAGACAAGCACTCACAGCTGGAGGTGCATAGACCGTTGTTGGACGAATCCACTTTCAGGTAAAAAGATGCATCAAGGGATCCTGTGTGACAAGAAAGAAAATCAGTATATGTATAGAAAGAAAATTAACACATACCTGTTACACAGTTGCAGATTAATTGCAAGCCAGTCAGACACCGTTTCAGTTGCAGACAACCACTCACAGCTGAAGATGGAGAGCTCCTTGTTGGCCGGATCCACTTTCAGGTAAAAAGGTGTGTCATGAGATCCTGCAAATAAGAAAGATAAAAAAAAAAGTCAATATATGTATAGAAACCGAACGTTCACTTACCTGTTACTCACTTGCAAATGAAAGAAAGCCAGTCGGACACCGTTTGAGATGCAGACAAGCACTCACAGCTGGAGGTGGATAGCCCCTTTTTGGACGAATCCACTTTCATGTAAAAAAAGGTGTATCAAGGGATCCTGTGTGACATGAATGAAAATCAGTATATGTATAGAAAGAGAATTAACACATACCTGTTACACAGTTGCTGATTAATTGCAAGCCAGTCAGGCACCGTTCCAGTTGCAGACAAGCACTCACAGCTGAAGATGGAGAGCTCCTTGTTGGCCGGATCCACTTTCAGGTAAAAAGGTGTGTCATGAGATCCTGCAAATAAAAAAAGACAAAAAACAAAGTCAATATAAGTATAGAAACCGAATGTTCACTAACCTGTTACACAGTTGCAAATGAAAGAAAGCCAGTCGGACACCGTTTGAGATGCAGACAAGCACTCACAGCTGGAGGTGGATAGCCCCTTGTTGGACGAATCCACTTTCAGTTAAAAAGGTGCATCAAGGGATCCTGTGTGACAAGAAAGAAAATCCGTATATGTATAGAAAGAGAATTAACACATAACTGTTACACAGTTGCAGATTAATTGCAAGCCAGGCAGACAGAGTTTCAGATGCAGACAACCACTCACAGCTGAAGATGGAGAGCTTCTTGTTGGCCGGATCCACTTTCACGTAAAAAGGTGGGTCATGAAATCCTGAAAATAAGTAAGACAAAAAAGAAAGTCAATATATGTATAGAAACCGAATGTTCACTTACCTCTTACTCAGTTGCAGATGAAAAGAAAGCCAGGCAGACAGAGTTCTAGATGCAGACAAGCACTCACAGCTTGAGATGTATAGCCCCTTGTTAGCCAGATTCAATTTGAGGTAAAAAGGTGTGTCATGAGATCCTGCATATAAGAAAGACAAAAAAGAAAGTCAATATATGTATAGAAACCGAATGTTCACTTACCTGTTACACAGTTGCAAATGAAAGAAAGTCAGTCGGACACCGTTTGAGATGGAGACAAGCACTCACAGCTGGAGGTGGGTAGACCGTTGTTGGAAGAATCCACTTTCAGGTAAAAAGGTGCATCAAGGGATCCTGTGTGACAATAAAGAAAATCAGTATATATATATAGAAAGAGAATTAACACATACCTGTTACACAGTTGCAGATTAATTGCAAGCCAGTCAGACACCGTTCCAGTTGCAGACAACCACTCACAGCTGAAGATGGAGAGCTCCTTGTTGGCCGGATCCACTTTCAGGTAAAACGGTGCATCATGGAATCCTGATAAACTGTGTGACAAAAATGAAAATCAATGCATGTATAGAAACCGAATGTTCACTTACCTGTTACACAGTTGCAGATTAATTGCAAGCCAGTCAGACACCGTTCCAGTTGCAGACAACCACTCACAGCTGAAGATGGAGAGCTCCTTTTTGGCCGGATCCACTTTCAGGTAAAAAGGTGTGTCATGAGATCCTGCAAATAAGAAAGACAAAAAAGAAAGTCAATACATGTATAGAAACCGAATGTTCACTTACCTGTTACACAGTTGCAAATTAATGAAAGTCAGTCAGACACCGTTTGAGATGCAGACAAGCACTCACAGCTGGAGGTGGGTAGACCGTTGTTGGACAAATCCACTTTCAGGTAAAACGGTGCATCATGGGATCCTGATAAACTGTGTGACAAAAATGAAAATCAATGTATGTATAGAAACCGAATGTTCACTTACCTGTTACTCAGTTGCAGATTAATTGCAAGCTAGTCAGACACCGTTCCAGTTGCAGACAACCACTCACAGCTTGAGATGGAGAGCTCCTTGTTAGCCAAATTCAATTTGAGGTAAAAAGGTGTCATGAGATCCTGCAAATAAGAAAGACAAAAAAGAAAGTCAATACATGTATAGAAACCGAATGTTCACTTACCTGTTACACAGTTGCAAATGAAAGAAAGTCAGTCGGACACCGTTTGAGATGCAGACAAGCACTCACAGCTGGAGGTGCATAGACCGTTGTTGGACGTATCCACTTTCAGGTAAAAAGGTGCATGAAGGGATCCTGTGTGACAAGAAAGAAAATCAGTATATGTATAGAAAGAGAATTAACACATACCTGTTACACAGTTGCAGATTAATTGCAAGCCAGTCAGACACCGTTCCAGTTGCAGACAACCACTCACAGCTGAAGATGGAGAGCTCCTTGTTGGCCGGATCCACTTTCAGGTAAAAACGGTGTGTCATGAGATCCTGCAAATATGAAAGACAAAAAAGAAAGTCAATATATGTATGGAAACCGAATGTTCACTTACCTCTTACTCAGTTGCAGATGAAAAGAAAGCCAGGCAGACAGAGTTGTAGATGCAGACAACCACTCACAGCTTGAGATGTATAGCCCCTTGTTAGCCAGATTCAATTTGAGGTAAAAAGGTGTGTCATGAGATCCTGCAAATAAGAAAGACAAAAAAGAAAGTCAATACATGTATAGAAACCGAATGTTCACTTACCTGTTACACAGTTGCAAATTAAAGAAAGTCAGTCGGACACCGTTTGAGATGCAGACAAGCACTCACAGCTGGAGGTGGGTAGACCGTTGTTGGACAAATCCACTTTCAGGTAAAAAGGTGCATCAAGGGATCCTGTTTGACAAGAAAGAAAATCAGTATATGTATAGAAAGAGAATTAACACATACCTGTTACACAGTTGCAGATTAATTGCAAGCCAGTCAGACACCGTTCCAGTTGCAGACAACCACTCACAGCTGAAGATGGAGAGCTCCTTGTTGGCCGGATCCACTTTCAGGTAAAACGGTGCATCATGGAATCCTGATAAACTGTGTGACAAAAATGAAAATCAATGCATGTATAGAAACCGAATGTTCACTTACCTGTTACTCAGTTGCAGATTAATTGCAAGCCAGTCAGACACCGTTCCAGTTGCAGACAACCACTCACAGCTGAAGATGGAGAGCTCCTTGTTGGCCGGATCCTATTTTTCAGTAAAAAGGTGGGTCATAAAATCCTGAAAATAAGTAAGACAAAAAAGAAAGTCAATATATGTATAGAAACCGAATGTTCACTTACCTCTTACTCAGTTGCAGATGAAAAGAAAGCCAGGCAGACAGAGTTCTAGATGCAGACAAGCACTCACAGCTTGAGATGTATAGCCCCTTGTTAGCCAGATTCAATTTGAGGTAAAAAGGTGTGTCATGAGATCCTGCAAATAAGAAAGACAAAAAAGAAAGTCAATACATGTATAGAAACCGAATGTTCACTTACCTGTTACACAGTTGCAAATTAAAGAAAGTCAGTCGGACACCGTTTGAGATGCAGATAAGCACTCACAGCTGGAGGTGGATAGACCGTTGTTGGACGAATCCACTTTCAGGTAAAAAGGTGCATCAAGGGATCCTGTGTGACAAGAAAGAAAATCAGTATATGTATAGAAAGAGAATTAACACATACCTGTTACACAGTTGCAGATTAATTGCAAGCCAGTCAGACACCGTTCCAGTTGCAGACAACCACTCACAGCTGAAGATGGAGAGCTCCTTGTTGGCCGGATCCACTTTCAGGTAAAACGGTGCATCATGGAATCCTGATAAACTGTGTGACAAAAATGAAAATCAATGCATGTATAGAAACTGAATGTTCACTTACCTGTTACTCAGTTGCAGATTAATTGCAAGCCAGTCAGACACCGTTCCAGTTGCAGACAACCACTCACAGCTGAAGATGGAGAGCTCCTTGTTGGCCGGATCCTATTTTTCAGTAAAAAGGTGGGTGATGAAATCCTGAAAATAAGTAAGACAAAAAAGAAAGTCAATATATGTATAGAAACCGAATGTTCACTTACCTCTTACTCAGTTGCAGATGAAAAGAAAGCCAGGCAGACAGAGTTCTAGATGCAGACAAGCACTCACAGCTTGAGATGTATAGCCCCTTGTTAGCCAGATTCAATTTGAGGTAAAAAGGTGTGTCATGAGATCCTGCAAATAAGAAAGACAAAAAAGAAAGTCAATACATGTATAGAAACCGAATGTTCACTTACCTGTTACACAGTTGCAAATTAAAGAAAGTCAGTCGGACACCGTTTGAGATGCAGACAAGCACTCACAGCTGGAGGTGGGTAGACCGTTGTTGGACAAATCCACTTTCAGGTAAAAAGGTGCATCAAGGGATCCTGTTTGACAAGAAAGAAAATCAGTATATGTATAGAAAGAGAATTAACACATACCTGTTACACAGTTGCAGATTAATTGCAAGCCAGTCAGACACCGTTCCAGTTGCAGACAACCACTCACAGCTGAAGATGGAGAGCTCCTTGTTGGCCGGATCCAGTTTCAGTTAAAAAGGTGTGTCATGAGATCCTGCAAATAAGAAAGACAAAAAAGAAAGTCAATATATGTATAGAAACCGAATGTTCACTTACCTGTTACACAGTTGCAAATGAAAGAAAGCCAGTCGGACACCGTTTGAGATGCAGACAAGCACTCACAGCTGGAGGTGGATAGCCCCTTGTTGGCCGGATCCACTTTCAGGTAAAAAGGTGTGTCATGAGATCCTGCAAATATGAAAGACAAAAAAGAAGGTCAATATATGTATAGAAACCGAATGTTCACTTACCTCTTACTCAGTTGCAGATGAAAAGAAAGCCAGGCAGACAGAGTTCTAGATGCAGACAAGCACTCACAGCTTGAGAAGTATAGCCCCTTGTTAGCCAGATTCAATTTGAGGTAAAAAGGTGTGTCATGAGATCCTGCAAATAAGAAAGACAAAAAAGAAAGTCAATACATGTATAGAAACCGAATGTTCACTTACCTGTTACACAGTTGCAAATTAAAGAAAGTCAGTCGGACACCGTTTGAGATGCAGACAAGCACTCACAGCTGGAGGTGGATAGACCGTTGTTGGACGAATCCACTTTCAGGTAAAAAGGTGCATCAAGGGATCCTGTGTGACAAGAAAGAAAATCAGTATATGTATAGAAAGAGAATTAACACATACCTGTTACACAGTTGCAGATTAATTGCAAGCCAGTCAGACACCGTTCCAGTTGCAGACAACCACTCACAGCTGAAGATGGAGAGCTCCTTGTTGGCCGGATCCACTTTCAGGTAAAACGGTGCATCATGGAATCCTGATAAACTGTGTGACAAAAATGAAAATCAATGCATGTATAGAAACCGAATGTTCACTAACCTGTTACTCAGTTGCAGATTAATTGCAAGCCAGTCAGACACCGTTCCAGTTGCAGACAACCACTCACAGCTGAAGATGGAGAGCTCCTTGTTGGCCGGATCCTATTTTTCAGTAAAAAGGTGGGTCATAAAATCCTGAAAATAAGTAAGACAAAAAAGAAAGTCAATATATGTATAGAAACCGAATGTTCACTTACCTCTTACTCAGTTGCAGATGAAAAGAAAGCCAGGCAGACAGAGTTCTAGATGCAGACAAGCACTCACAGCTTGAGATGTATAGCCCCTTGTTAGCCAGATTCAATTTGAGGTAAAAAGGTGTGTCATGAGATCCTGCAAATAAGAAAGACAAAAAAGAAAGTCAATACATGTATAGAAACCGAATGTTCACTTACCTGTTACACAGTTGCAAATTAATGAAAGTCAGTCAGACACCGTTTGAGATGCAGACAAGCACTCACAGCTGGAGGTGGGTAGACCGTTGTTGGACAAATCCACTTTCAGGTAAAACGGTGCATCATGGGATCCTGATAAACTGTGTGACAAAAATGAAAATCAATGTATGTATAGAAACCGAATGTTCACTTACCTGTTACTCAGTTGCAGATTAATTGCAAGCTAGTCAGACACCGTTCCAGTTGCAGACAACCACTCACAGCTTGAGATGGAGAGCTCCTTGTTAGCCAAATTCAATTTGAGGTAAAAAGGTGTCATGAGATCCTGCAAATAAGAAAGACAAAAAAGAAAGTCAATACATGTATAGAAACCGAATGTTCACTTACCTGTTACACAGTTGCAAATGAAAGAAAGTCAGTCGGACACCGTTTGAGATGCAGACAAGCACTCACAGCTGGAGGTGCATAGACCGTTGTTGGACGTATCCACTTTCAGGTAAAAAGGTGCATGAAGGGATCCTGTGTGACAAGAAAGAAAATCAGTATATGTATAGAAAGAGAATTAACACATACCTGTTACACAGTTGCAGATTAATTGCAAGCCAGTCAGACACTGTTCCAATTGCAGACAACCACTCACAGCTGAAGATGGAGAGCTCCTTGTTGGCCGGATCCACTTTCAGGTAAAAACGGTGTGTCATGAGATCCTGCAAATATGAAAGACAAAAAAGAAAGTCAATATATGTATAGAAACCGAATGTTCACTTACCTCTTACTCAGTTGCAGATGAAAAGAAAGCCAGGCAGACAGAGTTGTAGATGCAGACAACCACTCACAGCTTGAGATGTATAGCCCCTTGTTAGCCAGATTCAATTTGAGGTAAAAAGGTGTGTCATGAGATCCTGCAAATAAGAAAGACAAAAAAGAAAGTCAATACATGTATAGAAACCGAATGTTCACTTACCTGTTACACAGTTGCAAATTAAAGAAAGTCAGTCGGACACCGTTTGAGATGCAGACAAGCACTCACAGCTGGAGGTGGGTAGACCGTTGTTGGACAAATCCACTTTCAGGTAAAAAGGTGCATCAAGGGATCCTGTTTGACAAGAAAGAAAATCAGTATATGTATAGAAAGAGAATTAACACATACCTGTTACACAGTTGCAGATTAATTGCAAGCCAGTCAGACACCGTTCCAGTTGCAGACAACCACTCACAGCTGAAGATGGAGAGCTCCTTGTTGGCCGGATCCACTTTCAGGTAAAACGGTGCATCATGGAATCCTGATAAACTGTGTGACAAAAATGAAAATCAATGCATGTATAGAAACCGAATGTTCACTTACCTGTTACTCAGTTGCAGATTAATTGCAAGCCAGTCAGACACCGTTCCAGTTGCAGACAACCACTCACAGCTGAAGATGGAGAGCTCCTTGTTGGCCGGATCCTATTTTTCAGTAAAAAGGTGGGTCATAAAATCCTGAAAATAAGTAAGACAAAAAAGAAAGTCAATATATGTATAGAAACCGAATGTTCACTTACCTCTTACTCAGTTGCAGATGAAAAGAAAGCCAGGCAGACAGAGTTCTAGATGCAGACAAGCACTCACAGCTTGAGATGTATAGCCCCTTGTTAGCCAGATTCAATTTGAGGTAAAAAGGTGTGTCATGAGATCCTGCAAATAAGAAAGACAAAAAAGAAAGTCAATACATGTATAGAAACCGAATGTTCACTTACCTGTTACACAGTTGCAAATTAAAGAAAGTCAGTCGGACACCGTTTGAGATGCAGATAAGCACTCACAGCTGGAGGTGGATAGACCATTGTTGGACGAATCCACTTTCAGGTAAAAAGGTGCATCAAGGGATCCTGTGTGACAAGAAAGAAAATCAGTATATGTATAGAAAGAGAATTAACACATACCTGTTACACAGTTGCAGATTAATTGCAAGCCAGTCAGACACCGTTCCAGTTGCAGACAACCACTCACAGCTGAAGATGGAGAGCTCCTTGTTGGCCGGATCCAGTTTCAGTTAAAAAGGTGTGTCATGAGATCCTGCAAATAAGAAAGACAAAAAAGAAAGTCAATATATGTATAGAAACCGAATGTTCACTTACCTGTTACACAGTTGCAAATGAAAGAAAGCCAGTCGGACACCGTTTGAGATGCAGACAAGCACTCACAGCTGGAGGTGGATAGCCCCTTGTTGGCCGGATCCACTTTCAGGTAAAAAGGTGTGTCATGAGATCCTGCAAATATGAAAGACAAAAAAGAAGGTCAATATATGTATAGAAACCGAATGTTCACTTACCTCTTACTCAGTTGCAGATGAAAAGAAAGCCAGGCAGACAGAGTTCTAGATGCAGACAAGCACTCACAGCTTGAGAAGTATAGCCCCTTGTTAGCCAGATTCAATTTGAGGTAAAAAGGTGTGTCATGAGATCCTGCAAATAAGAAAGACAAAAAAGAAAGTCAATACATGTATAGAAACCGAATGTTCACTTACCTGTTACACAGTTGCAAATTAAAGAAAGTCAGTCGGACACCGTTTGAGATGCAGACAAGCACTCACAGCTGGAGGTGGATAGACCGTTGTTGGACGAATCCACTTTCAGGTAAAAAGGTGCATCAAGGGATCCTGTGTGACAAGAAAGAAAATCAGTATATGTATAGAAAGAGAATTAACACATACCTGTTACACAGTTGCAGATTAATTGCAAGCCAGTCAGACACCGTTCCAGTTGCAGACAACCACTCACAGCTGAAGATGGAGAGCTCCTTGTTGGCCGGATCCACTTTCAGGTAAAACGGTGCATCATGGAATCCTGATAAACTGTGTGACAAAAATGAAAATCAATGCATGTATAGAAACCGAATGTTCACTTACCTGTTACTCAGTTGCAGATTAATTGCAAGCCAGTCAGACACCGTTCCAGTTGCAGACAACCACTCACAGCTGAAGATGGAGAGCTCCTTGTTGGCCGGATCCTATTTTTCAGTAAAAAGGTGGGTCATAAAATCCTGAAAATAAGTAAGACAAAAAAGAAAGTCAATATATGTATAGAAACCGAATGTTCACTTACCTCTTACTCAGTTGCAGATGAAAAGAAAGCCAGGCAGACAGAGTTCTAGATGCAGACAAGCACTCACAGCTTGAGATGTATAGCCCCTTGTTAGCCAGATTCAATTTGAGGTAAAAAGGTGTGTCATGAGATCCTGCAAATAAGAAAGACAAAAAAGAAAGTCAATACATGTATAGAAACCGAATGTTCACTTACCTGTTACACAGTTGCAAATTAAAGAAAGTCAGTCGGACACCGTTTGAGATGCAGATAAGCACTCACAGCTGGAGGTGGATAGACCGTTGTTGGACGAATCCACTTTCAGGTAAAAAGGTGCATCAAGGGATCCTGTGTGACAAGAAAGAAAATCAGTATATGTATAGAAAGAGAATTAACACATACCTGTTACACAGTTGCAGATTAATTGCAAGCCAGTCAGACACCGTTCCAGTTGCAGACAACCACTCACAGCTGAAGATGGAGAGCTCCTTGTTGGCCGGATCCACTTTCAGGTAAAACGGTGCATCATGGAATCCTGATAAACTGTGTGACAAAAATGAAAATCAATGCATGTATAGAAACCGAATGTTCACTTACCTGTTACTCAGTTGCAGATTAATTGCAAGCCAGTCAGACACCGTTCCAGTTGCAGACAACCACTCACAGCTGAAGATGGAGAGCTCCTTGTTGGCCGGATCCTATTTTTCAGTAAAAAGGTGGGTCATAAAATCCTGAAAATAAGTAAGACAAAAAAGAAAGTCAATATATGTATAGAAACCGAATGTTCACTTACCTCTTACTCAGTTGCAGATGAAAAGAAAGCCAGGCAGACAGAGTTCTAGATGCAGACAAGCACTCACAGCTTGAGATGTATAGCCCCTTGTTAGCCAGATTCAATTTGAGGTAAAAAGGTGTGTCATGAGATCCTGCAAATAAGAAAGACAAAAAAGAAAGTCAATACATGTATAGAAACCGAATGTTCACTTACCTGTTACACAGTTGCAAATTAAAGAAAGTCAGTCGGACACCGTTTGAGATGCAGATAAGCACTCACAGCTGGAGGTGGATAGACCGTTGTTGGACGAATCCACTTTCAGGTAAAAAGGTGCATCAAGGGATCCTGTGTGACAAGAAAGAAAATCAGTATATGTATAGAAAGAGAATTAACACATACCTGTTACACAGTTGCAGATTAATTGCAAGCCAGTCAGACACCATTCCAGTTGCAGACAACCACTCACAGCTGAAGATGGAGAGCTCCTTGTCGGCCGGATCCACTTTCAGGTAAAACGGTGCATCATGGAATCCTGATAAACTGTGTGACAAAAATGAAAATCAATGCATGTATAGAAACCGAATGTTCACTTACCTGTTACTCAGTTGCAGATTAATTGCAAGCCAGTCAGACACCGTTCCAGTTGCAGACAACCACTCACAGCTGAAGATGGAGAGCTCCTTGTTGGCCGGATCCTATTTTTCAGTAAAAAGGTGGGTCATAAAATCCTGAAAATAAGTAAGACAAAAAAGAAAGTCAATATATGTATAGAAACCGAATGTTCACTTACCTCTTACTCAGTTGCAGATGAAAAGAAAGCCAGGCAGACAGAGTTCTAGATGCAGACAAGCACTCACAGCTTGAGATGTATAGCCCCTTGTTAGCCAGATTCAATTTGAGGTAAAAAGGTGTGTCATGAGATCCTGCAAATAAGAAAGACAAAAAAGAAAGTCAATACATGTATAGAAACCGAATGTTCACTTACCTGTTACACAGTTGCAAATTAAAGAAAGTCAGTCGGACACCGTTTGAGATGCAGATAAGCACTCACAGCTGGAGGTGGATAGACCGTTGTTGGACGAATCCACTTTCAGGTAAAAAGGTGCATCAAGGAATCCTGTGTGACAAGAAAGAAAATCAGTATATGTATAGAAAGAGAATTAACACATACCTGTTACACAGTTGCAGATTAATTGCAAGCCAGTCAGACACCGTTCCAGTTGCAGACAACCACTCACAGCTGAAGATGGAGAGCTCCTTGTTGGCCGGATCCACTTTCAGGTAAAACGGTGCATCATGGAATCCTGATAAACTGTGTGACAAAAATGAAAATCAATGCATGTATAGAAACCGAATGTTCACTTACCTGTTACTCAGTTGCAGATTAATTGCAAGCCAGTCAGACACCGTTCCAGTTGCAGACAACCACTCACAGCTGAAGATGGAGAGCTCCTTGTTGGCCGGATCCTATTTTTCAGTAAAAAGATGGGTGATGAAATCCTGAAAATAAGTAAGACAAAAAAGAAAGTCAATATATGTATAGAAACCGAATGTTCACTTACCTCTTACTCA
This sequence comes from Salminus brasiliensis, assembly GCF_030463535.1. NCBI lineage: Eukaryota > Metazoa > Chordata > Actinopteri > Characiformes > Bryconidae > Salminus > Salminus brasiliensis. The sequence continues at coordinate 36,513,047 of NC_132882.1, forward strand.
GTTGCAGATGAAAAGAAAGCCAGGCAGACAGAGTTCTAGATGCAGACAAGCACTCACAGCTTGAGATGTATAGCCCCTTGTTAGCCAGATTCAATTTGAGGTAAAAAGGTGTGTCATGAGATCCTGCAAATAAGAAAGACAAAAAAGAAAGTCAATACATGTATAGAAACCGAATGTTCACTTACCTGTTACACAGTTGCAAATTAAAGAAAGTCAGTCGGACACCGTTTGAGATGCAGACAAGCACTCACAGCTGGAGGTGGGTAGACCGTTGTTGGACAAATCCACTTTCAGGTAAAAAGGTGCATCAAGGGATCCTGTTTGACAAGAAAGAAAATCAGTATATGTATAGAAAGAGAATTAACACATACCTGTTACACAGTTGCAGATTAATTGCAAGCCAGTCAGACACCGTTCCAGTTGCAGACAACCACTCACAGCTGAAGATGGAGAGCTCCTTGTTGGCCGGATCCAGTTTCAGTTAAAAAGGTGTGTCATGAGATCCTGCAAATAAGAAAGACAAAAAAGAAAGTCAATATATGTATAGAAACCGAATGTTCACTTACCTGTTACACAGTTGCAAATGAAAGAAAGCCAGTCGGACACCGTTTGAGATGCAGACAAGCACTCACAGCTGGAGGTGGATAGCCCCTTGTTGGCCGGATCCACTTTCAGGTAAAAAGGTGTGTCATGAGATCCTGCAAATATGAAAGACAAAAAAGAAGGTCAATATATGTATAGAAACCGAATGTTCACTTACCTCTTACTCAGTTGCAGATGAAAAGAAAGCCAGGCAGACAGAGTTCTAGATGCAGACAAGCACTCACAGCTTGAGAAGTATAGCCCCTTGTTAGCCAGATTCAATTTGAGGTAAAAAGGTGTGTCATGAGATCCTGCAAATAAGAAAGACAAAAAAGAAAGTCAATACATGTATAGAAACCGAATGTTCACTTACCTGTTACACAGTTGCAAATTAAAGAAAGTCAGTCGGACACCGTTTGAGATGCAGACAAGCACTCACAGCTGGAGGTGGATAGACCGTTGTTGGACGAATCCACTTTCAGGTAAAAAGGTGCATCAAGGGATCCTGTGTGACAAGAAAGAAAATCAGTATATGTATAGAAAGAGAATTAACACATACCTGTTACACAGTTGCAGATTAATTGCAAGCCAGTCAGACACCGTTCCAGTTGCAGACAACCACTCACAGCTGAAGATGGAGAGCTCCTTGTTGGCCGGATCCACTTTCAGGTAAAACGGTGCATCATGGAATCCTGATAAACTGTGTGACAAAAATGAAAATCAATGCATGTATAGAAACCGAATGTTCACTAACCTGTTACTCAGTTGCAGATTAATTGCAAGCCAGTCAGACACCGTTCCAGTTGCAGACAACCACTCACAGCTGAAGATGGAGAGCTCCTTGTTGGCCGGATCCTATTTTTCAGTAAAAAGGTGGGTCATAAAATCCTGAAAATAAGTAAGACAAAAAAGAAAGTCAATATATGTATAGAAACCGAATGTTCACTTACCTCTTACTCAGTTGCAGATGAAAAGAAAGCCAGGCAGACAGAGTTCTAGATGCAGACAAGCACTCACAGCTTGAGATGTATAGCCCCTTGTTAGCCAGATTCAATTTGAGGTAAAAAGGTGTGTCATGAGATCCTGCAAATAAGAAAGACAAAAAAGAAAGTCAATACATGTATAGAAACCGAATGTTCACTTACCTGTTACACAGTTGCAAATTAAAGAAAGTCAGTCGGACACCGTTTGAGATGCAGATAAGCACTCACAGCTGGAGGTGGATAGACCATTGTTGGACGAATCCACTTTCAGGTAAAAAGGTGCATCAAGGGATCCTGTGTGACAAGAAAGAAAATCAGTATATGTATAGAAAGAGAATTAACACATACCTGTTACACAGTTGCAGATTAATTGCAAGCCAGTCAGACACCGTTCCAGTTGCAGACAACCACTCACAGCTGAAGATGGAGAGCTCCTTGTTGGCCGGATCCACTTTCAGGTAAAACGGTGCATCATGGAATCCTGATAAACTGTGTGACAAAAATGAAAATCAATGCATGTATAGAAACCGAATGTTCACTTACCTGTTACTCAGTTGCAGATTAATTGCAAGCCAGTCAGACACCGTTCCAGTTGCAGACAACCACTCACAGCTGAAGATGGAGAGCTCCTTGTTGGCCGGATCCTATTTTTCAGTAAAAAGGTGGGTCATGAAATCCTGAAAATAAGTAAGACAAAAAAGAAAGTCAATATATGTATAGAAACCGAATGTTCACTTACCTCTTACTCAGTTGCAGATGAAAAGAAAGCCAGGCAGACAGAGTTCTAGATGCAGACAAGCACTCACAGCTTGAGATGTATAGCCCCTTGTTAGCCAGATTCAATTTGAGGTAAAAAGGTGTGTCATGAGATCCTGCAAATAAGAAAGACAAAAAAGAAAGTCAATACATGTATAGAAACCGAATGTTCACTTACCTGTTACACAGTTGCAAATTAAAGAAAGTCAGTCGGACACCGTTTGAGATGCAGATAAGCACTCACAGCTGGAGGTGGATAGACCATTGTTGGACGAATCCACTTTCAGGTAAAAAGGTGCATCAAGGGATCCTGTGTGACAAGAAAGAAAATCAGTATATGTATAGAAAGAGAATTAACACATACCTGTTACACAGTTGCAGATTAATTGCAAGCCAGTCAGACACATAGTTCCAGTTGCAGACAACCACTCACAGCTGAAGATGGAGAGCTCCTTGTTGGCCGGATCCACTTTCAGGTAAAACGGTGCATCATGGAATCCTGATAAACTGTGTGACAAAAATGAAAATCAATGCATGTATAGAAACCGAATGTTCACTTACCTGTTACTCAGTTGCAGATTAATTGCAAGCCAGTCAGACACCGTTCCAGTTGCAGACAACCACTCACAGCTGAAGATGGAGAGCTCCTTGTTGGCCGGATCCTATTTTTCAGTAAAAAGGTGGGTGATGAAATCCTGAAAATAAGTAAGACAAAAAAGAAAGTCAATATATGTATAGAAACCGAATGTTCACTTACCTCTTACTCAGTTGCAGATGAAAAGAAAGCCAGGCAGACAGAGTTCTAGATGCAGACAAGCACTCACAGCTTGAGATGTATAGCCCCTTGTTAGCCAGATTCAATTTGAGGTAAAAAGGTGTGTCATGAGATCCTGCAAATAAGAAAGACAAAAAAGAAAGTCAATACATGTATAGAAACCGAATGTTCACTTACCTGTTACACAGTTGCAAATTAAAGAAAGTCAGTCGGACACCGTTTGAGATGCAGATAAGCACTCACAGCTGGAGGTGGATAGACCATTGTTGGACGAATCCACTTTCAGGTAAAAAGGTGCATCAAGGGATCCTGTGTGACAAGAAAGAAAATCAGTATATGTATAGAAAGAGAATTAACACATACCTGTTACACAGTTGCAGATTAATTGCAAGCCAGTCAGACACATAGTTCCAGTTGCAGACAACCACTCACAGCTGAAGATGGAGAGCTCCTTGTTGGCCGGATCCACTTTCAGGTAAAAAGGTGTGTCATGAGATCCTGCAAATATGAAAGACAAAAAAGAAAGTCAATATATGTATAGAAACCGAATGTTCACTTACCTCTTACTCAGTTGCAGATGAAAAGAAAGCCAGGCAGACAGAGTTGTAGATGCAGACAACCACTCACAGCTTGAGATGTATAGCCCCTTGTTAGCCAGATTCAATTTGAGGTAAAAAGGTGTGTCATGAGATCCTGCAAATAAGAAAGACAAAAAAGAAAGTCAATACATGTATAGAAACCGAATGTTCACTTACCTGTTACACAGTTGCAAATTAAAGAAAGTCAGTCGGACACCGTTTGAGATGCAGACAAGCACTCACAGCTGGAGGTGGGTAGACCGTTGTTGGACAAATCCACTTTCAGGTAAAAAGGTGCATCAAGGGATCCTGTTTGACAAGAAAGAAAATCAGTATATGTATAGAAAGAGAATTAACACATACCTGTTACACAGTTGCAGATTAATTGCAAGCCAGTCAGACACCGTTCCAGTTGCAGACAACCACTCACAGCTGAAGATGGAGAGCTCCTTGTTGGCCGGATCCAGTTTCAGTTAAAAAGGTGTGTCATGAGATCCTGCAAATAAGAAAGACAAAAAAGAAAGTCAATATATGTATAGAAACCGAATGTTCACTTACCTGTTACACAGTTGCAAATGAAAGAAAGCCAGTCGGACACCGTTTGAGATGCAGACAAGCACTCACAGCTGGAGGTGGATAGCCCCTTGTTGGCCGGATCCACTTTCAGGTAAAAAGGTGTGTCATGAGATCCTGCAAATATGAAAGACAAAAAAGAAGGTCAATATATGTATAGAAACCGAATGTTCACTTACCTCTTACTCAGTTGCAGATGAAAAGAAAGCCAGGCAGACAGTTCTAGATGCAGACAAGCACTCACAGCTTGAGAAGTATAGCCCCTTGTTAGCCAGATTCAATTTGAGGTAAAAAGGTGTGTCATGAGATCCTGCAAATAAGAAAGACAAAAAAGAAAGTCAATACATGTATAGAAACCGAATGTTCACTTACCTGTTACACAGTTGCAAATTAAAGAAAGTCAGTCGGACACCGTTTGAGATGCAGATAAGCACTCACAGCTGGAGGTGGATAGACCGTTGTTGGACGAATCCACTTTCAGGTAAAAAGGTGCATCAAGGGATCCTGTGTGACAAGAAAGAAAATCAGTATATGTATAGAAAGAGAATTAACACATACCTGTTACACAGTTGCAGATTAATTGCAAGCCAGTCAGACACCATTCCAGTTGCAGACAACCACTCACAGCTGAAGATGGAGAGCTCCTTGTTGGCCGGATCCACTTTCAGGTAAAACGGTGCATCATGGAATCCTGATAAACTGTGTGACAAAAATGAAAATCAATGCATGTATAGAAACCGAATGTTCACTTACCTGTTACTCAGTTGCAGATTAATTGCAAGCCAGTCAGACACCGTTCCAGTTGCAGACAACCACTCACAGCTGAAGATGGAGAGCTCCTTGTTGGCCGGATCCTATTTTTCAGTAAAAAGGTGGGTCATAAAATCCTGAAAATAAGTAAGACAAAAAAGAAAGTCAATATATGTATAGAAACCGAATGTTCACTTACCTCTTACTCAGTTGCAGATGAAAAGAAAGCCAGGCAGACAGAGTTCTAGATGCAGACAAGCACTCACAGCTTGAGATGTATAGCCCCTTGTTAGCCAGATTCAATTTGAGGTAAAAAGGTGTGTCATGAGATCCTGCAAATAAGAAAGACAAAAAAGAAAGTCAATACATGTATAGAAACCGAATGTTCACTTACCTGTTACACAGTTGCAAATTAAAGAAAGTCAGTCGGACACCGTTTGAGATGCAGATAAGCACTCACAGCTGGAGGTGGATAGACCATTGTTGGACGAATCCACTTTCAGGTAAAAAGGTGCATCAAGGGATCCTGTGTGACAAGAAAGAAAATCAGTATATGTATAGAAAGAGAATTAACACATACCTGTTACACAGTTGCAGATTAATTGCAAGCCAGTCAGACACCGTTCCAGTTGCAGACAACCACTCACAGCTGAAGATGGAGAGCTCCTTGTTGGCCGGATCCACTTTCAGGTAAAACGGTGCATCATGGAATCCTGATAAACTGTGTGACAAAAATGAAAATCAATGCATGTATAGAAACCGAATGTTCACTTACCTGTTACTCAGTTGCAGATTAATTGCAAGCCAGTCAGACACCGTTCCAGACAACCACTCACAGCTGAAGATGGAGAGCCCCTTGTTGGCCGGATCCTATTTTTCAGTAAAAAGGTGGGTCATGAAATCCTGAAAATAAGTAAGACAAAAAAGAAAGTCAATATATGTATAGAAACCGAATGTTCACTTACCTCTTACTCAGTTGCAGATGAAAAGAAAGCCAGGCAGACAGAGTTCTAGATGCAGACAAGCACTCACAGCTTGAGATGTATAGCCCCTTGTTAGCCAGATTCAATTTGAGGTAAAAACGTGTGTCATGAGATCCTGCAAATAAGAAAGACAAAAAAGAAAGTCAATACATGTATAGAAACCGAATGTTCACTTACCTGTTACACAGTTGCAAATTAAAGAAAGTCAGTCGGACACCGTTTGAGATGCAGATAAGCACTCACAGCTGGAGGTGGATAGACCATTGTTGGACGAATCCACTTTCAGGTAAAAAGGTGCATCAAGGGATCCTGTGTGACAAGAAAGAAAATCAGTATATGTATAGAAAGAGAATTAACACATACCTGTTACACAGTTGCAGATTAATTGCAAGCCAGTCAGACACATAGTTCCAGTTGCAGACAACCACTCACAGCTGAAGATGGAGAGCTCCTTGTTGGCCGGATCCACTTTCAGGTAAAACGGTGCATCATGGAATCCTGATAAACTGTGTGACAAAAATGAAAATCAATGCATGTATAGAAACCGAATGTTCACTTACCTGTTACTCAGTTGCAGATTAATTGCAAGCCAGTCAGACACCGTTCCAGTTGCAGACAACCACTCACAGCTGAAGATGGAGAGCTCCTTGTTGGCCGGATCCTATTTTTCAGTAAAAAGGTGGGTGATGAAATCCTGAAAATAAGTAAGACAAAAAAGAAAGTCAATATATGTATAGAAACCGAATGTTCACTTACCTCTTACTCAGTTGCAGATGAAAAGAAAGCCAGGCAGACAGAGTTCTAGATGCAGACAAGCACTCACAGCTTGAGATGTATAGCCCCTTGTTAGCCAGATTCAATTTGAGGTAAAAAGGTGTGTCATGAGATCCTGCAAATAAGAAAGACAAAAAAGAAAGTCAATACATGTATAGAAACCGAATGTTCACTTACCTGTTACACAGTTGCAAATTAAAGAAAGTCAGTCGGACACCGTTTGAGATGCAGATAAGCACTCACAGCTGGAGGTGGATAGACCATTGTTGGACGAATCCACTTTCAGGTAAAAAGGTGCATCAAGGGATCCTGTGTGACAAGAAAGAAAATCAGTATATGTATAGAAAGAGAATTAACACATACCTGTTACACAGTTGCAGATTAATTGCAAGCCAGTCAGACACATAGTTCCAGTTGCAGACAACCACTCACAGCTGAAGATGGAGAGCTCCTTGTTGGCCGGATCCACTTTCAGGTAAAAAGGTGTGTCATGAGATCCTGCAAATATGAAAGACAAAAAAGAAAGTCAATATATGTATAGAAACCGAATGTTCACTTACCTCTTACTCAGTTGCAGATGAAAAGAAAGCCAGGCAGACAGAGTTGTAGATGCAGACAACCACTCACAGCTTGAGATGTATAGCCCCTTGTTAGCCAGATTCAATTTGAGGTAAAAAGGTGTGTCATGAGATCCTGCAAATAAGAAAGACAAAAAAGAAAGTCAATACATGTATAGAAACCGAATGTTCACTTACCTGTTACACAGTTGCAAATTAAAGAAAGTCAGTCAGACACCGTTTGAGATGCAGATAAGCACTCACAGCTGGAGGTGGATAGACCATTGTTGGACGAATCCACTTTCAGGTAAAAAGGTGCATCAAGGGATCCTGTGTGACAAGAAAGAAAATCAGTATATGTATAGAAAGAGAATTAACACATACCTGTTACACAGTTGCAGATTAATTGCAAGCCAGTCAGACACATAGTTCCAGTTGCAGACAACCACTCACAGCTGAAGATGGAGAGCTCCTTGTTGGCTGGATCCACTTTCAGGTAAAAAGGTGTGTCATGAGATCCTGCAAATATGAAAGACAAAAAAGAAAGTCAATATATGTATAGAAACCGAATGTTCACTTACCTCTTACTCAGTTGCAGATGAAAAGAAAGCCAGGCAGACAGAGTTGTAGATGCAGACAACCACTCACAGCTTGAGATGTATAGCCCCTTGTTAGCCAGATTCAATTTGAGGTAAAAAGGTGTGTCATGAGATCCTGCAAATAAGAAAGACAAAAAAGAAAGTCAATACATGTATAGAAACCGAATGTTCACTTACCTGTTACACAGTTGCAAATTAAAGAAAGTCAGTCGGACACCGTTTGAGATGCAGACAAGCACTCACAGCTGGAGGTGGGTAGACCGTTGTTGGACAAATCCACTTTCAGGTAAAAAGGTGCATCAAGGGATCCTGTTTGACAAGAAAGAAAATCAGTATATGTATAGAAAGAGAATTAACACATACCTGTTACACAGTTGCAGATTAATTGCAAGCCAGTCAGACACCGTTCCAGTTGCAGACAACCACTCACAGCTGAAGATGGAGAGCTCCTTGTTGGCCGGATCCAGTTTCAGTTAAAAAGGTGTGTCATGAGATCCTGCAAATAAGAAAGACAAAAAAGAAAGTCAATATATGTATAGAAACCGAATGTTCACTTACCTGTTACACAGTTGCAAATGAAAGAAAGCCAGTCGGACACCGTTTGAGATGCAGACAAGCACTCACAGCTGGAGGTGGATAGCCCCTTGTTGGCCGGATCCACTTTCAGGTAAAAAGGTGTGTCATGAGATCCTGCAAATATGAAAGACAAAAAAGAAGGTCAATATATGTATAGAAACCGAATGTTCACTTACCTCTTACTCAGTTGCAGATGAAAAGAAAGCCAGGCAGACAGAGTTCTAGATGCAGACAAGCACTCACAGCTTGAGAAGTATAGCCCCTTGTTAGCCAGATTCAATTTGAGGTAAAAAGGTGTGTCATGAGATCCTGCAAATAAGAAAGACAAAAAAGAAAGTCAATACATGTATAGAAACCGAATGTTCACTTACCTGTTACACAGTTGCAAATTAAAGAAAGTCAGTCGGACACCGTTTGAGATGCAGATAAGCACTCACAGCTGGAGGTGGATAGACCATTGTTGGACGAATCCACTTTCAGGTAAAAAGGTGCATCAAGGGATCCTGTGTGACAAGAAAGAAAATCAGTATATGTATAGAAAGAGAATTAACACATACCTGTTACACAGTTGCAGATTAATTGCAAGCCAGTCAGACACATAGTTCCAGTTGCAGACAACCACTCACAGCTGAAGATGGAGAGCTCCTTGTTGGCCGGATCCACTTTCAGGTAAAAAGGTGTGTCATGAGATCCTGCAAATATGAAAGACAAAAAAGAAAGTCAATATATGTATAGAAACCGAATGTTCACTTACCTCTTACTCAGTTGCAGATGAAAAGAAAGCCAGGCAGACAGAGTTGTAGATGCAGACAACCACTCACAGCTTGAGATGTATAGCCCCTTGTTAGCCAGATTCAATTTGAGGTAAAAAGGTGTGTCATGAGATCCTGCAAATAAGAAAGACAAAAAAGAAAGTCAATACATGTATAGAAACCGAATGTTCACTTACCTGTTACACAGTTGCAAATTAAAGAAAGTCAGTCGGACACCGTTTGAGATGCAGACAAGCACTCACAGCTGGAGGTGGGTAGACCGTTGTTGGACAAATCCACTTTCAGGTAAAAAGGTGCATCAAGGGATCCTGTTTGACAAGAAAGAAAATCAGTATATGTATAGAAAGAGAATTAACACATACCTGTTACACAGTTGCAGATTAATTGCAAGCCAGTCAGACACCGTTCCAGTTGCAGACAACCACTCACAGCTGAAGATGGAGAGCTCCTTGTTGGCCGGATCCAGTTTCAGTTAAAAAGGTGTGTCATGAGATCCTGCAAATAAGAAAGACAAAAAAGAAAGTCAATATATGTATAGAAACCGAATGTTCACTTACCTGTTACATAGTTGCAAATGAAAGAAAGCCAGTCGGACACCGTTTGAGATGCAGACAAGCACTCACAGCTGGAGGTGGATAGCCCCTTGTTGGCCGGATCCACTTTCAGGTAAAAAGGTGTGTCATGAGATCCTGCAAATATGAAAGACAAAAAAGAAGGTCAATATATGTATAGAAACCGAATGTTCACTTACCTCTTACTCAGTTGCAGATGAAAAGAAAGCCAGGCAGACAGAGTTCTAGATGCAGACAAGCACTCACAGCTTGAGAAGTATAGCCCCTTGTTAGCCAGATTCAATTTGAGGTAAAAAGGTGTGTCATGAGATCCTGCAAATAAGAAAGACAAAAAAGAAAGTCAATACATGTATAGAAACCGAATGTTCACTTACCTGTTACACAGTTGCAAATTAAAGAAAGTCAGTCGGACACCGTTTGAGATGCAGACAAGCACTCACAGCTGGAGGTGGATAGACCGTTGTTGGACGAATCCACTTTCAGGTAAAAAGGTGCATCAAGGGATCCTGTGTGACAAGAAAGAAAATCAGTATATGTATAGAAAGAGAATTAACACATACCTGTTACACAGTTGCAGATTAATTGCAAGCCAGTCAGACACCGTTCCAGTTGCAGACAACCACTCACAGCTGAAGATGGAGAGCTCCTTGTTGGCCGGATCCACTTTCAGGTAAAACGGTGCATCATGGAATCCTGATAAACTGTGTGACAAAAATGAAAATCAATGCATGTATAGAAACCGAATGTTCACTTACCTGTTACTCAGTTGCAGATTAATTGCAAGCCAGTCAGACACCGTTCCAGTTGCAGACAACCACTCACAGCTGAAGATGGAGAGCTCCTTGTTGGCCGGATCCTATTTTTCAGTAAAAAGGTGGGTCATAAAATCCTGAAAATAAGTAAGACAAAAAAGAAAGTCAATATATGTATAGAAACCGAATGTTCACTTACCTCTTACTCAGTTGCAGATGAAAAGAAAGCCAGGCAGACAGAGTTCTAGATGCAGACAAGCACTCACAGCTTGAGATGTATAGCCCCTTGTTAGCCAGATTCAATTTGAGGTAAAAAGGTGTGTCATGAGATCCTGCAAATAAGAAAGACAAAAAAGAAAGTCAATACATGTATAGAAACCGAATGTTCACTTACCTGTTACACAGTTGCAAATTAAAGAAAGTCAGTCGGACACCGTTTGAGATGCAGATAAGCACTCACAGCTGGAGGTGGATAGACCATTGTTGGACGAATCCACTTTCAGGTAAAAAGGTGCATCAAGGGATCCTGTGTGACAAGAAAGAAAATCAGTATATGTATAGAAAGAGAATTAACACATACCTGTTACACAGTTGCAGATTAATTGCAAGCCAGTCAGACACCGTTCCAGTTGCAGACAACCACTCACAGCTGAAGATGGAGAGCTCCTTGTTGGCCGGATCCACTTTCAGGTAAAACGGTGCATCATGGAATCCTGATAAACTGTGTGACAAAAATGAAAATCAATGCATGTATAGAAACCGAATGTTCACTTACCTGTTACTCAGTTGCAGATTAATTGCAAGCCAGTCAGACACCGTTCCAGACAACCACTCACAGCTGAAGATGGAGAGCTCCTTGTTGGCCGGATCCTATTTTTCAGTAAAAAGGTGGGTCATGAAATCCTGAAAATAAGTAAGACAAAAAAGAAAGTCAATATATGTATAGAAACCGAATGTTCACTTACCTCTTACTCAGTTGCAGATGAAAAGAAAGCCAGGCAGACAGAGTTCTAGATGCAGACAAGCACTCACAGCTTGAGATGTATAGCCCCTTGTTAGCCAGATTCAATTTGAGGTAAAAAGGTGTGTCATGAGATCCTGCAAATAAGAAAGACAAAAAAGAAAGTCAATACATGTATAGAAACCGAATGTTCACTTACCTGTTACACAGTTGCAAATTAAAGAAAGTCAGTCGGACACCGTTTGAGATGCAGATAAGCACTCACAGCTGGAGGTGGATAGACCATTGTTGGACGAATCCACTTTCAGGTAAAAAGGTGCATCAAGGGATCCTGTGTGACAAGAAAGAAAATCAGTATATGTATAGAAAGAGAATTAACACATACCTGTTACACAGTTGCAGATTAATTGCAAGCCAGTCAGACACATAGTTCCAGTTGCAGACAACCACTCACAGCTGAAGATGGAGAGCTCCTTGTTGGCCGGATCCACTTTCAGGTAAAACGGTGCATCATGGAATCCTGATAAACTGTGTGACAAAAATGAAAATCAATGCATGTATAGAAACCGAATGTTCACTTACCTGTTACTCAGTTGCAGATTAATTGCAAGCCAGTCAGACACCGTTCCAGTTGCAGACAACCACTCACAGCTGAAGATGGAGAGCTCCTTGTTGGCCGGATCCTATTTTTCAGTAAAAAGGTGGGTGATGAAATCCTGAAAATAAGTAAGACAAAAAAGAAAGTCAATATATGTATAGAAACCGAATGTTCACTTACCTCTTACTCAGTTGCAGATGAAAAGAAAGCCAGGCAGACAGAGTTCTAGATGCAGACAAGCACTCACAGCTTGAGATGTATAGCCCCTTGTTAGCCAGATTCAATTTGAGGTAAAAAGGTGTGTCATGAGATCCTGCAAATAAGAAAGACAAAAAAGAAAGTCAATACATGTATAGAAACCGAATGTTCACTTACCTGTTACACAGTTGCAAATTAAAGAAAGTCAGTCGGACACCGTTTGAGATGCAGATAAGCACTCACAGCTGGAGGTGGATAGACCATTGTTGGACGAATCCACTTTCAGGTAAAAAGGTGCATCAAGGGATCCTGTGTGACAAGAAAGAAAATCAGTATATGTATAGAAAGAGAATTAACACATACCTGTTACACAGTTGCAGATTAATTGCAAGCCAGTCAGACACATAGTTCCAGTTGCAGACAACCACTCACAGCTGAAGATGGAGAGCTCCTTGTTGGCCGGATCCACTTTCAGGTAAAAAGGTGTGTCATGAGATCCTGCAAATATGAAAGACAAAAAAGAAAGTCAATATATGTATAGAAACCGAATGTTCACTTACCTCTTACTCAGTTGCAGATGAAAAGAAAGCCAGGCAGACAGAGTTGTAGATGCAGACAACCACTCACAGCTTGAGATGTATAGCCCCTTGTTAGCCAGATTCAATTTGAGGTAAAAAGGTGTGTCATGAGATCCTGCAAATAAGAAAGACAAAAAAGAAAGTCAATACATGTATAGAAACCGAATGTTCACTTACCTGTTACACAGTTGCAAATTAAAGAAAGTCAGTCGGACACCGTTTGAGATGCAGACAAGCACTCACAGCTGGAGGTGGGTAGACCGTTGTTGGACAAATCCACTTTCAGGTAAAAAGGTGCATCAAGGGATCCTGTTTGACAAGAAAGAAAATCAGTATATGTATAGAAAGAGAATTAACACATACCTGTTACACAGTTGCAGATTAATTGCAAGCCAGTCAGACACCGTTCCAGTTGCAGACAACCACTCACAGCTGAAGATGGAGAGCTCCTTGTTGGCCGGATCCAGTTTCAGTTAAAAAGGTGTGTCATGAGATCCTGCAAATAAGAAAGACAAAAAAGAAAGTCAATATATGTATAGAAACCGAATGTTCACTTACCTGTTACACAGTTGCAAATGAAAGAAAGCCAGTCGGACACCGTTTGAGATGCAGACAAGCACTCACAGCTGGAGGTGGATAGCCCCTTGTTGGCCGGATCCACTTTCAGGTAAAAAGGTGTGTCATGAGATCCTGCAAATATGAAAGACAAAAAAGAAGGTCAATATATGTATAGAAACCGAATGTTCACTTACCTCTTACTCAGTTGCAGATGAAAAGAAAGCCAGGCAGACAGTTCTAGATGCAGACAAGCACTCACAGCTTGAGAAGTATAGCCCCTTGTTAGCCAGATTCAATTTGAGGTAAAAAGGTGTGTCATGAGATCCTGCAAATAAGAAAGACAAAAAAGAAAGTCAATACATGTATAGAAACCGAATGTTCACTTACCTGTTACACAGTTGCAAATTATAGAAAGTCAGTCGGACACCGTTTGAGATGCAGACAAGCACTCACAGCTGGAGGTGCATAGACCGTTGTTGGACGTATCCACTTTCAGGTAAAAAGGTGCATGAAGGGATCCTGTGTGACAAGAAAGAAAATCAGTATATGTATAGAAAGAGAATTAACACATACCTGTTACACAGTTGCAGATTAATTGCAAGCCAGTCAGACACCGTTCCAGTTGCAGACAACCACTCACAGCTGAAGATGGAGAGCTCCTTGTTGGCCGGATCCACTTTCAGGTAAAACGGTGCATCATGGAATCCTGATAAACTGTGTGACAAAAATGAAAATCAATGCATGTATAGAAACCGAATGTTCACTTACCTGTTACTCAGTTGCAGATTAATTGCAAGCCAGTCAGACACCGTTCCAGTTGCAGACAACCACTCACAGCTGAAGATGGAGAGCTCCTTGTTGGCCGGATCCTATTTTTCAGTAAAAAGGTGGGTCATAAAATCCTGAAAATAAGACAGACAAAAAAGAAAGTCAATATATGTATAGAAACCGAATGTTCACTTACCTCTTACTCAGTTGCAGATGAAAAGAAAGCCAGGCAGACAGAGTTCTAGATGCAGACAAGCACTCACAGCTTGAGATGTATAGCCCCTTGTTAGCCAGATTCAATTTGAGGTAAAAAGGTGTGTCATGAGATCCTGCAAATAAGAAAGACAAAAAAGAAAGTCAATACATGTATAGAAACCGAATGTTCACTTACCTGTTACACAGTTGCAAATTAAAGAAAGTCAGTCGGACACCGTTTGAGATGCAGATAAGCACTCACAGCTGGAGGTGGATAGACCATTGTTGGACGAATCCACTTTCAGGTAAAAAGGTGCATCAAGGGATCCTGTGTGACAAGAAAGAAAATCAGTATATGTATAGAAAGAGAATTAACACATACCTGTTACACAGTTGCAGATTAATTGCAAGCCAGTCAGACACATAGTTCCAGTTGCAGACAACCACTCACAGCTGAAGATGGAGAGCTCCTTGTTGGCCGGATCCACTTTCAGGTAAAACGGTGCATCATGGAATCCTGATAAACTGTGTGACAAAAATGAAAATCAATGCATGTATAGAAACCGAATGTTCACTTACCTGTTACTCAGTTGCAGATTAATTGCAAGTCAGTCAGACACCGTTCCAGTTGCAGACAACCACTCACAGCTGAAGATGGAGAGCTCCTTGTTGGCCGGATCCACTTTTACGTAAAAAGGTGGGTCATGAAATCCTGAAAATAAGAAAGACAAAAAAGAAAGTCAATATATGTATAGAAACCGAATGTTCACTTACCTGTTACACAGTTGCAAATGAAAGAAAGTCAGTCGGACACCGTTTGAGATGCAGACAAGCACTCACAGCTGGAGGTGGATAGCCCCTTGTTAGCCAGATTCAATTTGAGGTAAAAAGGTGTGTCATGAGATCCTGCAAATAAGAAAGACAAAAAAGAAAGACAATAGATGTATAGAAACCGAATGTTCACTTACCTGTTACACAGTTGCAAATGAAAGAAAGCCAGTCGGACACCGTTTGAGATGCAGACAAGCACTCACAGCTGGAGGTGGATAGCCCCTTGTTGGAAGAATCCACTTTCAGGTAAAAAGGTGCACCAAGGGATCCTGTGTGACAAGAAAGAAAATCAGTATATGTATAGAAAGAGAATTAACACATACCTGTTACACAGTTGCAGATTAATTGCAAGCCAGTCAGACACCGTTCCAGTTGCAGACAACCACTCACAGCTGAAGATGGAGAGCTCCTTTTTGGCCGGATCCACTTTCAGGTAAAAAGGTGTGTCATGAGATCCTGCAAATAAGAAAGACAAAAAAGAAAGTCAATACATGTATAGAAACCGAATGTTCACTTACCTGTTACACAGTTGCAAATTAAAGAAAGTCAGTCAGACACCGTTTGAGATGCAGACAAGCACTCACAGCTGGAGGTGGGTAGACCGTTGTTGGACAAATCCACTTTCAGGTAAAACGGTGCATCATGGGATCCTGATAAACTGTGTGACAAAAATGAAAATCAATGTATGTATAGAAACCGAATGTTCACTTACCTGTTACTCAGTTGCAGATTAATTGCAAGCTAGTCAGACACCGTTCCAGTTGCAGACAACCACTCACAGCTTGAGATGTATAGCCCCTTGTTAGCCAGATTCAATTTGAGGTAAAAAGGTGTGTCATGAGATCCTGCAAATAAGAAAGACAAAAAAGAAAGTCAATACATGTATAGAAACCGAATGTTCACTTACCTGTTACACAGTTGCAAATTAAAGAAAGTCAGTCGGACACCGTTTGAGATGCAGACAAGCACTCACAGCTGGAGGTGGATAGTCCCTTGTTGGAAGAATCCACTTTCAGGTAAAAAGGTGCACCAAGGGATCCTGTGTGAGAAGAAAGAAAATCAGTATATGTATAGAAAAAGAATTAAACACATACCTGTTACACAGTTGCAGATTACTTGCAAGCCAGTCAGACACCGTTCCAGTTGCAGACAACCACTCACAGCTGAAGATGGAGAGCTCCTTGTTGGCCGGATCCACTTTCAGGTAAAAAGGTGTGTCATGAGATCCTGCAAATATGAAAGACAAAAAAGAAAGTCAATATATGTATAGAAACCGAATGTTCACTTACCTCTTACTCAGTTGCAGATGAAAAGAAAGCCAGGCAGACAGAGTTGTAGATGCAGACAACCACTCACAGCTTGAGATGTATAGCCACTTGTTAGCCAGATTCAATTTGAGGTAAAAAGGTGTGTCATGAGATCCTGCAAATAAGAAAGACAAAAAAGAAAGTCAACACATGTATAGAAACCGAATGTTCACTTACCTGTTACACAGTTGCAAATTAAAGAAAGTCAGTCGGACACCGTTTGAGATGCAGACAAGCACTCACAGCTGGAGGTGGGTAGACCGTTGTTGGACAAATCCACTTTCAGGTAAAAAGGTGCATCAAGGGATCCTGTTTGACAAGAAAGAAAATCAGTATATGTATAGAAAGAGAATTAACACATACCTGTTACACAGTTGCAGATTAATTGCAAGCCAGTCAGACACCGTTCCAGTTGCAGACAACCACTCACAGCTGAAGATGGAGAGCTCCTTGTTGGCCGGATCCAGTTTCAGTTAAAAAGGTGTGTCATGAGATCCTGCAAATAAGAAAGACAAAAAAGAAAGTCAATATATGTATAGAAACCGAATGTTCACTTACCTGTTACACAGTTGCAAATGAAAGAAAGCCAGTCGGACACCGTTTGAGATGCAGACAAGCACTCACAGCTGGAGGTGGATAGCCCCTTGTTGGCCGGATCCACTTTCAGGTGAAAAGGTGTGTCATGAGATCCTGCAAATATGAAAGACAAAAAAGAAAGTCAATATATGTATAGAAACCGAATGTTCACTTACCTCTTACTCAGTTGCAGATGAAAAGAAAGCCAGGCAGACAGAGTTCTAGATGCAGACAAGCACTCACAGCTTGAGAAGTATAGCCCCTTGTTAGCCAGATTCAATTTGAGGTAAAAAGGTGTGTCATGAGATCCTGCAAATAAGAAAGACAAAAAAGAAAGTCAATACATGTATAGAAACCGAATGTTCACTTACCTGTTACACAGTTGCAAATTAAAGAAAGTCAGTCGGACACCGTTTGAGATGCAGACAAGCACTCACAGCTGGAGGTGGATAGACCGTTGTTGGACGAATCCACTTTCAGGTAAAAAGGTGCATCAAGGGATCCTGTGTGACAAGAAAGAAAATCAGTATATGTATAGAAAGAGAATTAACACATACCTGTTACACAGTTGCAGATTAATTGCAAGCCAGTCAGACACCGTTCCAGTTGCAGACAACCACTCACAGCTGAAGATGGAGAGCTCCTTGTTGGCCGGATCCACTTTCAGGTAAAACGGTGCATCATGGAATCCTGATAAACTGTGTGACAAAAATGAAAATCAATGCATGTATAGAAACCGAATGTTCACTTACCTGTTACTCAGTTGCAGATTAATTGCAAGCCAGTCAGACACCGTTCCAGTTGCAGACAACCACTCACAGCTGAAGATGGAGAGCTCCTTGTTGGCCGGATCCTATTTTTCAGTAAAAAGGTGGGTCATAAAATCCTGAAAATAAGTAAGACAAAAAAGAAAGTCAATATATGTATAGAAACCGAATGTTCACTTACCTCTTACTCAGTTGCAGATGAAAAGAAAGCCAGGCAGACAGAGTTCTAGATGCAGACAAGCACTCACAGCTTGAGATGTATAGCCCCTTGTTAGCCAGATTCAATTTGAGGTAAAAAGGTGTGTCATGAGATCCTGCAAATAAGAAAGACAAAAAAGAAAGTCAATACATGTATAGAAACCGAATGTTCACTTACCTGTTACACAGTTGCAAATTAAAGAAAGTCAGTCGGACACCGTTTGAGATGCAGATAAGCACTCACAGCTGGAGGTGGATAGACCATTGTTGGACGAATCCACTTTCAGGTAAAAAGGTGCATCAAGGGATCCTGTGTGACAAGAAAGAAAATCAGTATATGTATAGAAAGAGAATTAACACATACCTGTTACACAGTTGCAGATTAATTGCAAGCCAGTCAGACACCGTTCCAGTTGCAGACAACCACTCACAGCTGAAGATGGAGAGCTCCTTGTTGGCCGGATCCACTTTCAGGTAAAACGGTGCATCATGGAATCCTGATAAACTGTGTGACAAAAATGAAAATCAATGCATGTATAGAAACCGAATGTTCACTAACCTGTTACTCAGTTGCAGATTAATTGCAAGCCAGTCAGACACCGTTCCAGTTGCAGACAACCACTCACAGCTGAAGATGGAGAGCTCCTTGTTGGCCGGATCCTATTTTTCAGTAAAAAGGTGGGTGATGAAATCCTGAAAATAAGTAAGACAAAAAAGAAAGTCAATATATGTATAGAAACCGAATGTTCACTTACCTCTTACTCAGTTGCAGATGAAAAGAAAGCCAGGCAGACAGAGTTTTAGATGCAGACAAGCACTCACAGCTTGAGATGTATAGCCCCTTGTTAGCCAGATTCAATTTGAGGTAAAAAGGTGTGTCATGAGATCCTGCAAATAAGAAAGACAAAAAAGAAAGTCAATACATGTATAGAAACCGAATGTTCACTTACCTGTTACACAGTTGCAAATTAAAGAAAGTCAGTCGGACACCGTTTGAGATGCAGATAAGCACTCACAGCTGGAGGTGGATAGACCATTGTTGGACGAATCCACTTTCAGGTAAAAAGGTGCATCAAGGGATCCTGTGTGACAAGAAAGAAAATCAGTATATGTATAGAAAGAGAATTAACACATACCTGTTACACAGTTGCAGATTAATTGCAAGCCAGTCAGACACATAGTTCCAGTTGCAGACAACCACTCACAGCTGAAGATGGAGAGCTCCTTGTTGGCCGGATCCACTTTCAGGTAAAAAGGTGTGTCATGAGATCCTGCAAATATGAAAGACAAAAAAGAAAGTCAATATATGTATAGAAACCGAATGTTCACTTACCTCTTACTCAGTTGCAGATGAAAAGAAAGCCAGGCAGACAGAGTTGTAGATGCAGACAACCACTCACAGCTTGAGATGTATAGCCCCTTGTTAGCCAGATTCAATTTGAGGTAAAAAGGTGTGTCATGAGATCCTGCAAATAAGAAAGACAAAAAAGAAAGTCAATACATGTATAGAAACCGAATGTTCACTTACCTGTTACACAGTTGCAAATTAAAGAAAGTCAGTCAGACACCGTTTGAGATGCAGACAAGCACTCACAGCTGGAGGTGGGTAGACCGTTGTTGGACGAATCCACTTTCAGGTAAAAAGGTGCATCAAGGGATCCTGTTTGACAAGAAAGAAAATCAGTATATGTATAGAAAGAGAATTAACACATACCTGTTACACAGTTGCAGATTAATTGCAAGCCAGTCAGACACCGTTCCAGTTGCAGACAACCACTCACAGCTGAAGATGGAGAGCTCCTTGTTGGCCGGATCCACTTTCAGGTAAAACGGTGCATCATGGAATCCTGATAAACTGTGTGACAAAAATGAAAATCAATGCATGTATAGAAACCGAATGTTCCCTTACCTGTTACTCAGTTGCAGATTAATTGCAAGCCAGTCAGACACCGTTCCAGTTGCAGACAACCACTCACAGCTGAAGATGGAGAGCTCCTTGTTGGCCGGATCCTATTTTTCAGTAAAAAGGTGGGTCATAAAATCCTGAAAATAAGTAAGACAAAAAAGAAAGTCAATATATGTATAGAAACCGAATGTTCACTTACCTCTTACTCAGTTGCAGATGAAAAGAAAGCCAGGCAGACAGAGTTCTAGATGCAGACAAGCACTCACAGCTTGAGATGTATAGCCCCTTGTTAGCCAGATTCAATTTGAGGTAAAAAGGTGTGTCATGAGATCCTGCAAATAAGAAAGACAAAAAAGAAAGTCAATACATGTATAGAAACCGAATGTTCACTTACCTGTTACACAGTTGCAAATTAAAGAAAGTCAGTCGGACACCGTTTGAGATGCAGATAAGCACTCACAGCTGGAGGTGGATAGACCGTTGTTGGACGAATCCACTTTCAGGTAAAAAGGTGCATCAAGGGATCCTGTGTGACAAGAAAGAAAATCAGTATATGTATAGAAAGAGAATTAACACATACCTGTTACACAGTTGCAGATTAATTGCAAGCCAGTCAGACACCGTTCCAGTTGCAGACAACCACTCACAGCTGAAGATGGAGAGCTCCTTGTTGGCCGGATCCACTTTCAGGTAAAACAGTGCATCATGGAATCCTGATAAATTGTGTGACAAAAATGAAAATCAATGCATGTATAGAAACCGAATGTTCACTTACCTGTTACTCAGTTGCAGATTAATTGCAAGCCAGTCAGACACCGTTCCAGTTGCAGACAACCACTCACAGCTAAAGATGGAGAGCTCCTTGTTGGCCGGATCCACTTTCAGGTAAAAAAGGTGTGTCATGAGATCCTGCAAATAAGAAAGACAAGAAAGAAAGTCAATATATGTATAGAAACCGAATGTTCACTTACCTGTTACACAGTTGCAAATTAAAGAAAGTCAGTCGGACACCGTTTGAGATGCAGACAAGCACTCACAGCTGGAGGTGGGTAGACCGTTGTTGGAAAAATCCACTTTCAGGTAAAACGGTGCATCATGGGATCCTTATAAACTGTGTGACAAAAATGAAAATCAATGTATGTATAGAAACCGAATGTTCACTTACCTGTTACTCAGTTGCAGATTAATTGCAAGCTAGTCAAACACCGTTCCAGTTGCAGACAACCACTCACAGCTTGAGATGGAGAGCTCCTTGTTAGCCAAATTCAATTTGAGGTAAAAAGGTGTCATGAGATCCTGCAAATAAGAAAGACAAAAAAGAAAGTCAATACATGTATAGAAACCGAATGTTCACTTACCTGTTACACAGTTGCAAATTAAAGAAAGTCAGTCGGACACCGTTTGAGATGCAGACAAGCACTCACAGCTGGAGGTGCATAGACCGTTGTTGGACGAATCCACTTTCAGGTAAAAAGGTGCATCAAGGGATCCTGTGTGACAAGAAAGAAAATCAGTATATGTATAGAAAGAGAAATAACACATACCTGTTACACAGTTGCAGATTAATTGCAAGCCAGTCAGACACCGTTCCAGTTGCAGACAACCACTCATAGCTGAAGATGGAGAGCTCCTTCTTGGCCGGATCCACTTTCAGGTAAAACGGTGCATCATGGAATCCTGATAAACTGTGTGACAAAAATGAAAATCAATGCATGTATAGAAACCGAATGTTCACTTACCTGTTACTCAGTTGCAGATTAATTGCAAGCCAGTCAGACACCGTTCCAGTTGCAGACAACCACTCACAGCTGAAGATGGAGAGCTCCTTGTTGGCCAGATCCTATTTTTCAGTAAAAAGGTGGGTCATAAAATCCTGAAAATAAGTAAGACAAAAAAGAAAGTCAATATATGTATAGAAACTGAATATTCACTTACCTGTTACACAGTTGCAAATGAAAGAAAGCCAGTCGGACACCGTTTGAGATGCACACAAGCACTCACAGCTGGAGGTGGATAGCCCCTTGTTAGCCAGATTCAATTTGAGGTAAAAAGGTGTGTCATGAGATCCTGCAAATAAGAAAGACAAAAAAGAAAGACAATACATGTATAGAAACCGAATGTTCACTTACCTGTTACACAGTTGCAAAAGAAAGAAAGCCAGTCGGACACCGTTTGAGATGCAGACAAGCACTCACAGCTGGAGGTGGATAGCCCCTTGTTGGAAGAATCCACTTTCAGGTAAAAAGGTGCACCAAGGGATCCTGTGTGACAAGAAAGAAAATCAGTATATGTATAGAAAGAGAATTAACACATACCTGTTACACAGTTGCAGATTAATTGCAAGCCAGTCAGACACCGTTCCAGTTGCAGACAACCACTCACAGCTGAAGATGGAGAGCTCCTTTTTGGCCGGATCCACTTTCAGGTAAAAAGGTGTGTCATGAGATCCTGCAAATAAGAAAGACAAAAAAGAAAGTCAATACATGTATAGAAACCGAATGTTCACTTACCTGTTACACAGTTGCAAATTAAAGAAAGTCAGTCAGACACCGTTTGAGATGCAGACAAGCACTCACAGCTGGAGGTGGGTAGACATTTGTTGGACAAATCCACTTTCAGGTAAAACGGTGCATCATGGGATCCTGATAAACTGTGTGACAAAAATGAAAATCAATGTATGTATAGAAACCAAATGTTCACTTACCTGTTACTCAGTTGCAGATTAATTGCAAGCTAGTCAGACACCGTTCCAGTTGCAGACAACCACTCACAGCTGAAGATGGAGAGCTCCTTTTTGGCCGGATCTACTTTCAGGTAAAAAGGTGTGTCATGAGATCCTGCAAATATGAAAGACAAAAAAGAAAGTCAATATATGTATAGAAACCGAATGTTCACTTACCTCATACTCAGTTGCAGATGAAAAGAAAGCCAGGCAGACAGAGTTCTAGATGCAGACAAGCACTCACAGCTTGAGAAGTATAGCCCCTTGTTAGCCAGATTCAATTTGAGGTAAAAAGGTGTGTCATGAGATCCTGCAAATAAGAAAGACAAAAAAGAAAGTCAATACATGTATAGAAACCGAATGTTCACTTACCTGTTACACAGTTGCAAATTAAAGAAAGTCAGTCGGACACCGTTTGAGATGCAGACAAGCACTCACAGCTGGAGGTGGATAGCCCCTTGTTGGAAGGATCCACTTTCAGGTAAAAAGGTGCATCAAGGGATCCTGTGTGACAATAAAGAAAATCAGTATATATATATATAGAATGAGAATTAACACATACCAGTTACACAGTTGCAGATTAATTGCAAGCCAGTCAGACACCGTTCCAGTTGCAGACAACCACTCACAGCTGAAGATGGAGAGCTCCTTGTTGGCCGGATCCAGTTTCAGTTAAAAAGGTGTGTCATGAGATCCTGCAAATAAGAAAGACAAAAAAGAAAGTCAATATATGTATAGAAACCGAATGTTCACTTACCTGTTACACAGTTGCAAATGAAAGAAAGCCAGTCGGACACCGTTTGAGATGCAGACAAGCACTCACAGCTGGAGGTGGATAGCCCCTTGTTGGAAGAATCCACTTTCAGGTAAAAAGGTGCACCAAGGGATCCTGTGTGACAAGAAAGAAAATCAGTATATGTATAGAAAAAGAATTAAACACATACCTGTTACACAGTTGCAGATTACTTGCAAGCCAGTCACACACCGTTCCAGTTGCAGACAACCACTCACAGCTGAAGATGGAGAGCTCCTTGTTGGCCGGATCCTATTTTTCAGTAAAAAGGTGGGTCATAAAATCCTGAAAATAAGTAAGACAAAAAAGAAAGTCAATATATGTATAGAAACCGAATGTTCACTTACCTCTTACTCAGTTGCAGATGAAAAGAAAGCCAGGCAGACAGAGTTCTAGATGCAGACAAGCACTCACAGCTTGAGATGTATAGCCCCTTGTTAGCCAGATTCAATTTGAGGTAAAAAGGTGTGTCATGAGATCCTGCAAATAAGAAAGACAAAAAAGAAAGTCAATACATGTATAGAAACCGAATGTTCACTTACCTGTTACACAGTTGCAAATTAAAGAAAGTCAGTCGGACACCGTTTGAGATGCAGATAAGCACTCACAGCTGGAGGTGGATAGACCGTTGTTGGACGAATCCACTTTCAGGTAAAAAGGTGCATCAAGGGATCCTGTGTGACAAGAAAGAAAATCATTATATGTATAGAAAGAGAATTAACACATACCTGTTACACAGTTGCAGATTAATTGCAAGCCAGTCAGACACCGTTCCAGTTGCAGACAACCACTCACAGCTGAAGATGGAGAGCTCCTTGTTGGCCGGATCCACTTTCAGGTAAAACGGTGCATCATGGAATCCTGATAAACTGTGTGACAAAAATGAAAATCAATGCATGTATAGAAACCGAATGTTCACTTACCTGTTACTCAGTTGCAGATTAATTGCAAGCCAGTCAGACACCGTTCCAGTTGCAGACAACCACTCACAGCTGAAGATGGAGAGCTCCTTGTTGGCCGGATCCTATTTTTCAGTAAAAAGGTGGGTGATGAAATCCTGAAAATAAGTAAGACAAAAAAGAAAGTCAATATATGTATAGAAACCGAATGTTCACTTACCTCTTACTCAGTTGCAGATGAAAAGAAAGCCAGGCAGACAGAGTTCTAGATGCAGACAAGAACTCACAGCTTGAGATGTATAGCCCCTTGTTAGCCAGATTCAATTTGAGGTAAAAAGGTGTGTCATGAGATCCTGCAAATAAGAAAGACAAAAAAGAAAGTCAATACATGTATAGAAACCGAATGTTCACTTACCTGTTACACAGTTGCAAATTAAAGAAAGTCAGTCGGACACCGTTTGAGATGCAGATAAGCACTCACAGCTGGAGGTGGATAGACCGTTGTTGGACGAATCCACTTTCAGGTAAAAAGGTGCATCAAGGGATCCTGTGTGACAAGAAAGAAAATCAGTATATGTATAGAAAGAGAATTAACACATACCTGTTACACAGTTGCAGATTAATTGCAAGCCAGTCAGACACATAGTTCCAGTTGCAGACAACCACTCACAGCTGAAGATGGAGAGCTCCTTGTTGGCCGGATCCACTTTCAGGTAAAACGGTGCATCATGGAATCCTGATAAACTGTGTGACAAAAATGAAAATCAATGCATGTATAGAAACCGAATGTTCACTTACCTGTTACTCAGTTGCAGATTAATTGCAAGCCAGTCAGACACCGTTCCAGTTGCAGACAACCACTCACAGCTGAAGATGGAGAGCTCCTTGTTGGCCGGATCCACTTTTACGTAAAAAGGTGGGTCATGAAATCCTGAAAATAAGAAAGACAAAAAAGAAAGTCAATATATGTATAGAAACCGAATGTTCACTTACCTGTTACAAAGTTGCAAATGAAAGAAAGTCAGTCGGACACCGTTTGAGATGCAGACAAGCACTCACAGCTGGAGGTGGATAGCCCCTTGTTAGCCAGATTCAATTGGAGGTAAAAAGGTGTGTCATGAGATCCTGCAAATAAGAAAGACAAAAAAGAAAGACAATACATGTATAGAAACCGAATGTTCACTTACCTGTTACACAGTTGCAAATGAAAGAAAGCCAGTCGGACACCGTTTGAGATGCAGACAAGCACTCACAGCTGGAGGTGGATAGCCCCTTGTTAGCCAGATTCAATTTGAGGTAAAAAGGTGTGTCATGAGATCCTGCAAATAAGAAAGACAAAAAAGAAAGACAATACATGTATAGAAACCGAATGTTCACTTACCTGTTACACAGTTGCAAATGAAAGAAAGCCAGTCGGACACCGTTTGAGATGCAGACAAGCACTCACAGCTGGAGGTGGATAGCCCCTTGTTGGAAGAATCCACTTTCAGGTAAAAAGGTGCACCAAGGGATCCTGTGTGACAAGAAAGAAAATCAGTATATGTATAGAAAGAGAATTAACACATACCTGTTACACAGTTGCAGATTAATTGCAAGCTAGTCAGACACCGTTCCAGTTGCAGACAACCACTCACAGCTTGAGATGGAGAGCTCCTTGTTAGCCAAATTCAATTTGAGGTAAAAAGGTGTCATGAGATCCTGCAAATAAGAAAGACAAAAAAGAAAGTCAATACATGTATAGAAACCGAATGTTCACTTACCTGTTACACAGTTGCAAATGAAAGAAAGTCAGTCGGACACCGTTTGAGATGCAGACAAGCACTCACAGCTGGAGGTGCATAGACCGTTGTTGGACGAATCCACTTTCAGGTAAAAAGGTGCATCAAGGGATCCTGTGTGACAAGAAAGAAAATCAGTATATGTATAGAAAGAGAATTAACACATACCTGTTACACAGTTGCAGATTAATTGCAAGCCAGTCAGACACCGTTCCAGTGGCAGACAACCACTCACAGCTGAAGATGGAGAGCTCCTTGTTGGCCGGATCCACTTTCAGGTAAAACGGTGCATCATGGAATCCTGATAAACTGTGTGACAAAAATGAAAATCAATGCATGTATAGAAACCGAATGTTCACTTACCTGTTACTCAGTTGCAGATTAATTGCAAGCCAGTCAGACACCGTTCCAGTTGCAGACAACCACTCACAGCTGAAGATGGAGAGCTCCTTGTTGGCCGGATCCACTTTTACGTAAAAAGGTGGGTCATGAAATCCTGAAAATAAGTAAGACAAAAAATAAAGTCAATATATGTATAGAAACCGAATATTCACTTACCTGTTACACAGTTGCAAATGAAAGAAAGCCAGTCGGACACCGTTTGAGATGCACACAAGCACTCACAGCTGGAGGTGGATAGCCCCTTGTTAGCCAGATTCAATTTGAGGTAAAAAGGTGTGTCATGAGATCCTGCAAATAAGAAAGACAAAAAAGAAAGACAATACATGTATAGAAACCGAATGTTCACTTACCTGTTACACAGTTGCAAATGAAAGAAAGCCAGTCGGACACCGTTTGAGATGCAGACAAGCACTCACAGCTGGAGGTGGATAGCCCCTTGTTGGAAGAATCCACTTTCAGGTAAAAAGGTGCACCAAGGGATCCTGTGTGACAAGAAAGAAAATCAGTATATGTATAGAAAGAGAATTAACACATACCTGTTACACAGTTGCAGATTAATTGCAAGCCAGTCAGACACCGTTCCAGTTGCAGACAACCACTCACAGCTGAAGATGGAGAGCTCCTTTTTGGCCGGATCCACTTTCAGGTAAAAAGGTGTGTCATGAGATCCTGCAAATATGAAAGACAAAAAAGAAAGTCAATATATGTATAGAAACCGAATGTTCACTTACCTCTTACTCAGTTGCAGATGAAAAGAAAGCCAGGCAGACAGAGTTCTAGATGCAGACAACCACTCACAGCTTGAGATGTATAGCCCCTTGTTAGCCAGATTCAATTTGAGGTAAAAAGGTGTGTCATGAGATCCTGCAAATAAGAAAGACAACAAAGAAAGTCAATACATGTATAGAAACCGAATGTTCACTTACCTGTTACACAGTTGCAAATTAAAGAAAGCCAGATGGACACCGTTTGAGATGCAGACAAGCACTCACAGCTGGAGGTGGGTAGACTGTTGTTGGACAAATCCACTTTCAGGTAAAACGGTACATCATGGGATCCTGATAAACTGTGTGACAAAAATGAAAATCAATGTATGTATAGAAACCGAATGTTCACTTACCTGTTACTCAGTTGCAGATTAATTGCAAGCTAGTCAGACACCGTTCCAGTTGCAGACAACCACTCACAGCTTGAGATGGAGAGCTCCTTGTTAGCCAAATTCAATTTGAGGTAAAAAGATGTGTCATGAGATCCTGCAAATAAGAAAGACAAAAAAGAAAGTCAATACATGTATAGAAACCGAATGTTCACTTACCTGTTACACAGTTGCAAATTAAAGAAAGTCAGTCGGACACCGTTTGAGATGCAGACAAGCACTCACAGCTGGAGGTGCATAGACCGTTGTTGGACGAATCCACTTTCATGTAAAAAAAGGTGTATCAAGGGATCCTGTGTGACATGAATGAAAATCAGTATATGTATAGAAAGAGAATTAACACATACCTGTTACACAGTTGCTGATTAATTGCAAGCCAGTCAGGCACCGTTCCAGTTGCAGACAAGCACTCACAGCTGAAGATGGAGAGCTCCTTGTTGGCCGGATCCACTTTCAGGTAAAAAGGTGTGTCATGAGATCCTGCAAATAAAAAAAGACAAAAAACAAAGTCAATATAAGTATAGAAACCGAATGTTCACTAACCTGTTACACAGTTGCAAATGAAAGAAAGCCAGTCGGACACCGTTTGAGATGCAGACAAGCACTCACAGCTGGAGGTGGATAGCCCCTTGTTGGACGAATCCACTTTCAGTTAAAAAGGTGCATCAAGGGATCCTGTGTGACAAGAAAGAAAATCCGTATATGTATAGAAAGAGAATTAACACATAACTGTTACACAGTTGCAGATTAATTGCAAGCCAGGCAGACAGAGTTTCAGATGCAGACAACCACTCACAGCTGAAGATGGAGAGCTTCTTGTTGGCTGGATCCACTTTCACGTAAAAAGGTGGGTCATGAAATCCTGAAAATAAGTAAGACAAAAAAGAAAGTCAATACATGTATAGAAACCGAATGTTCACTTACCTGTTACACAGTTGCAAATGAAAGAAAGCCAGTCGGACACTGTTTGAGATGCAGACAAGCACTCACAGCTGGAGGTGGAGAGCTCCTTGTTGGCCGGATCCACTTTCAGGTAAAACGGTGCATCATGGAATCCTGATAAACTGTGTGACAAAAATGAAAATCAATGCATGTATAGAAACCGAATGTTCACTTACCTGTTACACAGTTGCAAATGAAAGAAAGCCAGTCGGACACTGTTTGAGATGCAGACAAGCACTCACAGCTGGAGGTGGATAGCCCCTTGTTGGAAGGATCCACTTTCAGGTAAAAAGGTGCATCAAGGGATCCTGTGTGACAATAAAGAAAATCAGTATATATATATAGAAAGAGAATTAACACATACCAGTTACACAGTTGCAGATTAATTGCAAGCCAGTCAGACACCGTTCCAGTTGCAGACAACCACTCACAGCTGAAGATGGAGAGCTCCTTGTTGGCCGGATCCACTTTCAGGTAAAACGGTGCATCATGGGATCCTGACAAACTGTGTGACAAAAATGAAAATCAATTTATGTATAAAAAAAACGAATGTTCACTTACCTGTTACTCAATTGCAAATGAAAGAAATCCAGTCGGACACCGTGTGAGATGCAGACAAGCACTCACAGCTGGAGGTGGATAGCCCCTTGTTGGCCGGATCCACTTTCAGGTAAAAAGGTGTGTCATGAGATCCTGCAAATAAAAAAGACAAAAAAGAAAGTCAATATATGTAAAGAAACCGAATGTTCACTTACCTGTTACACAGATGCAGATGAAAAGAAAGCCAGGCAGACACCGTTCCAGTTGCAGACAACCACTCACAGCTGAAGATGGAGAGCTCCTTGTTGGCCGGATCCTATTTTTCAGTAAAAAGGTGGGTCATGAAATCCTGAAAATAAGAAAGACAAAAAAGAAAGTCAATATGTGTATAGAAACCGAATGTTCACTTACCTCTTACTCAGTTGCAGATGAAAAGAAAGCCAGGCAGACAGAATTCTAGATGCAGACAAGCACTCACAGCTTGAGATGTATAGCCCCTTGTTAGCCAGATTCAATTTGAGGTAAAAAGGTGTGTCATGAGATCCTGCAAATAAGAAAGACAAGAAAGAAAGTCAATATATGTATAGAAACCGAATGTTCACTTACCTGTTACACAGTTGCAAATTAAAGAAAGTCAGTCGGACACCGTTTGAGATGCAGACAAGCACTCACAGCTGGAGGTGGGTAGACCGTTGTTGGACAAATCCACTTTCAGGTAAAACGGTGCATCATGGGATCCTTATAAACTGTGTGACAAAAATGAAAATCAATGTATGTATAGAAACCGAATGTTCACTTACCTGTTACTCAGTTGCAGATTAATTGCAAGCTAGTAAAACACCGTTCCAGTTGCAGACAACCACTCACAGCTTGAGATGGAGAGCTCCTTGTTAGCCAAATTCAATTTGAGGTAAAAAGGTGTCATGAGATCCTGCAAATAAGAAAGACAAAAAAGAAAGTCAATACATGTATAGAAACCGAATGTTCACTTACCTGTTACACAGTTGCAAATTAAAGAAAGTCAGTCGGACACCGTTTGAGATGCAGACAAGCACTCACAGCTGGAGGTGCATAGACCGTTGTTGGACGAATCCACTTTCAGGTAAAAAGGTGCATCAAGGGATCCTGTGTGACAAGAAAGAAAATCAGTATATGTATAGAAAGAGAAATAACACATACCTGTTACACAGTTGCAGATTAATTGCAAGCCAGTCAGACACCGTTCCAGTTGCAGACAACCACTCATAGCTGAAGATGGAGAGCTCCTTCTTGGCCGGATCCACTTTCAGGTAAAACGGTGCATCATGGAATCCTGATAAACTGTGTGACAAAAATGAAAATCAATGCATGTATAGAAACCGAATGTTCACTTACCTGTTACTCAGTTGCAGATTAATTGCAAGCCAGTCAGACACCGTTCCAGTTGCAGACAACCACTCACAGCTGAAGATGGAGAGCTCCTTGTTGGCCAGATCCTATTTTTCAGTAAAAAGGTGGGTCATAAAATCCTGAAAATAAGTAAGACAAAAAAGAAAGTCAATATATGTATAGAAACTGAATATTCACTTACCTGTTACACAGTTGCAAATGAAAGAAAGCCAGTCGGACACCGTTTGAGATGCACACAAGCACTCACAGCTGGAGGTGGATAGCCCCTTGTTAGCCAGATTCAATTTGAGGTAAAAAGGTGTGTCATGAGATCCTGCAAATAAGAAAGACAAAAAAGAAAGACAATACATGTATAGAAACCGAATGTTCACTTACCTGTTACACAGTTGCAAAAGAAAGAAAGCCAGTCGGACACCGTTTGAGATGCAGACAAGCACTCACAGCTGGAGGTGGATAGCCCCTTGTTGGAAGAATCCACTTTCAGGTAAAAAGGTGCACCAAGGGATCCTGTGTGACAAGAAAGAAAATCAGTATATGTATAGAAAGAGAATTAACACATACCTGTTACACAGTTGCAGATTAATTGCAAGCCAGTCAGACACCGTTCCAGTTGCAGACAACCACTCACAGCTGAAGATGGAGAGCTCCTTTTTGGCCGGATCCACTTTCAGGTAAAAAGGTGTGTCATGAGATCCTCCAAATAAGAAAGACAAAAAAGAAAGTCAATACATGTATAGAAACCGAATGTTCACTTACCTGTTACACAGTTGCAAATTAAAGAAAGTCAGTCAGACACCGTTTGAGATGCAGACAAGCACTCACAGCTGGAGGTGGGTAGACATTTGTTGGACAAATCCACTTTCAGGTAAAACGGTGCATCATGGGATCCTGATAAACTGTGTGACAAAAATGAAAATCAATGTATGTATAGAAACCAAATGTTCACTTACCTGTTACTCAGTTGCAGATTAATTGCAAGCTAGTCAGACACCGTTCCAGTTGCAGACAACCACTCACAGCTGAAGATGGAGAGCTCCTTTTTGGCCGGATCTACTTTCAGGTAAAAAGGTGTGTCATGAGATCCTGCAAATATGAAAGACAAAAAAGAAAGTCAATATATGTATAGAAACCGAATGTTCACTTACCTCATACTCAGTTGCAGATGAAAAGAAAGCCAGGCAGACAGAGTTCTAGATGCAGACAAGCACTCACAGCTTGAGAAGTATAGCCCCTTGTTAGCCAGATTCAATTTGAGGTAAAAAGGTGTGTCATGAGATCCTGCAAATAAGAAAGACAAAAAAGAAAGTCAATACATGTATAGAAACCGAATGTTCACTTACCTGTTACAC
This sequence comes from Salminus brasiliensis, assembly GCF_030463535.1. NCBI lineage: Eukaryota > Metazoa > Chordata > Actinopteri > Characiformes > Bryconidae > Salminus > Salminus brasiliensis. The sequence continues at coordinate 36,545,041 of NC_132882.1, forward strand.
AGTTGCAAATTAAAGAAAGTCAGTCGGACACCGTTTGAGATGCAGACAAGCACTCACAGCTGGAGGTGGATAGCCCCTTGTTGGAAGGATCCACTTTCAGGTAAAAAGGTGCATCAAGGGATCCTGTGTGACAATAAAGAAAATCAGTATATATATATATAGAATGAGAATTAACACATACCAGTTACACAGTTGCAGATTAATTGCAAGCCAGTCAGACACCGTTCCAGTTGCAGACAACCACTCACAGCTGAAGATGGAGAGCTCCTTGTTGGCCGGATCCACTTTCAGGTAAAACGGTGCATCATGGAATCCTGATAAACTGTGTGACAAAAATGAAAATCAATGCATGTATAGAAACCGAATGTTTTCTTACCTGTTACTCAGTTGCAGATTAATTGCAAGCCAGTCAGACACCGTTCCAGTTGCAGACAACCACTCACAGCTGAAGATGGAGAGCTCCTTGTTGGCCTGATCCTATTTTTCAGTAAAAAGGTGGGTCATAAAATCCTGAAAATAAGTAAGACAAAAAAGAAAGTCAATATATGTATAGAAACCGAATGTTCACTTACCTCTTACTCAGTTGCAGATGAAAAGAAAGCCAGGCAGACAGAGTTCTAGATGCAGACAAGCACTCACAGCTTGAGATGTATAGCCCCTTGTTAGCCAGATTCAATTTGAGGTAAAAAGGTGTGTCATGAGATCCTGCAAATAAGAAAGACAAAAAAGAAAATCAATACATGTATAGAAACCGAATGTTCACTTACCTGTTACACAGTTGCAAATTAAAGAAAGTCAGTCGGACACCGTTTGAGATGCAGATAAGCACTCACAGCTGGAGGTGGATAGACCGTTGTTGGACGAATCCACTTTCAGGTAAAAAGGTGCATCAAGGGATCCTGTGTGACAAGAAAGAAAATCAGTATATGTATAGAAAGTGAATTAACACATACCTGTTACACAGTTGCAGATTAATTGCAAGCCATTCAGACACCGTTCCAGTTGCAGACAACCACTCACAGCTGAAGATGGAGAGCTCCTTGTTGGCCGGATCCACTTTCAGGTAAAACGGTGCATCATGGAATCCTGATAAACTGTGTGACAAAAATGAAAATCAATGCATGTATAGAAACCGAATGTTCACTTACCTCTTACTCAGTTGCAGATTAATTGCAAGCCAGTCAGACACCGTTCCAGTTGCAGACAACCACTCACAGCTGAAGATGGAGAGCTCCTTGTTGGCCGGATCCACTTTTACGTAAAAAGGTGGGTCCTGAAATCCTGAAAATAAGTAAGACAAAAAAGAAAGTCAATGTATGTAAAGAAACCGAATGTTCACTTACCTGTTACACAGATGCAAATGAAAGAAAGCCAGTTGGACACAGTTTGAGATGCAGACAAGCACTCACAGCTTGAGATGTATAGCCCCTTGTTAGCCAGATTCAATTGGAGGTAAAAAGGTGTGTCATGAGATCCTGCAAATAAGAAAGACAAAAAAGAAAGTCAATATATGTATAGAAACGGAATGTTCACTTACCTGTTACACAGTTGCAAATGAAAGAAAGCCAGTCGGACACCGTTTGAGATGCAGACAAGCACTTACAGCTGGAGGTGGATAGCCCGTTGTTGGACGAATCCAATTTTAGGTAAAAAGGTGCATCAAGGGATCCTGTGAAACAAGAAAGAAAATCAGTATATGTATAGAAAGAGAATTAACACATACCTGTTACACAGTTTCAGATTAAATGTAAGCCAGTCAGACACCGTTCCAGTTGCAGACAACCACTCACAGCTGAAGATGGAGAGCTCCTTGGTGGCCGGATCCACTTTCAGGTAAAACGGTGCATCATGGGATCCTGATAAACTGTGCGACAAAAATGAAAATCAATGTATGTATAGAAACCGAATGTTCACTTACCTGTTATTAAGTTGCAGATTAATTGCAAGCTAGTCAGACACCGTTCCAGTTGCAGACAACCACTCACAGCTTGAGATGGAGAGCTCCTTGTTAGCCAAATTCAATTTGAGGTAAAAAGGTGTGTCATGAGATCCTGCAAATAAGAAAGACAAAAAAGAAAGTCAATACATGTATAGAAACCGAATGTTCACTTACCTGTTACACAGTTGCAAATTAAAGAAAGTCAGTCGGACACCGTTTGAGATGCAGACAAGCACTCACAGCTGGAGGTGGGTAGACCGTTGTTGGACAAATCCACTTTCAGGTAAAAAGGTGCATCAAGGGATCCTGTGTGACAAGAAAGAAAATCAGTATATGTATAGAAAGAGAATTAAACCCATACCTGTTACACAGTTGCAGATTAATTGCAAGCCAGTCAGACACTGTTCCAGTTGCAGACAACCACTCACAGCTGAAGATGGAGAGCTCCTTTCTGGCCGGATCCACTTTCAGGTAAAAAGGTGTGTCATGAGATCCTGCAAATATGAAAGACAAAAAAGAAAGTCAATATATGTATAGAAACCGAATGTTCACTTACCTCTTACTCAGATACAGATGAAAAGAAAGCCAGGCAGACAGAGTTCTAGATGCAGACAAGCACTCACAGCTTGAGATGTATAGCCCCTTGTTAGCCAGATTCAATTTGAGGTAAAAAGGTGTCATGAGATCCTGCAAATAAGAAAGACAAAAAACAAACTCAATATATGTATAGAAACCGAATGTTCACTTACCTGTTACACAGTTGCAAATGAAAGAAAGTCAGTCGGACACCGTTTGAGATGCAGACAAGCACTCACAGCTGGACGTGGATAGACCGTTGTTGGACGATTTTACTTTTAGGTAAAAAGCTGCATCAAGGGATCCTGTGTGACAAGAAAGAAAATCAGTATATGTATAGAAAGAGAATTAAACACATACCTGTTACACAGTTGCAGATTAATTGCAAGCCAGTCAGACACCGTTCCAGTTGCAGACAACCACTCACAGCTGAAGATGGAGAGCTCCTTGTTGGCCGGATCCAGTTTCAGTTAAAAAGGTGTGTCATGAGATCCTGCAAATAAGAAAGACAAAAAAGAAAGTCAATACATGTATAGAAACCGAATGTTCACTTACCTGTTACACAGTTGCAAATGAAAGAAAGCCAGTCGGACACCGTTTGAGATGCAGACAAGCACTCACAGCTGGAGGTGGATAGCCCCTTGTTAGCCAGATTCAATTTGAGGTAAAAAGGTGTGTCATGAGATCCTGCAAATAAGAAAGACAAAAAAGAAAGACAATACATGTATAGAAACCGAATGTTCACTTACCTGTTACACAGTTGCAAATGAAAGAAAGCCAGTCGGACACCGTTTGAGATGCAGACAAGCACTCACAGCTGGAGGTGGATAGCCCCTTGTTGGAAGAATCCACTTTCAGGTAAAAAGGTGCACCAAGGGATCCTGTGTGACAAGAAAGAAAATCATTATATGTATAGAAAGAGAATTAACACATACCTGTTACACAGTTGCAGATTAATTGCAAGCTAGTCAGACACCGTTCCAGTTGCAGACAACCACTCACAGCTTGAGATGGAGAGCTCCTTGTTAGCCAAATTCAATTTGAGGTAAAAAGGTGTCATGAGATCCTGCAAATAAGAAAGACAAAAAAGAAAGTCAATACATGTATAGAAACCGAATGTTCACTTACCTGTTACACAGTTGCAAATGAAAGAAAGTCAGTCGGACACCGTTTGAGATGCAGACAAGCACTCACAGCTGGAGGTGCATAGACCGTTGTTGGACGAATCCACTTTCAGGTAAAAAGGTGCATCAAGGGATCCTGTGTGACAAGAAAGAAAATCAGTATATGTATAGAAAGAGAATTAACACATACCTGTTACACAGTTGCAGATTAATTGCAAGCCAGTCAGACACCGTTCCAGTTGCAGACAACCACTCACAGCTGAAGATGGAGAGCTCCTTGTTGGCCGGATCCACTTTCAGGTAAAACGGTGCATCATGGAATCCTGATAAACTGTGTGACAAAAATGAAAATCAATGCATGTATAGAAACTGAATGTTCACTTACCTGTTACTCAGTTGCAGATTAATTGCAAGCCAGTCAGACACCGTTCCAGTTGCAGACAACCACTCACAGCTGAAGATGGAGAGCTCCTTGTTGGCCGGATCCTATTTTTCAGTAAAAAGGTGGGTGATGAAATCCTGAAAATAAGTAAGACAAAAAAGAAAGTCAATATATGTATAGAAACCGAATGTTCACTTACCTCTTACTCAGTTGCAGATGAAAAGAAAGCCAGGCAGACAGAGTTCTAGATGCAGACAAGCACTCACAGCTTGAGATGTATAGCCCCTTGTTAGCCAGATTCAATTTGAGGTAAAAAGGTGTGTCATGAGATCCTGCAAATAAGAAAGACAAAAAAGAAAGTCAATACATGTATAGAAACCGAATGTTCACTTACCTGTTACACAGTTGCAAATTAAAGAAAGTCAGTCGGACACCGTTTGAGATGCAGATAAGCACTCACAGCTGGAGGTGGATAGACCGTTGTTGGACGAATCCACTTTCAGGTAAAAAGGTGCATCAAGGGATCCTGTGTGACAAGAAAGAAAATCAGTATATGTATAGAAAGAGAATTAACACATACCTGTTACACAGTTGCAGATTAATTGCAAGCCAGTCAGACACATAGTTCCAGTTGCAGACAACCACTCACAGCTGAAGATGGAGAGCTCCTTGTTGGCCGGATCCACTTTCAGGTAAAACGGTGCATCATGGAATCCTGATAAACTGTGTGACAAAAATTAAAATCAATGCATGTATAGAAACCGAATGTTCACTTACCTGTTACTCAGTTGCAGATTAATTGCAAGCCAGTCAGACACCGTTCCAGTTGCAGACAACCACTCACAGCTGAAGATGGAGAGCTCCTTGTTGGCCGGATCCTATTTTTCAGTAAAAAGGTGGGTGATGAAATCCTGAAAATAAGTAAGACAAAAAAGAAAGTCAATATATGTATAGAAACCGAATGTTCACTTACCTCTTACTCAGTTGCAGATGAAAAGAAAGCCAGGCAGACAGAGTTCTAGATGCAGACAAGAACTCACAGCTTGAGATGTATAGCCCCTTGTTAGCCAGATTCAATTTGAGGTAAAAAGGTGTGTCATGAGATCCTGCAAATAAGAAAGACAAAAAAGAAAGTCAATACATGTATAGAAACCGAATGTTCACTTACCTGTTACACAGTTGCAAATTAAAGAAAGTCAGTCGGACACCGTTTGAGATGCAGATAAGCACTCACAGCTGGAGGTGGATAGACCGTTGTTGGACGAATCCACTTTCAGGTAAAAAGGTGCATCAAGGGATCCTGTGTGACAAGAAAGAAAATCAGTATATGTATAGAAAGAGAATTAACACATACCTGTTACACAGTTGCAGATTAATTGCAAGCCAGTCAGACACATAGTTCCAGTTGCAGACAACCACTCACAGCTGAAGATGGAGAGCTCCTTGTTGGCCGGATCCACTTTCAGGTAAAACGGTGCATCATGGAATCCTGATAAACTGTGTGACAAAAATGAAAATCAATGCATGTATAGAAACCGAATGTTCACTTACCTGTTACTCAGTTGCAGATTAATTGCAAGCCAGTCAGACACCGTTCCAGTTGCAGACAACCACTCACAGCTGAAGATGGAGAGCTCCTTGTTGGCCGGATCCACTTTTACGTAAAAAGGTGGGTCATGAAATCCTGAAAATAAGAAAGACAAAAAAGAAAGTCAATATATGTATAGAAACCGAATGTTCACTTACCTGTTACACAGTTGCAAATGAAAGAAAGTCAGTCGGACACCGTTTGAGATGCAGACAAGCACTCACAGCTGGAGGTGGATAGCCCCTTGTTAGCCAGATTCAATTGGAGGTAAAAAGGTGTGTCATGAGATCCTGCAAATAAGAAAGACAAAAAAGAAAGACAATACATGTATAGAAACCGAATGTTCACTTACCTGTTACACAGTTGCAAATGAAAGAAAGCCAGTCGGACACCGTTTGAGATGCAGACAAGCACTCACAGCTGGAGGTGGATAGCCCCTTGTTAGCCAGATTCAATTTGAGGTAAAAAGGTGTGTCATGAGATCCTGCAAATAAGAAAGACAAAAAAGAAAGACAATACATGTATAGAAACCGAATGTTCACTTACCTGTTACACAGTTGCAAATGAAAGAAAGCCAGTCGGACACCGTTTGAGATGCAGACAAGCACTCACAGCTGGAGGTGGATAGCCCCTTGTTGGAAGAATCCACTTTCAGGTAAAAAGGTGCACCAAGGGATCCTGTGTGACAAGAAAGAAAATCATTATATGTATAGAAAGAGAATTAACACATACCTGTTACACAGTTGCAGATTAATTGCAAGCTAGTCAGACACCGTTCCAGTTGCAGACAACCACTCACAGCTTGAGATGGAGAGCTCCTTGTTAGCCAAATTCAATTTGAGGTAAAAAGGTGTCATGAGATCCTGCAAATAAGAAAGACAAAAAAGAAAGTCAATACATGTATAGAAACCGAATGTTCACTTACCTGTTACACAGTTGCAAATGAAAGAAAGTCAGTCGGACACCGTTTGAGATGCAGACAAGCACTCACAGCTGGAGGTGCATAGACCGTTGTTGGACGAATCCACTTTCAGGTAAAAAGGTGCATCAAGGGATCCTGTGTGACAAGAAAGAAAATCAGTATATGTATAGAAAGAGAATTAACACATACCTGTTACACAGTTGCAGATTAATTGCAAGCCAGTCAGACACCGTTCCAGTTGCAGACAACCACTCACAGCTGAAGATGGAGAGCTCCTTGTTGGCCGGATCCACTTTCAGGTAAAACGGTGCATCATGGAATCCTGATAAACTGTGTGACAAAAATGAAAATCAATGCATGTATAGAAACTGAATGTTCACTTACCTGTTACTCAGTTGCAGATTAATTGCAAGCCAGTCAGACACCGTTCCAGTTGCAGACAACCACTCACAGCTGAAGATGGAGAGCTCCTTGTTGGCCGGATCCTATTTTTCAGTAAAAAGGTGGGTGATGAAATCCTGAAAATAAGTAAGACAAAAAAGAAAGTCAATATATGTATAGAAACCGAATGTTCACTTACCTCTTACTCAGTTGCAGATGAAAAGAAAGCCAGGCAGACAGAGTTCTAGATGCAGACAAGCACTCACAGCTTGAGATGTATAGCCCCTTGTTAGCCAGATTCAATTTGAGGTAAAAAGGTGTGTCATGAGATCCTGCAAATAAGAAAGACAAAAAAGAAAGTCAATACATGTATAGAAACCGAATGTTCACTTACCTGTTACACAGTTGCAAATTAAAGAAAGTCAGTCGGACACCGTTTGAGATGCAGATAAGCACTCACAGCTGGAGGTGGATAGACCGTTGTTGGACGAATCCACTTTCAGGTAAAAAGGTGCATCAAGGGATCCTGTGTGACAAGAAAGAAAATCAGTATATGTATAGAAAGAGAATTAACACATACCTGTTACACAGTTGCAGATTAATTGCAAGCCAGTCAGACACATAGTTCCAGTTGCAGACAACCACTCACAGCTGAAGATGGAGAGCTCCTTGTTGGCCGGATCCACTTTCAGGTAAAACGGTGCATCATGGAATCCTGATAAACTGTGTGACAAAAATTAAAATCAATGCATGTATAGAAACCGAATGTTCACTTACCTGTTACTCAGTTGCAGATTAATTGCAAGCCAGTCAGACACCGTTCCAGTTGCAGACAACCACTCACAGCTGAAGATGGAGAGCTCCTTGTTGGCCTGATCCACTTTTACGTAAAAAGGTGGGTCATGAAATCCTGAAAATAAGAAAGACAAAAAAGAAAGTCAATATATGTATAGAAACCGAATGTTCACTTACCTGTTACACAGTTGCAAATGAAAGAAAGTCAGTCGGACACCGTTTGAGATGCAGACAAGCACTCACAGCTGGAGGTGGATAGCCCCTTGTTAGCCAGATTCAATTGGAGGTAAAAAGGTTTGTCATGAGATCCTGCAAATAAGAAAGACAAAAAAGAAAGACAATACATGTATAGAAACCGAATGTTCACTTACCTGTTACACAGTTGCAAATGAAAGAAAGCCAGTCGGACACCGTTTGAGATGCAGACAAGCACTCACAGCTGGAGGTGGATAGCCCCTTGTTGGAAGAATCCACTTTCAGGTAAAAAGGTGCATCAAGGGATCCTGTGTGACAAGAAAGAAAATCAGTATATGTATAGAAAGAGAATTAACACATACCTGTTACACAGTTGCAGATTAATTGCAAGCTAGTCAGACACCGTTCCAGTTGCAGACAACCACTCATAGCTGAAGATGGAGAGCTCCTTGTTGGCCGGATCCACTTTCAGGTAAAACGGTGCATCATGGAATCCTGATAAATTGTGTGACAAAAATGAAAATCAATGCATGTATAGAAACCGAATGTTCACTTACCTGTTACTCAGTTGCAGATTAAAGAAAGTCAGTCGGACACCGTTTGAGATGCAGACAAGCACTCACAGCTGGAGGTGGGTAGACCGTTGTTGGACAAATCCACTTTCAGGTAAAACGGTGCATCATGGGATCCTTATAAACTGTGTGACAAAAATGAAAATCAATGTATGTATAGAAACCGAATGTTCACTTACCTGTTACTCAGTTGCAGATTAATTGCAAGCTAGTCAAACACCGTTCCAGTTGCAGACAACCACTCACAGCTTGAGATGGAGAGCTCCTTGTTAGCCAAATTCAATTTGAGGTAAAAAGGTGTCATGAGATCCTGCAAATAAGAAAGACAAAAAAGAAAGTCAATACATGTATAGAAACCGAATGTTCACTTACCTGTTACACAGTTGCAAATTAAAGAAAGTCAGTCGGACACCGTTTGAGATGCAGACAAGCACTCACAGCTGGAGGTGCATAGACCGTTGTTGGACGAATCCACTTTCAGGTAAAAAGGTGCATCAAGGGATCCTGTGTGACAAGAAAGAAAATCAGTATATGTATAGAAAGAGAAATAACACATACCTGTTACACAGTTGCAGATTAATTGCAAGCCAGTCAGACACCGTTCCAGTTGCAGACAACCACTCACAGCTGAAGATGGAGAGCTCCTTGTTGGCCGGATCCACTTTCAGGTAAAACGGTGCATCATGGAATCCTGATAAACTGTGTGACAAAAATTAAAATCAATGCATGTATAGAAACCGAATGTTCACTTACCTGTTACTCAGTTGCAGATTAATTGCAAGCCAGTCAGACACCGTTCCAGTTGCAGACAACCACTCACAGCTGAAGATGGAGAGCTCCTTGTTGGCCTGATCCACTTTTACGTAAAAAGGTGGGTCATGAAATCCTGAAAATAAGAAAGACAAAAAAGAAAGTCAATATATGTATAGAAACCGAATGTTCACTTACCTGTTACACAGTTGCAAATGAAAGAAAGTCAGTCGGACACCGTTTGAGATGCAGACAAGCACTCACAGCTGGAGGTGGATAGCCCCTTGTTAGCCAGATTCAATTGGAGGTAAAAAGGTTTGTCATGAGATCCTGCAAATAAGAAAGACAAAAAAGAAAGACAATACATGTATAGAAACCGAATGTTCACTTACCTGTTACACAGTTGCAAATGAAAGAAAGCCAGTCGGACACCGTTTGAGATGCAGACAAGCACTCACAGCTGGAGGTGGATAGCCCCTTGTTGGAAGAATCCACTTTCAGGTAAAAAGGTGCATCAAGGGATCCTGTGTGACAAGAAAGAAAATCAGTATATGTATAGAAAGAGAATTAACACATACCTGTTACACAGTTGCAGATTAATTGCAAGCTAGTCAGACACCGTTCCAGTTGCAGACAACCACTCATAGCTGAAGATGGAGAGCTCCTTGTTGGCCGGATCCACTTTCAGGTAAAACGGTGCATCATGGAATCCTGATAAATTGTGTGACAAAAATGAAAATCAATGCATGTATAGAAACCGAATGTTCACTTACCTGTTACTCAGTTGCAGATTAATTGCAAGCCAGTCAGACACCGTTCCAGTTGCAGACAACCACTCACAGCTAAAGATGGAGAGCTCCTTGTTGGCCGGATCCACTTTCAGGTAAAAAAGGTGTGTCATGAGATCCTGCAAATAAGAAAGACAAGAAAGAAAGTCAATATATGTATAGAAACCGAATGTTCACTTACCTGTTACACAGTTGCAAATTAAAGAAAGTCAGTCGGACACCGTTTGAGATGCAGACAAGCACTCACAGCTGGAGGTGGGTAGACCGTTGTTGGACAAATCCACTTTCAGGTAAAACGGTGCATCATGGGATCCTGATAAACTGTGTGACAAAAATGAAAATCAATGTATGTATAGAAACCGAATGTTCACTTACCTGTTACTCAGTTGCAGATTAATTGCAAGCTAGTCAGACACCGTTCCAGTTGCAGACAACCACTCACAGCTTGAGATGGAGAGCTCCTTGTTAGCCAGATTCAATTTGAGGTAAAAAGGTGTGTCATGAGATCCTGCAAATAAGTAAGACAAAAAAGAAAGTCAATACATGTATAGAAACGGAATGTTCACTTACCTGTTACACAGTTGCAAATGAAAGAAAGTCAGTCGGACACCGTTTGAGATGCAGACAAGCACTCACAGCTGGAGGTGGGAAGACCGTTGTTGGACAAATCCACTTTCAGGTAAAAAGGTGCATCAAGGGATCCTGTGTGACAAGAAAGAAAATCAGTATATGTATAGAAAGAGAATTAACACATACCTGTTACACAGTTGCAGATTAATTGCAAGCCAGTCAGACACCGTTCCAGTTGCAGACAACCACTCACAGCTGAAGATGGAGAGCTCCTTTTTGGCCGGATCCACTTTCAGGTAAAAAGGTGTGTCATGAGATCCTGCAAATAAGAAAGACAAAAAAGAAAGTCAATACATGTATAGAAACCGAATGTTCACTTACCTGTTACACAGTTGCAAATTAAAGAAAGTCAGTTGGACACCGTTTGAGATGCAGACAAGCACTCACAGCTGGACGTGGATAGACCGTTGTTGGACGAATCCACAAAAAGGTGCATCAAGGGATCCTGTGTGACAAGAAAGAAAATCAGTATATGTATAGAAAGAGAATTAAACACATACCTGTTACACAGTTGCAGATTAATTGCAAGCCAGTCAGACACCGTTCCAGTTGCAGACAACCACTCACAGCTAAAGATGGAGAGCTCCTTGTTGGCCGGATCCACTTTCAGGTAAAAAAGGTGTGTCATGAGATCCTGCAAATAAGAAAGACAAGAAAGAAAGTCAATATATGTATAGAAACCGAATGTTCACTTACCTGTTACACAGTTGCAAATTAAAGAAAGTCAGTCGGACACCGTTTGAGATGCAGACAAGCACTCACAGCTGGAGGTGGGTAGACCGTTGTTGGACAAATCCACTTTCAGGTAAAACGGTGCATCATGGGATCCTTATAAACTGTGTGACAAAAATGAAAATCAATGTATGTATAGAAACCGAATGTTCACTTACCTGTTACTCAGTTGCAGATTAATTGCAAGCTAGTCAGACACCGTTCCAGTTGCAGACAACCACTCACAGCTTGAGATGGAGAGCTCCTTGTTAGCCAGATTCAATTTGAGGTAAAAAGGTGTGTCATGAGATCCTGCAAATAAGTAAGACAAAAAAGAAAGTCAATACATGTATAGAAACGGAATGTTCACTTACCTGTTACACAGTTGCAAATGAAAGAAAGTCAGTCGGACACCGTTTGAGATGCAGACAAGCACTCACAGCTGGAGGTGGGAAGACCGTTGTTGGACAAATCCACTTTCAGGTAAAAAGGTGCATCAAGGGATCATGTGTGACAAGAAAGAAAATCAGTATATGTATAGAAAGAGAATTAACACATACCTGTTACACAGTTGCAGATTAATTGCAAGCCATCAAGGGATCCTGTGTGACAAGAAAGAAAATCAGTATATGTATAGAAAGAGAATTAAAACATACCTGTTACACAGTTGCAGATTAATTGCAAGCCAGTCAGACACCGTTCCAGTTGCAGACAACCACTCACAGCTGAAGATGGAGAGCTCCTTGTTGGCCGGATCCACTTTCAGGTAAAAAAGGTGCATCAAGGGACCCTGTGTGACAAGAATCAAAATTAGTATATATAGAAAGAGAATTAACACGTACCTGTTACACAGTTGCAGATTAATTGCAAGCCAGTCTCACACCGTTCCAGTTGCAGACAACCACTCACAGCTAAAGATGGAGAGCTCCTTGTTGGCCGGATCCACTTTCAGGTAAAAAAAGTGTGTCATGAGATCCTGCAAATAAGAAAGACAAGAAAGAATGTCAATATATGTATAGAAACCGAATGTTCACTTACCTGTTACACAGTTGCAAATGAAAGAAAGTCAGTCGGACACCGTTTGAGATGCAGATAAGCACTCACAGCTGGAGGTGGATAGACCGTTGTTGGACGAATCCACTTTCAGGTAAAAAGGTGCATCAAGGGATCCTGTGTGACAAGAAAGAAAATCAGTATATGTATAGAAAGTGAATTAACACATACCTGTTACACAGTTGCAGATTAATTGCAAGCCATTCAGACACCGTTCCAGTTGCAGACAACCACTCACAGCTGAAGATGGAGAGCTCCTTGTTGGCCGGATCCACTTTCAGGTAAAACGGTGCATCATGGAATCCTGATAAACTGTGTGACAAAAATGAAAATCAATGCATGTATAGAAACCGAATGTTCACTTACCTGTTACTCAGTTGCAGATTAATTGCAAGCCAGTCAGACACCGTTCCAGTTGCAGACAACCACTCACAGCTGAAGATGGAGAGCTCCTTGTTGGCCGGATCCACTTTTACGTAAAAAGGTGGGTCCTGAAATCCTGAAAATAAGTAAGACAAAAAAGAAAGTCAATATATGTAAAGAAACCGAATGTTCACTTACCTGTTACACAGATGCAAATGAAAGAAAGCCAGTTGGACACAGTTTGAGATGCAGACAAGCACTCACAGCTTGAGATGTATAGCCCCTTGTTAGCCAGATTCAATTGGAGGTAAAAAGGTGTGTCATGAGATCCTGCAAATAAGAAAGACAAAAAAGAAAGTCAATATATGTATAGAAACGGAATGTTCACTTACCTGTTACACAGTTGCAAATGAAAGAAAGCCAGTCGGACACCGTTTGAGATGCAGACAAGCACTTACAGCTGGAGGTGGATAGCCCGTTGTTGGACGAATCCAATTTTAGGTAAAAAGGTGCATCAAGGGATCCTGTGAAACAAGAAAGAAAATCAGTATATGTATAGAAAGAGAATTAACACATACCTGTTACACAGTTTCAGATTAAATGTAAGCCAGTCAGACACCGTTCCAGTTGCAGACAACCACTCACAGCTGAAGATGGAGAGCTCCTTGGTGGCCGGATCCACTTTCAGGTAAAACGGTGCATCATGGGATCCTGATAAACTGTGCGACAAAAATGAAAATCAATGTATGTATAGAAACCGAATGTTCACTTACCTGTTATTAAGTTGCAGATTAATTGCAAGCTAGTCAGACACCGTTCCAGTTGCAGACAACCACTCACAGCTTGAGATGGAGAGCTCCTTGTTAGCCAAATTCAATTTGAGGTAAAAAGGTGTGTCATGAGATCCTGCAAATAAGAAAGACAAAAAAGAAAGTCAATACATGTATAGAAACCGAATATTCACTTACCTGTTACACAGTTGCAAATTAAAGAAAGTCAGTCGGACACCGTTTGAGATGCAGACAAGCACTCACAGCTGGAGGTGGGTAGACCGTTGTTGGACAAATCCACTTTCAGGTAAAAAGGTGCATCAAGGGATCCTGTGTGACAAGAAAGAAAATCAGTATATGTATAGAAAGAGAATTAAACCCATACCTGTTACACAGTTGCAGATTAATTGCAAGCCAGTCAGACACTGTTCCAGTTGCAGACAACCACTCACAGCTGAAGATGGAGAGCTCCTTTCTGGCCGGATCCACTTTCAGGTAAAAAGGTGTGTCATGAGATCCTGCAAATATGAAAGACAAAAAAGAAAGTCAATATATGTATAGAAACCGAATGTTCACTTACCTCTTACTCAGATACAGATGAAAAGAAAGCCAGGCAGACAGAGTTCTAGATGCAGACAAGCACTCACAGCTTGAGATGTATAGCCCCTTGTTAGCCAGATTCAATTTGAGGTAAAAAGGTGTCATGAGATCCTGCAAATAAGAAAGACAAAAAACAAACTCAATATATGTATAGAAACCGAATGTTCACTTACCTGTTACACAGTTGCAAATGAAAGAAAGTCAGTCGGACACCGTTTGAGATGCAGACAAGCACTCACAGCTGGACGTGGATAGACCGTTGTTGGACGATTTTACTTTTAGGTAAAAAGCTGCATCAAGGGATCCTGTGTGACAAGAAAGAAAATCAGTATATGTATAGAAAGAGAATTAAACACATACCTGTTACACAGTTGCAGATTAATTGCAAGCCAGTCAGACACCGTTCCAGTTGCAGACAACCACTCACAGCTGAAGATGGAGAGCTCCTTGTTGGCCGGATCCAGTTTCAGTTAAAAAGGTGTGTCATGAGATCCTGCAAATAAGAAAGACAAAAAAGAAAGTCAATATATGTATAGAAACCGAATGTTCACTTACCTGTTACACAGTTGCAAATGAAAGAAAGCCAGTCGGACACCGTTTGAGATGCAGACAAGCACTCACAGCTGGAGGTGGATAGCCCCTTGTTGGAAGAATCCACTTTCAGGTAAAAAGGTGCACCAAGGGATCCTGTGTGACAAGAAAGAAAATCAGTATATGTATAGAAAAAGAATTAAACACATACCTGTTACACAGTTGCAGATTACTTGCAAGCCAGTCACACACCGTTCCAGTTGCAGACAACCACTCACAGCTGAAGATGGAGAGCTCCTTGTTGGCCGGATCCTATTTTTCAGTAAAAAGGTGGGTCATAAAATCCTGAAAATAAGTAAGACAAAAAAGAAAGTCAATATATGTATAGAAACCGAATGTTCACTTACCTCTTACTCAGTTGCAGATGAAAAGAAAGCCAGGCAGACAGAGTTCTAGATGCAGACAAGCACTCACAGCTTGAGATGTATAGCCCCTTGTTAGCCAGATTCAATTTGAGGTAAAAAGGTGTGTCATGAGATCCTGCAAATAAGAAAGACAAAAAAGAAAGTCAATACATGTATAGAAACCGAATGTTCACTTACCTGTTACACAGTTGCAAATTAAAGAAAGTCAGTCGGACACCGTTTGAGATGCAGATAAGCACTCACAGCTGGAGGTGGATAGACCGTTGTTGGACGAATCCACTTTCAGGTAAAAAGGTGCATCAAGGGATCCTGTGTGACAAGAAAGAAAATCATTATATGTATAGAAAGAGAATTAACACATACCTGTTACACAGTTGCAGATTAATTGCAAGCCAGTCAGACACCGTTCCAGTTGCAGACAACCACTCACAGCTGAAGATGGAGAGCTCCTTGTTGGCCGGATCCACTTTCAGGTAAAACGGTGCATCATGGAATCCTGATAAACTGTGTGACAAAAATGAAAATCAATGCATGTATAGAAACCGAATGTTCACTTACCTGTTACTCAGTTGCAGATTAATTGCAAGCCAGTCAGACACCGTTCCAGTTGCAGACAACCACTCACAGCTGAAGATGGAGAGCTCCTTGTTGGCCGGATCCTATTTTTCAGTAAAAAGGTGGGTGATGAAATCCTGAAAATAAGTAAGACAAAAAAGAAAGTCAATATATGTATAGAAACCGAATGTTCACTTACCTCTTACTCAGTTGCAGATGAAAAGAAAGCCAGGCAGACAGAGTTCTAGATGCAGACAAGCACTCACAGCTTGAGATGTATAGCCCCTTGTTAGCCAGATTCAATTTGAGGTAAAAAGGTGTGTCATGAGATCCTGCAAATAAGAAAGACAAAAAAGAAAGTCAATACATGTATAGAAACCGAATGTTCACTTACCTGTTACACAGTTGCAAATTAAAGAAAGTCAGTCGGACACCGTTTGAGATGCAGATAAGCACTCACAGCTGGAGGTGGATA
Source organism: Salminus brasiliensis (assembly GCF_030463535.1). Taxonomy (NCBI): domain Eukaryota; kingdom Metazoa; phylum Chordata; class Actinopteri; order Characiformes; family Bryconidae; genus Salminus; species Salminus brasiliensis. The sequence goes on from NC_132882.1 coordinate 36,561,166, forward strand.
GACCGTTGTTGGACGAATCCACTTTCAGGTAAAAAGGTGCATCAAGGGATCCTGTGTGACAAGAAAGAAAATCAGTATATGTATAGAAAGAGAATTAACACATACCTGTTACACAGTTGCAGATTAATTGCAAGCCAGTCAGACACATAGTTCCAGTTGCAGACAACCACTCACAGCTGAAGATGGAGAGCTCCTTGTTGGCCGGATCCACTTTCAGGTAAAACGGTGCATCATGGAATCCTGATAAACTGTGTGACAAAAATGAAAATCAATGCATGTATAGAAACCGAATGTTCACTTACCTGTTACTCAGTTGCAGATTAATTGCAAGCCAGTCAGACACCGTTCCAGTTGCAGACAACCACTCACAGCTGAAGATGGAGAGCTCCTTGTTGGCCGGATCCACTTTTACGTAAAAAGGTGGGTCATGAAATCCTGAAAATAAGAAAGACAAAAAAGAAAGTCAATATATGTATAGAAACCGAATGTTCACTTACCTGTTACACAGTTGCAAATGAAAGAAAGTCAGTCGGACACCGTTTGAGATGCAGACAAGCACTCACAGCTGGAGGTGGATAGCCCCTTGTTAGCCAGATTCAATTGGAGGTAAAAAGGTGTGTCATGAGATCCTGCAAATAAGAAAGACAAAAAAGAAAGACAATACATGTATAGAAACCGAATGTTCACTTACCTGTTACACAGTTGCAAATGAAAGAAAGCCAGTCGGACACCGTTTGAGATGCAGACAAGCACTCACAGCTGGAGGTGGATAGCCCCTTGTTGGAAGAATCCACTTTCAGGTAAAAAGGTGCACCAAGGGATCCTGTGTGACAAGAAAGAAAATCAGTATATGTATAGAAAGAGAATTAACACATACCAGTTACACAGTTGCAGATTAATTGCAAGCTAGTCAGACACCGTTCCAGTTGCAGACAACCACTCACAGCTTGAGATGGAGAGCTCCTTGTTAGCCAAATTCAATTTGAGGTAAAAAGGTGACATGAGATCCTGCAAATAAGAAAGACAAAAAAGAAAGTCAATACATGTATAGAAACCGAATGTTCACTTACCTGTTACACAGTTGCAAATGAAAGAAAGTCAGTCGGACACCGTTTGAGATGCAGACAAGCACTCACAGCTGGAGGTGCATAGACCGTTGTTGGACGAATCCACTTTCAGGTAAAAAGGTGCATCAAGGGATCCTGTGTGACAAGAAAGAAAATCAGTATATGTATAGAAAGAGAATTAACACATACCTGTTACACAGTTGCAGATTAATTGCAAGCCAGTCAGACACCGTTCCAGTTGCAGACAACCACTCACAGCTGAAGATGGAGAGCTCCTTGTTGGCCGGATCCACTTTCAGGTAAAACGGTGCATCATGGAATCCTGATAAACTGTGTGACAAAAATGAAAATCAATGCATGTATAGAAACTGAATGTTCACTTACCTGTTACTCAGTTGCAGATTAATTGCAAGCCAGTCAGACACCGTTCCAGTTGCAGACAACCACTCACAGCTGAAGATGGAGAGCTCCTTGTTGGCCGGATCCTATTTTTCAGTAAAAAGGTGGGTGATGAAATCCTGAAAATAAGTAAGACAAAAAAGAAAGTCAATATATGTATAGAAACCGAATGTTCACTTACCTCTTACTCAGTTGCAGATGAAAAGAAAGCCAGGCAGACAGAGTTCTAGATGCAGACAAGCACTCACAGCTTGAGATGTATAGCCCCTTGTTAGCCAGATTCAATTTGAGGTAAAAAGGTGTGTCATGAGATCCTGCAAATAAGAAAGACAAAAAAGAAAGTCAATACATGTATAGAAACCGAATGTTCACTTACCTGTTACACAGTTGCAAATTAAAGAAAGTCAGTCGGACACCGTTTGAGATGCAGATAAGCACTCACAGCTGGAGGTGGATAGACCGTTGTTGGACGAATCCACTTTCAGGTAAAAAGGTGCATCAAGGGATCCTGTGTGACAAGAAAGAAAATCAGTATATGTATAGAAAGAGAATTAACACATACCTGTTACACAGTTGCAGATTAATTGCAAGCCAGTCAGACACATAGTTCCAGTTGCAGACAACCACTCACAGCTGAAGATGGAGAGCTCCTTGTTGGCCGGATCCACTTTCAGGTAAAACGGTGCATCATGGAATCCTGATAAACTGTGTGACAAAAATGAAAATCAATGCATGTATAGAAACCGAATGTTCACTTACCTGTTACTCAGTTGCAGATTAATTGCAAGCCAGTCAGACACCGTTCCAGTTGCAGACAACCACTCACAGCTGAAGATGGAGAGCTCCTTGTTGGCCTGATCCACTTTTACGTAAAAAGGTGGGTCATGAAATCCTGAAAATAAGAAAGACAAAAAAGAAAGTCAATATATGTATAGAAACCGAATGTTCACTTACCTGTTACACAGTTGCAAATGAAAGAAAGTCAGTCGGACACCGTTTGAGATGCAGACAAGCACTCACAGCTGGAGGTGGATAGCCCCTTGTTAGCCAGATTCAATTGGAGGTAAAAAGGTTTGTCATGAGATCCTGCAAATAAGAAAGACAAAAAAGAAAGACAATACATGTATAGAAACCGAATGTTCACTTACCTGTTACACAGTTGCAAATGAAAGAAAGCCAGTCGGACACCGTTTGAGATGCAGACAAGCACTCACAGCTGGAGGTGGATAGCCCCTTGTTGGAAGAATCCACTTTCAGGTAAAAAGGTGCATCAAGGGATCCTGTGTGACAAGAAAGAAAATCAGTATATGTATAGAAAGAGAATTAACACATACCTGTTACACAGTTGCAGATTAATTGCAAGCTAGTCAGACACCGTTCCAGTTGCAGACAACCACTCATAGCTGAAGATGGAGAGCTCCTTGTTGGCCGGATCCACTTTCAGGTAAAACGGTGCATCATGGAATCCTGATAAATTGTGTGACAAAAATGAAAATCAATGCATGTATAGAAACCGAATGTTCACTTACCTGTTACTCAGTTGCAGATTAATTGCAAGCCAGTCAGACACCGTTCCAGTTGCAGACAACCACTCACAGCTAAAGATGGAGAGCTCCTTGTTGGCCGGATCCACTTTCAGGTAAAAAAGGTGTGTCATGAGATCCTGCAAATAAGAAAGACAAGAAAGAAAGTCAATATATGTATAGAAACCGAATGTTCACTTACCTGTTACACAGTTGCAAATTAAAGAAAGTCAGTCGGACACCGTTTGAGATGCAGACAAGCACTCACAGCTGGAGGTGGGTAGACCGTTGTTGGACAAATCCACTTTCAGGTAAAACGGTGCATCATGGGATCCTTATAAACTGTGTGACAAAAATGAAAATCAATGTATGTATAGAAACCGAATGTTCACTTACCTGTTACTCAGTTGCAGATTAATTGCAAGCTAGTCAAACACCGTTCCAGTTGCAGACAACCACTCACAGCTTGAGATGGAGAGCTCCTTGTTAGCCAAATTCAATTTGAGGTAAAAAGGTGTCATGAGATCCTGCAAATAAGAAAGACAAAAAAGAAAGTCAATACATGTATAGAAACCGAATGTTCACTTACCTGTTACACAGTTGCAAATTAAAGAAAGTCAGTCGGACACCGTTTGAGATGCAGACAAGCACTCACAGCTGGAGGTGCATAGACCGTTGTTGGACGAATCCACTTTCAGGTAAAAAGGTGCATCAAGGGATCCTGTGTGACAAGAAAGAAAATCAGTATATGTATAGAAAGAGAAATAACACATACCTGTTACACAGTTGCAGATTAATTGCAAGCCAGTCAGACACCGTTCCAGTTGCAGACAACCACTCATAGCTGAAGATGGAGAGCTCCTTGTTGGCCGGATCCACTTTCAGGTAAAACGGTGCATCATGGAATCCTGATAAACTGTGTGACAAAAATGAAAATCAATGCATGTATAGAAACCGAATGTTCACTTACCTGTTACTCAGTTGCAGATTAATTGCAAGCCAGTCAGACACCGTTCCAGTTGCAGACAACCACTCACAGCTGAAGATGGAGAGCTCCTTGTTGGCCGGATCCACTTTTACGTAAAAAGGTGGGTCATGAAATCCTGAAAATAAGTAAGACAAAAAAGAAAGTCAATATATGTATAGAAACCGAATATTCACTTACCTGTTACACAGTTGCAAATGAAAGAAAGCCAGTCGGACACCGTTTGAGATGCACACAAGCACTCACAGCTGGAGGTGGATAGCCCCTTGTTAGCCAGATTCAATTTGAGGTAAAAAGGTGTGTCATGAGATCCTGCAAATACGAAAGACAAAAAAGAAAGACAATACATGTATAGAAACCGAATGTTCACTTACCTGTTACACAGTTGCAAATGAAAGAAAGCCAGTCGGACACCGTTTGAGATGCAGACAAGCACTCACAGCTGGAGGTGGATAGCCCCTTGTTGGAAGAATCCACTTTCAGGTAAAAAGGTGCACCAAGGGATCCTGTGTGACAAGAAAGAAAATCAGTATATGTATAGAAAGAGAATTAACACATACCTGTTACACAGTTGCAGATTAATTGCAAGCCAGTCAGACACCGTTCCAGTTGCAGACAACCACTCACAGCTGAAGATGGAGAGCTCCTTTTTGGCCGGATCCACTTTCAGGTAAAAAGGTGTGTCATGAGATCCTGCAAATAAGAAAGACAAAAAAGAAAGTCAATACATGTATAGAAACCGAATGTTCACTTACCTGTTACACAGTTGCAAATTAAAGAAAGTCAGTCAGACACCGTTTGAGATGCAGACAAGCACTCACAGCTGGAGGTGGGTAGACCGTTGTTGGACAAATCCACTTTCAGGTAAAACGGTGCATCATGGGATCCTGATAAACTGTGTGACAAAAATGAAAATCAATGTATGTATAGAAACCGAATGTTCACTTACCTGTTACTCAGTTGCAGATTAATTGCAAGCTAGTCAGACACCGTTCCAGTTGCAGACAACCACTCACAGCTTGAGATGGAGAGCTCCTTGTTAGCCAGATTCAATTTGAGGTAAAAAGGTGTGTCATGAGATCCTGCAAATAAGTAAGACAAAAAAGAAAGTCAATACATGTATAGAAACGGAATGTTCACTTACCTGTTACACAGTTGCAAATGAAAGAAAGTCAGTCGGACACCGTTTGAGATGCAGACAAGCACTCACAGCTGGAGGTGGGAAGACCGTTGTTGGACAAATCCACTTTCAGGTAAAAAGGTGCATCAAGGGATCCTGTGTGACAAGAAAGAAAATCAGTATATGTATAGAAAGAGAATTAAACCCATACCTGTTACACAGTTGCAGATTAATTGCAAGCCAGTCAGACACCGTTCCAGTTGCAGACAACCACTCACAGCTAAAGATGGAGAGCTCCTTGTTGGCCGGATCCACTTTCAGGTAAAACGGTGCATCATGGAATCCTGATAAACTGTGTAACAAAAATGAAAATCAATGCATGTATAGAAACCGAATGTTCACTTACCTGTTACTCAGTTGCAGATTAATTGCAAGCCAGTCAGACACCGTTCCAGTTGCAGACAATCACTCACAGCTGAAGATGGAGAGCTCCTTGTTGGCCGGATCCACTTTTACGTAAAAAGGTGGGTCATGAAATCCTGAAAATAAGAAAGACAAAAAAGAAAGTCAATATATGTATAGAAACCGAATGTTCACTTACCTGTTACACAGTTGTAAATGAAAGAAAGTCAGTCGGACACCGTTTGAGATGCAGACAAGCACTCACAGCTGGAGGTGGATAGCCCCTTGTTAGCCAGATTCAATTTGAGGTAAAAAGGTGTGTCATGAGATCCTGCAAATAAGAAAGACAAAAAAGAAAGACAATACATGTATAGAAACCGAATGTTCACTTACCTGTTACACAGTTGCAAATGAAAGAAAGCCAGTCGGACACCGTTTGAGATGCAGACAAGCACTCAAAGCTGGAGGTGGATAGCCCCTTGTTGGACAAATCCACTTTCAGGTAAAACGGTGCATCATGGGATCCTTATAAACTGTGTGACAAAAATGAAAATCAATGTATGTATAGAAACCGAATGTTCACTTACCTGTTACTCAGTTGCAGATTAATTGCAAGCTAGTCAAACACCGTTCCAGTTGCAGACAACCACTCACAGCTTGAGATGGAGAGCTCCTTGTTAGCCAGATTCAATTTGAGGTAAAAAGGTGTGTCATGAGATCCTGCAAATAAGTAAGACAAAAAAGAAAGTCAATACATGTATAGAAACGGAATGTTCACTTACCTGTTACACAGTTGCAAATGAAAGAAAGTCAGTCGGACACCGTTTGAGATGCAGACAAGCACTCACAGCTGGAGGTGGGAAGACCGTTGTTGGACAAATCCACTTTCAGGTAAAAAGGTGCATCAAGGGATCATGTGTGACAAGAAAGAAAATCAGTATATGTATAGAAAGAGAATTAACACATACCTGTTACACAGTTGCAGATTAATTGCAAGCCATCAAGGGATCCTGTGTGACAAGAAAGAAAATCAGTATATGTATAGAAAGAGAATTAAAACATACCTGTTACACAGTTGCAGATTAATTGCAAACCAGTCAGACACCGTTCCAGTTGCAGACAACCACTCACAGCTGAAGATGGAGAGCTCCTTGTTGGCCGGATCCACTTTCAGGTAAAAAAGGTGCATCAAGGGACCCTGTGTGACAAGAATCAAAATTAGTATATATATAGAAAGAGAATTAACACGTACCTGTTACACAGTTGCAGATTAATTGCAAGCCAGTCTCACACTGTTCCAGTTGCAGACAACCACTCACAGCTAAAGATGGAGAGCTCCTTGTTGGCCGGATCCACTTTCAGGTAAAAAAGGTGTGTCATGAGATCCTGCAAATAAGAAAGACAAGAAAGAATGTCAATATATGTATAGAAACCGAATGTTCACTTACCTGTTACACATTTGCAAATGAAAGAAAGTCAGTCGGACACCGTTTGAGATGCAGACAAGCACTCACAGCAGGACGTGGATAGACCGTTGTTGGACGAATCCACTTTCAGGTAAAAAGGTGCATCAAGGGATCCTGATAAACTGTGTGACAAGAAAGAAAATCAGTATATGTATAGAAAGAAAATTAACACATTCCTGTTACACAGTTGCAGATTAATTGCAAGCCAGTCAGACACCGTTCCAGTTGCAGACAACCACTCACAGCTGAAGATGGAGAGCTTCTTGTTGGCCGGATCCACTTTCAGGTAAAAAGGTGTGTCATGAGATCCTGCAAATAAGAAAGATAAAAAAGAAAGTCAATATATGTATAGAAACCGAACGTTCACTTACCTGTTACTCACTTGCAAATGAAAGAAAGCCAGTCGGACACCGTTTGAGATGCAGACAAGCACTCACAGCTGGAGGTGGATAGCCCCTTTTTGGACGAATCCACTTTCATGTAAAAAAAAGGTGTATCAAGGGATCCTGTGTGACATGAATGAAAATCAGTATATGTATAGAAAGAGAATTAACACATACCTGTTACACAGTTGCTGATTAATTGCAAGCCAGTCAGGCACCGTTCCAGTTGCAGACAAGCACTCACAGCTGAAGATGGAGAGCTCCTTGTTGGCCGGATCCACTTTCAGGTAAAAAGGTGTGTCATGAGATCCTGCAAATAAAAAAAGACAAAAAACAAAGTCAATATAAGTATAGAAACCGAATGTTCACTAACCTGTTACACAGTTGCAAATGAAAGAAAGCCAGTCGGACACCGTTTGAGATGCAGACAAGCACTCTCAGCTGGAGGTGGATAGCCCCTTGTTGGACGAATCCACTTTCATTTAAAAAGGTGCATCAAGGGATCCTGTGTGACAATAAAGAAAATCAGTATATATATATATAGAAAGAGAATTAACACATACCTGTTACACAGTTGCAGATTAATTGCAAGCCAGTCAGACACCGTTCCAGTTGCAGACAACCACTCACAGCTGAAGATGGAGAGCTCCTTGTTGGCCGGATCCACTTTCAGGTAAAGCGGTGTCATGAGATCCTGCAAATAAGAAAGACAAAAAAGAAAGTCAATATATGTATAGAAACCGAATGTTCCCTTACCTGTTACAAAGTTGCAAATGAAAGAAAGTCAGTCGGACACCGTTTAAGATGAAGACAAGCACTCACAGCTGGAGGTGGAGAGCTCCTTGTTGGCCGGATCCACTTTCAGGTAAAACGGTGCATCATGGAATCCTGATAAACTGTGTGACAAAAATGAAAATCAATGCATGTATAGAAACCGAATGTTCACTTACCTGTTACTCAATTGCAAATGAAAGAAATCCAGTCGGACACCGTTTGAGATGCAGACAAGCACTCACAGCTGGAGGTGGATAGCCCCTTGTTGGCCGGATCCACTTTCAGGTAAAAAGGTGTGTCATGAGATCCTGCGAATAAAAAAGACAAAAAAGAAAGTCAATATATGTAAAGAAACCGAATGTTCACTTACCTGTTACACAGATGCAGATGAAAAGAAAGCCAGGCAGACACCGTTCCAGTTGCAGACAACCACTCACAGCTGAAGATGGAGAGCTCCTTGTTGGCCGGATCCTATTTTTCAGTAAAAAGGTGGGTCATGAAATCCTGAAAATAAGAAAGACAAAAAAGAAAGTCAATATGTGTATAGAAACCGAATGTTCACTTACCTCTTACTCAGTTGCAGATGAAAAGAAAGCCAGGCAGACAGAATTCTAGATGCAGACAAGCACTCACAGCTTGAGATGTATAGCCCCTTGTTAGCCAGATTCAATTTGAGGTAAAAAGGTGTGTCATGAGATCCTGCAAATAAGAAAGACAAGAAAGAAAGTCAATATATGTATAGAAACGTAATGTTCACTTACCTGTTACACAGTTGCAAATGAAAGAAAGTCAGTTGGACACCGTTTGAGATGCAGACAAGCACTCACAGCTGGACGTGGATAGACCGTTGTTGGACGAATCCACAAAAAGGTGCATCAAGGGATCCTGTGTGACAAGAAAGAAAATCAGTATATGTATAGAAAGAGAATTAAACACATACCTGTTACACAGTTGCAGATTAATTGCAAGCCAGTCAGACACCGTTCCAGTTGCAGACAACCACTCACAGCTAAAGATGGAGAGCTCCTTGTTGGCCGGATCCACTTTCAGGTAAAAAAGGTGTGTCATGAGATCCTGCAAATAAGAAAGACAAGAAAGAAAGTCAATATATGTATAGAAACCGAATGTTCACTTACCTGTTACACAGTTGCAAATGAAAGAAAGTCAGTCGGACACCGTTTGAGATGCAGACAATCACTCACAGCTGGAGGTGGGTAGGCCGTTGTTGGACAAATCCACTTTCAGGTAAAACGGTGCATCATCGGATCCTGATAAACTGTGTGACAAAAATGAAAATCAATGTATGTATAGAAACCGAATGTTCACTTACCTGTTACTCAGTTGCAGATTAATTGCAAGCTAGTCAGACACCGTTCCAGTTGCAGACAACCACTCACAGCTTGAGATGGAGAGCTCCTTGTTAGCCAAATTCAATTTGAGGTAAAAAGGTGTGTCATGAGATCCTGCAAATAAGAAAGACAAAAAAGAAAGTCAATACATGTATAGAAACCGAATTTTCACTTACCTGTTACACAGTTGCAAATTAAAGAAAGTCAGTCGGACACCGTTTGAGATGCAGACAAGCACTCACAGCTGGAGGTGCATAGACCGTTGTTGGACGAATCCACTTTCAGATAAAAAGGTGCATCAAGGGATCCTGTGTGACAAGAAAGAAAATCAGTATATGTATAGAAAGAGAATTAACACATACCTGTTACACAGTTGCAGATTAATTGCAAGTCAGTCAGACACCGTTCCAGTTGAAGACAACCACTCACAGCTGAAGATGGAGAGCTCCTTGTTGGCCGGATCCACTTTCAGGTAAAACGGTGCATCATGGAATCCTGATAAACTGTGTGACAAAAATGAAAATCAATGCATGTATAGAAACGGAATGTTCACTTACCTGTTACTCAGTTGCAGATTAATTGCAAGCTAGTCAGACACCGTTCCAGTTGCAGACAACCACTCACAGCTTGAGATGGAGAGCTCCTTGTTAGCCAAATTCAATTTGAGGTAAAAAGGTGTGTCATGAGATCCTGCAAATAAGAAAGACAAAAAAGAAAGTCAATACATGTATAGAAACCGAATGTTCACTTACCTGTTACACAGTTGAAAATTAAAGAAAGTCAGCCGGACACCGTTTGAGATGCAGACAAGCACTCACAGCTGGAGGTGGGTAGACCGTTGTTGGACGAATCCACTTTCAGGTAAAAAGGTGCATCAAGGGATCCTGTGTGACAAGAAAGAAAATCAGTATATGTATAGAAAGAGAATTAACACATACCTGTTACACAGTTGCAGATTAATTGCAAGCCAGTCAGACACCGTTCCAGTTGCAGACAACCACTCACAGCTGAAGATGGAGAGCTCCTTGTTGGCCGGATCCACTTTCAGGTAAAACGGTGCATCATGGAATCCTGATAAACTGTGTGACAAAAATGAAAATCAATGCATGTATAGAAACCGAATGTTCACTTACCTGTTACTCAGTTGCAGATTAATTGCAAGCCAGTCAGACACCGTTCCAGTTGCAGACAACTACTCACAGCTGAAGATGGAGAGCTCCTTGTTGGCCGGATCCACTTTTACGTAAAAAGGTGGGTCCTGAAATCCTAAAAATAAGTAAGACAAAACAGAAAGTCAATATATGTAAAGAAACCGAATGTTCACTTACCTGTTACACAGATGCAAATGAAAGAAAGCCAGTTGGACACAGTTTGAGATGCAGACAAGCACTCACAGCTGGAGGTGGATAGCCCCTTGTTGGAAGAATCCACTTTCAGGTAAAAAGGTGCACCAAGGGATCCTGTGTGACAAGAAAGAAAATCAGTATATGTAGAGAAAAAGAATTAAACACATACCTGTTACACAGTTGCAGATTACTTGCAAGCCAGTCAGACACCGTTCCAGTTGCAGACAACCACTCACAGCTGAAGATGGAGAGCTCCTTGTTGGCCGGATCTACTTTCAGGTAAAAAGGTGTGTCATGAGATCCTGCAAATATGAAAGACAAAAAAGAAAGTCAATATATGTATAGAAACCGAATGTTCACTTACCTCTTACTCAGTTGCAGATGAAAAGAAAGCCAGGCAGACAGAGTTCTAGATGCAGACAACCACTCACAGCTTGAGATGGAGAGCTCCTTGTTGGCCGGATCCACTTTCAGGTAAAAAAGGTGTGTCATGAGATCCTGCAAATAAGAAAGACAAGAAAGAAAGTCAATATATGTATAGAAACCGAATGTTCACTTACCTGTTACACAGTTGCAAATGAAAGAAAGTCAGTCGGACACCGTTTGAGATGCAGACAAGCACTCACAGCTGGAGGTGGGTAGACCGTTGTTGGACAAATCCACTTTCAGGTAAAAAGGTGCATCAAGGGATCCTGTGTGACAAGAAAGAAAATCAGTATATGTATAGAAAGAGAATTAACACATACCTGTTACACAGTTGCAGATTAATTGCAAGCCAGTCAGACACCGTTCCAGTTGCAGACAACCACTCACAGCTGAAGATGGAGAGCTCCTTGTTGGCCGGATCCTATTTTTAAGTAAAAAGGTGGGTCATGAAATCCTGAAAATAAGTAAGACAAAAAAGAAAGTCAATATATGTATAGAAACTGAATGTTCACTTACCTCTTACTCAGTTGCAGATGAAAAGAAAGCCAGGCAGACAGAGTTCTAGATGCAGACAAGCACTCACAGCTTGAGATGTATAGTTAGCCAGATTCAATTTGAGGTAAAAAGGTGTGTCATGAGATCCTGCAAATAAGAAAGACAAAAAAGAAAGTCAATACATGTATAGAAACCGAATGTTCACTTACCTGTTACACAGTTGCAAATGAAAGAAAGTCAGTCGGACACCGTTTGAGATGCAGACAAGCACTCACAGCTGGACGTGGATAGACCGTTGTTGGACGATTCCACTTTTAGGTAAAAAGCTGCATCAAGGGATCCTGTGTGACAAGAAAGAAAATCAGTATATGTATAGAAAGAGAATTAAACACATACCTGTTACACAGTTGCAGATTAATTGCAAGCCAGTCAGACACCGTTCCAGTTGCAGACAACCACTCACAGCTGAAGATGGAGAGCTCCTTGTTGGCCGGATCCAGTTTCAGTTAAAAAGGTGTGTTATGAGATCCTGCAAATATGAAAGACAAAAAAGAAAGTCAATATATGTATAGAAACCGAATGTTCACTTACCTGTTACCCAGTTGCAAATGAAAGAAAGCCAGTCGGACACCGTTTGAGATGCAGACAAGCACTCACAGCTTGAGATGGAGAGCTCCTTGTTGGCCGGATCCACTTTCAGGTAAAAAAGGTGTGTCATGAGATCCTGCAAATAAGAAAGACAAGAAAGAAAGTCAATATATGTATAGAAACCGAATGTTCACTTACCTGTTACACAGTTGCAAATGAAAGAAAGTCAGTCGGACACCGTTTGAGATGCAGACAAGCACTCACAGCTGGAGGTGGGTAGACCGTTGTTGGACAAATCCACTTTCAGGTAAAACGGTGCATCATGGGATCCTGATAAACTGTGTGACAAAAATGAAAATCAATGTATGTGCAGAAACCGAATGTTCACTTACCTGTTACTCAGTTGCAGATTAATTGCAAGCCAGTCAGACACCGTTCCAGTTGCAGACCACCACTCACAGCTGAAGATGGAGAGCTCCTTGTTGGCCGGATCCACTTTCAGGTAAAAAAGGTGTGTCATGAGATCCTGCAAATAAGAAAGACAAGAAAGAAAGTCAATATATGTATAGAAACCGAATGTTCACTTACCTCTTACTCAGTTGCAGATGAAAAGAAAGCCAGGCAGACAGAGTTCTAGATGCAGACAAGCACTCACAGCTTGAGATGTATAGCCCCTTGTTAGCCAGATTCAATTTGAGGTAAAAAGGTGTGTCATGAGATCCTGCAAATAAGAAAGACAAAAAAGAAAGTCAATATATGTATAGAAACCGAATGTTCACTTACCTGTTACACAGTTGCAAATGAAAGAAAGTCAGTCGGACACCGTTTGAGATGGAGACAAGCACTCACAGCTGGAGGTGGGTAGACCGTTGTTGGAAGAATCCACTTTCAGGTAAAAAGGTGCATCAAGGGATCCTGTGTGACAATAAAGAAAATCAGTATATATATATAGAAAGAGAATTAACACATACCTGTTACACAGTTGCAGATTAATTGCAAGCCAGTCAGACACCGTTCCAGTTGCAGACAACCACTCACAGCTGAAGATGGAGAGCTCCTTGTTGGCCGGATCCACTTTCAGGTAAAACGGTGTCATGAGATCCTGCAAATAAGAAAGACAAAAAAGAAAGTCAATATATGTATAGAAACCGAATGTTCCCTTACCTGTAACAAAGTTGCAAATGAAAGAAAGTCAGTCGGACACCGTTTAAGATGAAGAATAGCACTCACAGCTGGAGGTGGAGAGCTCCTTGTTGGCCGGATCCACTTTCAGGTAAAACGGTGCATCATGGAATCCTGATAAACTGTGTGACAAAAATGAAAATCAATGCATGTATAGAAATAGAATGTTCACTTACCTGTTACTCAGTTGCAGATTGATTGCAAGCCAGTCAGACACCGTTCCAGTTGCAGACAACCACTCACAGCTGAAGATGGAGAGCTCCTTGTCGGCCGGATCCACTTTTATGTAAAAAGGTGTGTCATGAGATCCTGCAAATAAGAAAGACAAAAAAGAAAGTCAATATATGTATAGAAACCGAATGTTCACTTACCTGTTACACAGTTGCAAATGAAAGAAAGCCAGTCGGACACCGTTTGAGATGCAGACAAGCACTCACAGCTGGAGGTGGATAGCCCCTTGTTGGAAGGATCCACTTTCAGGTAAAAAGGTGCATCAAGGGATCCTGTGTGACAATAAAGAAAATCAGTATATATATATAGAAAGAGAATTAACACATACCAGTTACACAGTTGCAGATTAATTGCAAGCCAGTCAGACACCATTCCAGTTGCAGACAACCACTCACAGCTGAAGATGGAGAGCTCCTTGTTGGCCGGATCCACTTTCAGGTAAAACGGTGCATCATGGGATCCTGACAAACTGTGTGACAAAAATGAAAATCAATTTATGTATAAAAAAACGAATGTTCACTTACCTGTTACTCAATTGCAAATGAAAGAAATCCAGTCGGACACCGTTTGAGATGCAGACAAGCACTCACAGCTGGAGGTGGGTAGACCGTTGTTGGACAAATCCACTTTCAGGTAAAAAGGTGCATCAAGGGATCCTGTGTGACAAGAAAGAAAATCAGTATATGTATAGAAAGAGAATTAACACATACCTGTTACACAGTTGCAGATTAATTGCAAGCCAGTCAGACACCGTTCCAGTTGCAGACAACCACTCACAGCTGAAGATGGAGAGCTCCTTGTTGGCCGGATCCTATTTTTAAGTAAAAAGGTGGGTCATGAAATCCTGAAAATAAGTAAGACAAAAAAGAAAGTCAATATATGTATAGAAACTGAATGTTCACTTACCTCTTACTCAGTTGCAGATGAAAAGAAAGCCAGGCAGACAGAGTTCTAGATGCAGACAAGCACTCACAGCTTGAGATGTATAGTTAGCCAGATTCAATTTGAGGTAAAAAGGTGTGTCATGAGATCCTGCAAATAAGAAAGACAAAAAAGAAAGTCAATACATGTATAGAAACCGAATGTTCACTTACCTGTTACACAGTTGCAAATGAAAGAAAGTCAGTCGGACACCGTTTGAGATGCAGACAAGCACTCACAGCTGGACGTGGATAGACCGTTGTTGGACGATTCCACTTTTAGGTAAAAAGCTGCATCAAGGGATCCTGTGTGACAAGAAAGAAAATCAGTATATGTATAGAAAGAGAATTAAACACATACCTGTTACACAGTTGCAGATTAATTGCAAGCCAGTCAGACACCGTTCCAGTTGCAGACAACCACTCACAGCTGAAGATGGAGAGCTCCTTGTTGGCCGGATCCAGTTTCAGTTAAAAAGGTGTGTTATGAGATCCTGCAAATATGAAAGACAAAAAAGAAAGTCAATATATGTATAGAAACCGAATGTTCACTTACCTCTTACTCAGTTGCAGATGAAAAGAAAGCCAGGCAGACAGAGTTCTAGATGCAGACAAGCACTCACAGCTTGAGATGTATAGCCCCTTGTTAGCCAGATTCAATTTGAGGTAAAAAGGTGTGTCATGAGATCCTGCAAATAAGAAAGACAAAAAAGAAAGTCAATACATGTATAGAAACCGAATGTTCACTTACCTGTTACACAGTTGAAAATTAAAGAAAGTCAGTCGGACACCGTTTGAGATGCAGACAAGCACTCACAGCTGGAGGTGGGTAGACCGTTGTTGGACGAATCCACTTTCAGGTAAAAAGGTGCATCAAGGGATCCTGTGTGACAAGAAAGAAAATCAGTATATGTATAGAAAGAGAATTAACACATACCTGTTACACAGTTGCAGATTAATTGCAAGCCAGTCAGACACCGTTCCAGTTGCAGACAACCACTCATAGCTGAAGATGGAGAGCTCCTTGTTGGCCGGATCCACTTTCAGGTAAAACGGTGCATCATGGAATCCTGATAAACTGTGTGACAAAAATGAAAATCAATGCATGTATAGAAAACGAATGTTCACTTACCTGTTACTCAGTTGCAGATTAATTGCAAGCCAGTCAGACACCGTTCCAGTTGCAGACAACCACTCACAGCTGAAGATGGAGAGCTCCTTGTTGGCCGGATCCACTTTTACGTAAAAAGGTGGGTCATGAAATCCTGAAAATAAGTAAGACAAAAAAGAAAGTCAATATATGTATAGAAACTGAATATTCACTTATCTGTTACACAGTTGCAAATGAAAGAAAGCCAGTCGGACACCGTTTGAGATGCACACAAGCACTCACAGCTGGAGGTGGATAGCCCCTTGTTAGCAAGATTCAATTTGAGGTAAAAAGGTGTGTCATGAGATCCTGCAAATAAGAAAGACAAAAAAGAAAGACAATACATGTATAGAAACCGAATGTTCACTTACCTGTTACACAGTTGCAAATGAAAGAAAGCCAGTCGGACACCGTTTGAGATGCAGACAAGCACTCACAGCTGGAGGTGGATAGCCCCTTGTTGGAAGAATCCACTTTCAGGTAAAAAGGTGCACCAAGGGATCCTGTGTGACAAGAAAGAAAATCAGTATATGTATAGAAAGAGAATTAACACATACCTGTTACACAGTTGCAGATTAATTGCAAGCCAGTCAGACACCGTTCCAGTTGCAGACAACCACTCACAGCTGAAGATGGAGAGCTCCTTTTTAGCCGGATCCACTTTCAGGTAAAAAGGTGTGTCATGAGATCCTGCAAATAAGAAAGACAAAAAAGAAAGTCAATACATGTATAGAAACCGAATGTTCACTTACCTGTTACACAGTTGCAAATTAAAGAAAGTCAGTCAGACACCGTTTGAGATGCAGACAAGCACTCACAGCTGGAGGTGGGTAGACCGTTGTTGGACAAATCCACTTTCAGGTAAAACGGTGCATCATGGGATCCTGATAAACTGTGTGACAAAAATGAAAATCAATATATGTATAGAAACCGAATGTTCACTTACCTGTTACTCAGTTGCAGATTAATTGCAAGCTAGTCAGACACCGTTCCAGTTGCAGACAACCACTCACAGCTTGAGATGGAGAGCTCCTTGTTAGCCAGATTCAATTTGAGCTAAAAAGGTGTGTCATGAGATCCTGCAAATAAGTAAGACAAAAAAGAAAGTCAATACATGTATAGAAACGGAATGTTCACTTACCTGTTACACAGTTGCAAATGAAAGAAAGCCAGTCGGACACCGTTTGAGATGCAGACAAGCACTCACAGCTGGAGGTGGGAAGACCGTTGTTGGACAAATCCACTTTCAGGTAAAAAGGTGCATCAAGGGATCCTGTGTGACAAGAAAGAAAATCAGTATATGTATAGAAAGAGAATTAAACCCATACCTGTTACACAGTTGCAGATTAATTGCAAGCCAGTCAGACACCGTTCCAGTTGCAGACAACCACTCACAGCTGAAGATGGAGAGCTCCTTGTTGGCCGGATCCACTTTCAGGTAAAACGGTGCATCATGGAATCCTGATAAACTGTGTAACAAAAATGAAAATCAATGCATGTATAGAAACCGAATGTTCACTTACCTGTTACTCAGTTGCAGATTAATTGCAAGCCAGTCAGACACCGTTCCAGTTGCAGACAACCACTCACAGCTGAAGATGGAGAGCTCCTTTTTGGCCGGATCCACTTTTACGTAAAAAGGTGGGTCATGAAATCCTGAAAATAAGAAAGACAAAAAAGAAAGTCAATATATGTATAGAAACCGAATGTTCACTTACCTGTTACACAGTTGTAAATGAAAGAAAGTCAGTCGGACACCGTTTGAGATGCAGACAAGCACTCACAGCTGGAGGTGGATAGCCATTTGTTAGCCAGATTCAATTTGAGGTAAAAAGGTGTGTCATGAGATCCTGCAAATAAGAAAGACAAAAAAGAAAGACAATACATGTATAGAAACCGAATGTTCACTTACCTGTTACACAGTTGCAAATTAAAGAAAGTCAGTCGGACACCGTTTGAGATGCAGACAAGCACTCACAGCTGGAGGTGGGTAGACCGTTGTTGGACAAATCCACTTTCAGGTAAAAAGGTGCATCAAGGGATCCTGTGTGACAAGAAAGAAAATCAGTATATGTATAGAAAGAGAATTAACACATACCTGTTACACAGTTGCAGATTAATTGCAAGCCAGTCAGACACCGTTCCAGTTGCAGACAACCTCTCACAGCTGAAGATGGAGAGCTCCTTGTTGGCCGGATCCACTTTCAGTTAAAAAGGTATGTCATGAGATCCTGCAAATAAGAAGGACATAAAAGAAAGTCAATATATGTATAGAAACCGAATGTTCACTTACCTGTTACACAGTTGCAAATGAAAGAAAGCCAGTCGGACACCGTTTGAGATGCAGACAAGCACTCACAGCTGGAGGTGGGTAGACCGTTGTTGGACAAATCCACTTTCAGGTAAAACAGTGCATCATGGGATCCTGATAAACTGTGTGACAAAAATGAAAATCAATGTATGTATAGAAACCGAATGTTCACTTACCTGTTACTCAGTTGCAGATTAATTGCAAGCTAGTCAGACACCGTTCCAGTTGCAGACAACCACTCACAGCTTGAGATGGAGAGCTCCTTGTTAGCCAAATTCAATTTGAGGTAAAAAGGTGTGTCATGAGATCCTGCAAATAAGAAAGACAAAAAAGAAAGTCAATACATGTATAGAAACCGAATGTTCACTTACCTGTTACACAGTTGCAAATTAAAGAAAGTCAGTCGGACACCGTTTGAGATGCAGACAAGCAATCACAGCTGGAGGTGGATAGACCGTTGTTGGACGAATCCACTTTCAGGTAAAAAGGTGCATCAAGGGATCCTGTGTGACAAGAAAGAAAATCAGTATATGTATAGAAAGAGAATTAACACATATCTGTTACACAGTTGCAGATTAATTGCAAGCCAGTCAGACACCGTTCCAGTTGCAGACAACCACTCACAGCTGAAGATGGAGAGCTCCTTTTTGGCCGGATCCACTTTCAGGTAAAAAGGTGTGTCATGAGATCCTGCAAATATGAAAGACAAAAAAGAAAGTCAATATATGTATAGAAACCGAATGTTCACTTACCTCTTACTCAGTTGCAGATGAAAAGAAAGCCAGGCAGACAGAGTTCTAGATGCAGACAAGCACTCACAGCTTGAGATGTATAGCCCCTTGTTAGCCAGATTCAATTTGAGGTAAAAAGGTGTGTCATGAGATCCTGCAAATAAGAAAGACAAAAAAGAAAGTCAATACATGTATAGAAACGGAATGTTCACTTACCTGTTACACAGTTGCAAATTAAAGAAAGTCAGTCGGACACCGTTTGAGATGCAGACAAGCACTCACAGCTGGAGGTGGATAGACCGTTGTTGGACGAATCCACTTTCAGGTAAAAAGGTCCATCAAGGGATCCTGTGTGACAAGAAAGAAAATCAGTATATGTATAGAAAGAGAATTAACACATACCTGTTACACAGTTGCAGATTAATTGCAAGCCAGTCAGACACCGTTCCAGTTGCAGACAACCACTCACAGCTGAAGATGGAGAGCTCCTTGTTGGCCGGATCCACTTTCAGGTAAAACGGTGCATCATGGAATCCTGATAAACTGTGTGACAAAAATGAAAATCAATGCATGTATAGAAACCGAATGTTCACTTACCTGTTACACAGTTGCAGATTAATTGCAAGCCAGTCAGATACCGTTCCAGTTGCAGACAACCACTCACAGCTGAAGATGGAGAGCTCCTTGTTGGCCGGATCCACTTTCAGGTAAAACGGTGCATCATGGAATCCTGATAAACTGTGTGACAAAAATGAAAATCAATGCATGTATAGAAACCGAATGTTCACTTACCTGTTACTCAGTTGCAGATTAATTGCAAGCCAGTCAGACACCGTTCCAGTTGCAGACAACCACTCACAGCTGAAGATGGAGAGCTCCTTGTTGGCCGGATCCACTTTTACGTAAAAAGGTGGGTCATGAAATCCTGAAAATAAGTAAGACAAAAAAGAAAGTCAATATATGTATAGAAACTGAATATTCACTTACCTGTTACACAGTTGCAAATGAAAGAAAGCCAGTCGGACACCGTTTGAGATGCACACAAGCACTCACAGCTGGAGGTGGATAGCCCCTTGTTAGCAAGATTCAATTTGAGGTAAAAAGGTGTGTCATGAGATCCTGCAAATAAGAAAGACAAAAAAGAAAGTCAATACATGTATAGAAACCGAATGTTCACTTACCTGTTACACAGTTGCAAATTAAAGAAAGTCAGTCGGACACCGTTTGAGATGCAGACAAGCACTCACAGCTGGAGGTGGGTAGACCGTTGTTGGACAAATCCACTTTCAGGTAAAACAGTGCATCATGGGATCCTGATAAACTGTGTGACAAAAATGAAAATCAATGTATGTATAGAAACCGAATGTTCACTTACCTCTTACTCAGTTGCAGATTAATTGCAAGCTAGTCAGACACCGTTCCAGTTGCAGACAACCACTCACAGCTTGAGACGGAGAGCTCCCTGTTAGCCAAATTCAATTTTAGGTAAAAAGGTGTGTCATGAGATCCTGCAAATAAGAAAGACAAAAAAGAAAGTCAATACATGTATAGAAACCGAATGTTCACTTACCTGTTACACAGTTGCAAATTAAAGAAAGTCAGTCGGACACCGTTTGAGATGCAGACAAGCACTCACAGCTGGAGGTGGATAGACCGTTGTTGGACGAATCCACTTTCAGGTAAAAAGGTGCATCAAGGGATCCTGTGTGACAAGAAAGAAAATCAGTATATGTATAGAAAGAGAATTAACACATACCTGTTACACAGTTGCAGATTAATTGCAAGCCAGTCAGACACCGTTCCAGTTGCAGACAACCACTCACAGCTGAAGATGGAGAGCTCCTTGTTGGCCGGATCCACTTTCAGGTAAAACGGTGCATCATGGAATCCTGATAAACTGTGTGACAAAAATGAAAATCAATGCATGTATAGAAACCGAATGTTCACTTACCTGTTACTCAGTTGCAGATTAATTGCAAGCCAGTCAGACACCGTTCCAGTTGCAGACAACCACTCACAGCTGAAGATGGAGAGCTCCTTGTTGGCCGGATCCACTTTTACGTAAAGAGGTGGGTCCTGAAATCCTAAAAATAAGTAAGACAAAAAAGAAAGTCAATATATGTAAAGAAACCGAATGTTCACTTACCTGTTACACAGATGCAAATGAAAGAAAGCCAGTTGGACACAGTTTGAGATGCAGACAAGCACTCACAGCTGGAGGTGGATAGCCCCTTGTTGGAAGAATCCACTTTCAGGTAAAAAGGTGCACCAAGGGATCCTGTGTGACAAGAAAGAAAATCAGTATATGTATAGAAAAAGAATTAAACACATACCTGTTACACAGTTGCAGATTACTTGCAAGCCAGTCAGACACCGTTCCAGTTGCAGACAACCACTCACAGCTGAAGATGGAGAGCTCCTTGTTGGCCGGATCCACTTTCAGGTAAAAAGGTGTGTCATGAGATCCTGCAAATATGAAAGACAAAAAAGAAAGTCAATATATGTATAGAAACCGAATGTTCACTTACCTCTTACTCAGTTGCAGACGAAAAGAAAGCCAGGCAGACAGAGTTCTAGATGCAGACAAGCACTCACAGCTTGAGATGTATAGTTAGCCAGATTCAATTTGAGGTAAAAAGGTGTGTCATGAGATCCTGCAAATAAGAAAGACAAAAAAGAAAGTCAATACATGTATAGAAACCGAATGTTCACTTACCTGTTACACAGTTGCAAATTAAAGAAAGTCAGTCGGACACCGTTTGAGATGCAGACAAGCACTCACAGCTGGAGGTGGATAGACCGTTGTTGGACGAATCCACTTTCAGGTAAAAAGGTGCACCAAGGGATCCTGTGTGACAAGAAAGAAAATCAGTATATGTATAGAAAAAGAATTAAACACATACCTGTTACACAGTTGCAGATTACTTGCAAGCCAGTCAGACACCGTTCCAGTTGCAGACAACCACTCACAGCTGAAGATGGAGAGCTCCTTGTTGGCCGGATCCACTTTCAGGTAAAACGGTGCATCATGGAATCCTGATAAACTGTGTGACAAAAATGAAAATCAATGCATGTATAGAAACCGAATGTTCACTTACCTGTTACTCAGTTGCAGATTAATTGCAAGCCAGTCAGACACCGTTCCAGTTGCAGACAACCACTCACAGCTGAAGATGGAGAGCTCCTTGTTGGCCGGATCCTATTTTTCAGTAAAAAGGTGGGTCATGAAATCCTGAAAATAAGAAAGACAAAAAAGAAAGTCAATATATGTATAGAAACCGAATGTTCACTTACCTCTTACTCAGTTGCAGATGAAAAGAAAGCCAGGCAGACAGAGTTCTAGATGCAGACAAGCACTCACAGCTTGAGATGTATAGTTAGCCAGATTCAATTTGAGGTAAAAAGGTGTGTCATGAGATCCTGCAAATAAGAAAGACAAAAAAGAAAGTCAATACATGTATAGAAACCGAATGTTCACTTACCTGTTACACAGTTGCAAATGAAAGAAAGTCAGACGGACACCGTTTGAGATGCAGACAAGCACTCACAGCTGGACGTGGATAGACCGTTGTTGGACGATTCCAATTTTAGGTAAAAAGTTGCATCAAGGGATCCTGTGTGACAAGAAAGAAAATCAGTATATGTATAGAAAGAGAATTAAACACATACCTGTTACACAGTTGCAGATTACTTGCAAGCCAGTCAGACACCGTTCCAGTTGCAGACAACCACTCACAGCTGAAGATGGAGAGCTCCTTGTTGGCCGGATCCACTTTCAGGTAAAAAGGTGTGTCATGAGATCCTGCAAATATGAAAGACAAAAAAGAAAGTCAATATATGTATAGAAACCGAATGTTCACTTACCTCTTACTCAGTTGCAGATGAAAAGAAAGCCAGGCAGACAGAGTTCTAGATGCAGACAAGCACTCACAGCTTGAGATGTATAGCCCCTTGTTAGCCAGATTCAATTTGAGGTAAAAAGGTGTGTCATGAGATCCTGCAAATAAGAAAGACAAAAAAGAAAGTCAATACATGTATAGAAACCGAATGTTCACTTACCTGTTACACAGTTGCAAATTAAAGAAAGTCAGTCGGACACCGTTTGAGATGCAGACAAGCACTCACAGCTGGAGGTGGGTAGACCGTTGTTGGACAAATCCACTTTCAGGTAAAACAGTGCATCATGGGATTCTGATAAACTGTGTGACAAAAATGAAAATCAATGTATGTATAGAAACCGAATGTTCACTTACCTGTTACTCAGTTGCAGATTAATTGCAAGCTAGTCAGACACCGTTCCAGTTGCAGACAGCCACTCACAGCTTGAGATGGAGAGCTCCTTGTTAGCCAAATTCAATTTGAGGTAAAAAGGTGTGTCATGAGATCCTGCAAATAAGAAAGACAAAAAACAAAGTCAATACATGTATAGAAACCGAATGTTCACTTACCTGTTACACAGTTGCAAATTAAAGAAAGTCAGTCGGACACCGTTTGAGATGCAGACAAGCACTCACAGCTGGAGGTGGATAGACCATTGTTGGACGAATCCACTTTCAGGTAAAAAGGTGCATTAAGGGATCCTGTGTGACAAGAAAGAAAATCAGTATATGTATAGAAAGAGAATTAACACATACCTGTTACACAGTTGCAGATTAATTGCAAGCCAGTCAGACACCGTTCCAGTTGCAGACAACCACTCACAGCTGAAGATGGAGAGCTCCTTGTTGGCTGGATCCACTTTTACGTAAAAAGGTGGGTCCTGAAATCCTAAAAATAAGTAAGACAAAAAAGAAAGTCAATATATGTAAAGAAACCGAATGTTCACTTACCTGTTACACAGATGCAAATGAAAGAAAGCCAGTTGGACACAGTTTGAGATGCAGACAAGCACTCACAGCTGGAGGTGGATAGACCGTTGTTGGACGAATCCACTTTCAGGTAAAAAGGTGCACCAAGGGATCCTGTGTGACAAGAAAGAAAATCAGTATATGTATAGAAAAAGAATTAAACACATACCTGTTACACAGTTGCAGATTACTTGCAAGCCAGTCAGACACCGTTCCAGTTGCAGACAACCACTCACAGCTGAAGATGGAGAGCTCCTTGTTGGCTGGATCCACTTTCAGGTAAAAAGGTGTGTCATGAGATCCTGCAAATAAGAAAGACAAAAAAGAAAGTCAATACATGTATAGAAACCGAATGTTCACTTACCTGTTACACAGTTGCAAATTAAAGAAAGTCAGTCGGACACCGTTTGAGATGCAGACAAGCACTCACAGCTGGAGGTGGGTAGACCGTTGTTGGAAAAATCCACTTTCAGGTAAAACAGTGCATCATGGGATTCTGATAAACTGTGTGACAAAAATGAAAATCAATGTATGTATAGAAACCGAATGTTCACTTACCTGTTACTCAGTTGCAGATTAATTGCAAGCTAGTCAGACACCGTTCCAGTTGCAGACAACCACTCACAGCTTGAGATGGAGAGCTCCTTGTTAGCCAAATTCAATTTGAGGTAAAAAGGTGTGTCATGAGATCCTGCAAATAAGAAAGACAAAAAAGAAAGTCAATACATGTATAGAAACCGAATGTTCACTTACCTGTTACACAGTTGCAAATTAAAGAAAGTCAGTCAGACACCGTTTGAGATGCAGACAAGCACTCACAGCTGGAGGTGGATAGACCGTTGTTGGACGAATCCACTTTCAGGTAAAAAGGTGCATCAAGGGATCCTGTGTGACAAGAAAGAAAATCAGTATATGTATAGAAAGAGAATTAACACATACCTGTTACACAGTTGCAGATTAATTGCAAGCCAGTCAGACACCGTTCCAGTTGCAGACAACCACTCACAGCTGAAGATGGAGAGCTCCTTGTTGGCCGGATCCACTTTCAGGTAAAACGGTGCATCATGGAATCCTGATAAACTGTGTGACAAAAATGAAAATCAATGCATGTACAGAAACCGAATGTTCACTTACCTGTTACTCAGTTGCAGATTAATTGCAAGCCAGTCAGACACCGTTCCAGTTGCAGACAACCACTCACAGCTGAAGATGGAGAGCTCCTTGTTGGCCGGATCCACTTTTACGTAAAAAGGTGGGTCCTGAAATCCTAAAAATAAGTAAGACAAAAAAGAAAGTCAATATATGTAAAGAAACCGAATGTTCACTTACCTGTTACACAGATGCAAATGAAAGAAAGCCAGTTGGACACAGTTTGAGATGCAGACAAGCACTCACAGCTGGAGGTGGATAGACCGTTGTTGGACGAATCCACTTTCAGGTAAAAAGGTGCATCAAGGGATCCTGTGTGACAAGAAAGAAAATCAGTATATGTATAGAAAGAGAATT
Source organism: Salminus brasiliensis (assembly GCF_030463535.1). Taxonomy (NCBI): domain Eukaryota; kingdom Metazoa; phylum Chordata; class Actinopteri; order Characiformes; family Bryconidae; genus Salminus; species Salminus brasiliensis. Next base: position 36,586,367 of record NC_132882.1, read on the forward strand.
AACACATACCTGTTACACAGTTGCAGATTAATTGCAAGCCAGTCAGACACCGTTCCAGTTGCAGACAACCACTCACAGCTGAAGATGGAGAGCTCCTTGTTGGCCGGATCCACTTTCAGGTAAAACGGTGCATCATGGAATCCTGATAAACTGTGTGACAAAAATGAAAATCAATGCATGTATAGAAACCGAATGTTCACTTACCTGTTACTCAGTTGCAGATTAATTGCAAGCCAGTCAGACACCGTTCCAGTTGCAGACAACCACTCACAGCTGAAGATGGAGAGCTCCTTGTTGGCCGGATCCTATTTTTCAGTAAAAAGGTGGGTCATGAAATCCTGAAAATAAGTAAGACAAAAAAGAAAGTCAATATATGTATAGAAACCGAATGTTCACTTACCTCTTACTCAGTTGCAGATGAAAAGAAAGCCAGGCAGACAGAGTTCTAGATGCAGACAACCACTCACAGCTTGAGATGTATAGCCCCTTGTTAGCCAGAATCAATTTGAGGTAAAAAGGTGTGTCATGAGATCCTGCAAATAAGAAAGACAAAAAAGAAAGTCAATATATGTCTAGAAACGGAATGCTCACTTACCTGTTACACAGTTGTAAATGAAAGAAAGCCAGTCGGACACCGTTTGAGATGCAGACAAGCACTCACAGCTGGAGGTGGAGAGCTCCTTGTTGGCCGGATCCAATTTCAGGTAAAACGGTGCATCATGGGATCCTGACAAACTGTGTGAAAAAAATGAAAATCAATTTATGTATAAAAACCGAATGTTCACTTACCTGTTACTCAGTTGCAAATGAAAGAAATCCAGTCGGACACCGTTTGAGATGCAGACAAGCACTCACAGCAGGAGGTGGAGAGCTCCTTTTTGGCCGGATCCACTTTCAGGTAAAAAGGTGTCATGAGATCCTGCAAATAAGAAAGACAAAAAAGAAAGTCAATATATGTAAAGAAACCGAATGTTCACTTACCTGTTACTCAGTTGCAGATTAATTACAAGCCAGTAAGACACCGTTCCAGTTGCCGACAACCACTCACAGCTGAAGATGGAGAGCTCCTTGTTAGCCAGAATCAATTTGAGGTAAAAAGGTGTCATGAGATCCTGCAATTAAGAAAGACAAAAAAGAAAGTCAATATATGTAAAGAAACCGAATGTTCACTTACCTGTAACACAGTTGCAAATGAAGGAAAGCCAGTCGGACACCGTTTGAGATGCAGACAAGCACTCACAGCTGCAGGTGGATAGCCCCTTGTTGGACGAATCCACTTTCAGGTAAAAAGGTGCACCAAGGGATCCTGTGTGACAAGAAAGAAAATCAGAATTTGTATAGAAAGAGAATTAACACATACCTGTTACACAGTTGCAGATTAATTGCAAGCCATCAAGGGATCCTGTGTGACAAGAAAGAAAATCAGTATATGTATAGAAAGAGAATTAACACATACCTGTTACACAGTTGCAGATTAATTGCAAGCCAGTAAGACACCGTTCCAGTTGCAGACAACCACTCACAGCTGAAGATGGACAGCTCCTTGTTGGCCGGATCCACTTTCAGGTAAAAAAGGTGCATCAAGGGACCCTGTGTGACAAGAATGAAAATAAGTATATATATATATATATATATAGAAAGAGAATTAACACGTACCTGTTACACAGTTGCAGATTAATTGCAAGCCAGTCTCACACCGTTCCAGTTGCAGACAACCACTCACAGCTGAAGATGGAGAGCTTCTTGTTGGCCGGATCCACTTTCAGGTAAAAAAGGTGTGTCATGAGATCCTGCAAATAAGAAAGACAAAAAAGAAAGTCAATATATGTATAGAAACCGAATGTTCACTTACCTGTTACACAGTTGCAAATGAAAGAAAGCCAGTCGGACACCGTTTGAGATGCAGACAAGCACTCACAGCTGGAGGTGGACAGCCCCTTGTCGGACGAATCCACTTTTAGTTAAAAAGGTGCATCAAGGGATCCTGTGTGACAAGAATGAAAATCAGTATATGTATAGAAAGAGAAATAACACGTACCTGTTACACAGTTGCAGATTAATTGCAAGCCAGTCAGACACTGTTCCAGTTGCAAACAACCACTCACAGCTGAAGATGGAGAGCTCCTTGTTGGCCGGATCCACTTTCAGGTAAAAAGGTGCATCAAGGGATCCTGTGTGACAAGAAAGAAAATCAGTATTTGTATAGAAAGAGAATTAACACATACCTGTTACACAGTTGCAGATTAATTGCAAGCCAGTCAGACAGCGTTCCAGTTGCAGACAACCACTCACAGCTGGAGGTGGATAGCCCCTTGTTGGCCGGATCCACTTTCAGGTAAAAAAGGTGCATCAAGGGATCCTGTGTGACAAGAAAGAAAATCAGTATTTGTATAGAAAGAGAATTAACACATAATCTGCAACTGTGTAACAGGTAATTGCAAGCCAGTCAGACACCGTTCAAGTTGCAGACAACCACTCACAGCTGAAGATGGAGAGCTCCTTGTTGGCCGGATCCACTTTTACGTAAAAAGGTGGGTCATGAAATCCCGGAAATAAGTAAGACAAAAAAGAAAGTCAGTATATGTATAGAATCGGAATGTTCACTTACCTGTTACTCAGTTGCAGATGAAAAAGCCAGGCAGACAGAGTTCCAGATGCAGACAAGCACTCACAGCTTGAGATTTATAGCCCCTTGTTAGCCAGATTCAATTGAAAGGTAAAAAAGTGTGTCATGAGATTCTGCAAATAGGAAAGACAAAAAAGAAAGTCTATATATGTATAGAAACGGAATGTTCATTTACCTGTTACACAGTTGCAAATGAAAGAAAGTCAGTCGGACACCGTTTGAGATGCAGACAAGCACTCACAGCTGGAGGTGGATAGCCCTTTGTTGGAAGAATCCACTTTCAGGTAAAAAGGTGCATCAAGGGATCCTGTGTGACAAGAAAGAAAACAAGTATATGTATAGAAAGATAATTAAACCCATAACGGTTACACAGTTGCAGATTAATTGCAAGCCAGTCAGACACCATTCCAGTTGCAGACAACCACTCACAGCTGAAGATGGAGAGCTCCTTGTTGGCCGGATCCACTTTCAGGTAAAACGGTGCATCATGGAATCCTGATAAACTGTGTGACAAAAATAAAAATCAATGCATGTATAGAAACCGAATGTTCACTTACCTGTTACTCAGTTGCAGATTAATTGCAAGCCGGTAAGACACCGTTCCAGTTGCCGACAACCACTCACAGCTGAAGATGGAGAGCTCCTTGTTAGCCAGAATCAATTTGAGGTAAAAAGGTGTGTCATGAGATCCTGCAAATAAGAAAGACAAAAAAGAAAGTCAATATATGTATAGAAACGGAATGTTCACTTACCTGTTACACAGTTGTAAATGAAAGAAAGCCAGTCGGACACCGTTTGAGATGCAGACAAGCACTCACAGCTGGAGGTGGAGAGCTCCTTGTTGGCCGGATCCACTTTCAGGTAAAACGGTGCATCATGGGATCCTGATAAACTGTGTGACAAAAATGAAAATCAATTTATGTATAAAAACCGAATGTTCACTTACCTGTTACTCAGTTGCAAATGAAAGAAATACAGTCGGACACCGCTTGAGATGCAGACAAGCACTCACAGCTGGAGGTTGATAGCCCCTTGTTGGCCGGATCCACTTTCAGGTAAAAAGGTGTGTCATGAGATCCTGCAAATAGGAAAGACAAAAAAGAAAGTCAATATATGTAAAGAAACCGAATGTTCACTTACCTGTTACACAGATGCAAATGAAAGAAAGCCAGTTGGACACAGTTTGAGATGCAGACAAGCAATCACAGCTTGAGATGTATAGCCCCTTGTTAGCCAGATTCAATTTCAGGTAAAAAGGTGTGTCATGAGATCCTGCAAATAAGAAAGACAAAAAACAAAGTCAATATATGTATAGAAACCGAATGTTCACTTACCTGTTACACAGTTGCTAATGAAAGAAAGTCAGTCGGACACCGTTTAAGATGCAGACAAGCACTCACAGCTGGACGTGGATAGACCGTTGTTGGACGAATCCACTTTCAGGTAAAAAGGTGCATCAAGGGATCCTGTCTGACAAGACAGAAAATCAGTATATGTATAGAAAGAGAATTAAACACATACCTGTTACACAGTTGCAGATTAATTGCAAGCCAGTCAGACACCGTTCCAGTTGCAGACAACCACTCACAGCTGAAGATGGAGAGCTCCTTTTTGGCCGGATCCACTTTCAGGTAAAAAGGTGTGTCATGAGATCCTGCAAATATGAAAGACAAAAAAGAAAGTCAATATATGTATAGAAACCGAATGTTCACTTACCTCTTACTCAGTTGCAGATGAAAAGAAAGCCAGGCAGACAGAGTTCTAGATGCAGACAAGCACTCACAGCTTGAGATGTATAGCCCCTTGTTAGCCAGATTCAATTTGAGGTAAAAAGGTGTGTCATGAGATCCTGCAAATAAGAAAGACAAAAAAGAAAGTCAATACATGTATAGAAACCGAATGTTCACTTACCTGTTACACAGTTGCAAATTAAAGAAAGTCAGTCGGACACCGTTTGAAATGCAGACAAGCACTCACAGCTGGAGGTGGATAGACCGTTGTTGGACAAATCCACTTTCAGGTAAAAAGGTGCATCAAGGGATCCTGTGTGACAAGAATCAAAATTAGTACATATATAGAAAGAGAATTAACACGTACCTTTTACACAGTTGCAGATTAATTGCAAGCCATCAAGGGATCCTGTGTGACAAGAATCAAAATTAGTACATATATAGAAAGAGAATTAACAAATACCTGTTACACAGTTGCAGATTAATTGCAAGCCAGTCAGACACCGTTCCAGTTGCAGACAACCACTCACAGCTGAAGATGGAGAGCTCCTTGTCGGCCGGATCCACTTTCAGGTAAAACGGTGCGTCATGGGATCCTGATAAACTGTGTGACAAAAATGAAAATCAATGTATGTATAGAAACCGAATGTTCACTTGTTAGCCAGATTCGGTTTTATACATACATTGAATGAAAATCAATGTATGTATAGAAACCGAATGATCACTTACCTGTTACTCAGTTGAAGATTGATTGCAAGCCAGTCAGACACCGTTCCAGTTGTAGACAACCACTCACAGCTGAAGATTGAGAGCTCCTTGTTGGCCGGATCCACTTTCAGGTAAAAAGGTGTGTCATGAGATTCTGCAAATAAGAAAGACAAAAAAGAAAGTCAATATATGTATAAAAACCGAATGTTCACTTACCTGTAACACAGTTGCAAATGAAGGAAAGCCAGTCGGACACCGTTTGAGATGCAGACAAGCACTCACAACTGGAGGTGGATAGCCCCTTGTTGGACGAATCCACTTTCAGGTAAAAAGGTGCACCAAAGGATCCTGTGTGACAAGAAAGAAAATCAGAATTTGTATAGAAAGAAAATTAACACATACGTGTTACACAGTTGCAGATTAATTGCAAGCCATCAAGGGATCCTGTGTGACAAGAAAGAAAATCAGAATTTGTATAGAAAGAAAATTAACACATACCTGTTACACAGTTGCAGATTAATTGCAAGCCAGTAAGACACCGTTCCAGTTGCAGACAACCACTCACAGCTGAAGATGGAGAGCTCCTTGTTGGCCAGATCCACTTTCAGGTAAAAAAGGTGTGTCATGAGATCCTGCAAATAAGAAAGACAAAAAAGAAAGTCAATATATGTATAGAAACCGAATGTTCACTTACCTGTTACACAGTTGCAAATGAAAGAAAGCCAGTCGGACACCGTTTGAGATGCAGACAAGCACTCACAGCTGGAGGTGGATAGCCCCTTGTCGGACGAATCCACTTTCAGGTAAAAATGTTCATCAAGGGATCCTGTGTGACAAGAAAGAAAATCAGTATATGTATAGAAAGAGAATTAACACATACCTGTTACACAGTTGCAGATTAATTGCAAGCCAGTAAGACACCGTTCCAGTTGCAGACAACCACTCACAGCTGAAGATGGACAGCTCCTTGTTGGCCGGATCCACTTTCAGGTAAAAAAGGTGCATCAAGGGACCCTGTGTGACAAGAATGAAAATTAGTATATATATATATATATATATATATATAGAAAGAGAATTAACACGTACCTGTTACACAGTTGCAGATTAATTGCAAGCCAGTCTCACACCGTTCCAGTTGCAGACAACCACTCACAGCTGAAGATGGAGAGCTTCTTGTTGGCCGGATCCACTTTCAGGTAAAAAAGGTGTGTCATGAGATCCTGCAAATAAGAAAGACAAAAAAGAAAGTCAATATATGTATAGAAACCGAATGTTCACTTACCTGTTACACAGTTGCAAATGAAAGAAAGCCAGTCGGACACCGTTTGAGATGCAGACAAGCACTCACAGCTGGAGGTGGACAGCCCCTTGTCGGATGAATCCACTTTTAGTTAAAAAGGTGCATCAAGGGATCCTGTGTGACAAGAATGAAAATCAGTATATGTATAGAAAGAGAAATAACACGTACCTGTTACACAGTTGCAGATTAATTGCAAGCCAGTCAGACACTGTTCCAGTTGCAAACAACCACTCACAGCTGAAGATGGAGAGCTCCTTGTTGGCCGGATCCACTTTCAGGTAAAGAGGTGCATCAAGGGATCCTGTGTGACAAGAAAGAAAATCAGTATATGTATAGAAAGAGAATTAACACGTACCTTTTACACAGTTGCAGATTAATTGCAAGCCATCAAGGGATCCTGTGTGACAAGAAAGAAAATCAGTATATGTATAGAAAGAGAATTAAAACATACCTGTTACACAGTTGCAGATTAATTGCAAGCCAGTCAGACACCGTTCCAGTTGCAGACAACCACTCACAGCTGAAGATGGAGAGCTCCTTGTTGGCCGGATCCACTTTCAGGTAAAAAAGGTGCATCAAGGGACCCTGTGTGACAAGAATCAAAATTAGTACATATATAGAAAGAGAATTAACACGTACCTTTTACACAGTGGCAGATTAATTGCAAGCCAGTCTCACACCGTTCCAGTTGCAGACAACCACTCACAGCTGAAGATGGAGAGCTCCTTGCTGGCCGGATCCACTTTCAGGTAAAAAAGGTGTGTCATGAGATCCTGCAAATAAGAAAGACAAAAAAGAAAGTCAATATATGTATAAAAACCGAATGTTCACTTACCTGTAACACAGTTGCAAATGAAGGAAAGCCAGTCGGACACCGTTTGAGATGCAGACAAGCACTCACAGCTGGAGGTGGATAGACCGTTGTTGGACGAATCCACTTTCAGGTAAAAAGGTGCACCAAGGGATCCTGTGTGACAAGAAAGAAAATCAGAATTTGTATAGAAAGAAAATTAACACATACGTGTTACACAGTTGCAGATTAATTGCAAGCCATCAAGGGATCCTGAGTGACAAGAAAGAAAATCAGAATTTGTATAGAAAGAAAATTAACACATACCTGTTACACAGTTGCAGATTAATTGCAAGCCAGTAAGACACCGTTCCAGTTGCAGACAACCACTCACAGCTGAAGATGGAGAGCTCCTTGTTGGCCGGATCCACTTTCAGGTAAAAAAGGTGCATCAAGGGACCCTGTGTGACAAGAATGAAAATTAGTATATATATATATATATATATATATATAGAAAGAGAATTAACACGTACCTGTTACACAGTTGCAGATTAATTGCAAGCCAGTCTTACACCGTTCCAGTTGCAGACAACCACTCACAGCTGAAGATGGAGAGCTTCTTGTCGGACGAATCCACTTTCAGGTAAAAATGTTCATCAAGGGATCCTGTGTGACAAGAAAGAAAATCAGTATATGTATAGAAAGAGAATTAACACATACCTGTTACACAGTTGCAGATTAATTGCAAGCCAGTCAGACACCGTTCCAGTTGCAGACAACCACTCACAGCTGAAGATGGAGAGCTCCTTGTTGGCTGGATCCACTTTCAGGTAAAAAGGTGGTTCATGAGATCCTGCAAATAAGAAAGACAAAAAACAAAGTCTATATATGTATAGAAACGGAATGTTCATTTACCTGTTACACAGTTGCAAATGAAAGAAAGTCAGTCGGACACCGTTTGAGATGCAGACAAGCACTCACAGCTGGAGGTGGATAGCCCTTTGTTGGAAGAATCCACTTTCAGGTAAAAAGGTGCATCAAGGGATCCTGTGTGACAAGAAAGAAAATCAGTCTATGTATAGAAAGTGAATTAACACATACCTATTACACAGTTGCAGATTGGTTGTCTGCAACTGGAACGGTGTCTGACTGGCTTGCAATTACTCACAGTTGAAGATGGAGAGCTCCTTGTTGGCCGGATCCACTTTCAGGTAAAAAAGGTGCATCAAGGGATCCTATGTGACAAGAATGAAAATCAGTATATGTATAGAAAGAGAAATAACACGTACCTGTTACACAGTTGCAGATTAATTGCAAGCCAGTCAGACACTGTTCCAGTTGCAAACAACCACTCACAGCTGAAGATGGAGAGCTCCTTGTTGGCCGGATCCACTTTCATGTGAAACGGTGTGTCATGGGATCCCGATAAACTGTGTGACAAAAAAGAAAGTCAATATATGTATAGAAACTGAATGTTCACTTACCTGTTACTCAGTTGCAGATGAAAAGAAAGCCAGGCAGACAGAGTTCCAGATGCAGACAAGCACTCACAGCTGGAGGTGGATAGCCACTTGTTGGACGAATCCACTTTCAGGTAAAAAGGTGCATCAAGGGATGCTGTGTGACAAGAAAGAAAATCAGTATTTGTATAGAAAGAGAATTAACACATACCTGTTAAACAGTTGCAGATTAATTGCAAGCCAGTCAGACACCGTTCCAGTTGCAGACAACCACTCACAGCTGAAGATGGAGAGCTCCTTGCTGGCCAGATTCACTTTCATGTAAAACGGTGCGTCATGGGATCCTGCAAATAAGAAAGACAAAATATGTATAGAAACCGAATGTTCACTTACCTGTTACACAGATGCAAATGAAAGAAAGCCCGTCGGACACCGTTTGAGATACAGACAAGCACTCACAGCTGGAGGTGGATAGCCCCTTGTTGGACGAATCCACTTTCAGATAAAAAGGTGCATCAAGGGATCCTGTGTGACAAGAAAGAAAATCAGTATTTGTATAGAAAGAGAATTAACACATACCTGATAAACAGTTGCAGAGTAATTGCAAGCCAGTCAGACACCGTTCCAGTTGCAGACAACCACTCACAGCTGATGATGGAGAGCTCCTTGTTGGCCGGTTCCACTTTTACGTAAAAAGGTGGGTCATGAAATCCTGAAAATAAGAAAGACAAAAAAGAAAGTCAATATATGTATAGAAACCGAATGTTCACTTACCTGTTACTCAGTTGCACATGAAAAGAAAGCCAGGCAGACAGAGTTCCAGATGCAGACAAGCACTCACAGCTTGAAATGTATAGCCCCTTGTTAGCCAGATTCAATTTGAGGTAAAAGGGTGTGTCATGAGATCCTGCAAATAAGAAGGACAAAGAAGAAAGTCAATATATGTATAGGAACCGAATGTTTACTTACCTGTTACACAGTTGCAAATGAAAGAAAGCCAGTCGGACACCATTTGAGATGCTGACAAGCACTCACAGCTGAAGATGGAGAGCTCCTTGTTGGCCGGATCCACTTTCAGGTAAAACGGTGCGTCATGAGATCCTGCAAATAAGAAAGACAAAAAAGAAAGTCAATATATGTATAGAAACTGAATGTTCACTTACCTGTTACTCAGTTGCAGATGAAAAAGCTAGGCAGACAGAGTTCCAGATGCAGATAACCACTCACAGTTGATTAATTTAAAGCCAGTCAATCTAAACATGCATGTATCACATTTGTATATTGAATAAATCACTATATTGACACTGTTGTCATAATATATGCCTATTTCATTTTTTTTGTAAGAATTCTGGAGAAAGGTCTTTTGGGCAGATGAGACTATGATTAACCTATATCAGACTGAAGGAAAGAAAAAATGTGGACTGCCTCAATAGTGCTTGAAGGGGGGCAAAATTTGGTCTGCATTCACCCTCTAATTAACAGTACATACTTCGAGTTCTTAGGAACAATCCAAAACATAGGAGTTGAAAAGCTCTCACAATGGTGTTTGTACTTCGGACATCCTTCTTTCTGAAGACATTTTATAATCCTGATCCATGCCTCAACCATGCAAGTCTTTGGTTTGAGTTGCTGAGAGTCAATTTAGGAATGACACCTTTATCCTACGGAGTCCTTTGTGTGTAAGTCTATTCCAATGTCCATATGAAGAGCAAGTTAGCTGTTAGGAATGCAAATAAAGAAAGAAACAAACAAGAAAAAAAGAGAAGCTTTCTGCAATAGCAGAACAGCACAAAATTTCATGAATAAAACACACAAGGCTTGGCTGAATATATAAAGGATTAAACTTACAATGAGTATTAGAACTTATAGTTCCACCCATACGGATCTTCATTACAGTGAGGCCTGACGTTAGTCACAACTGAACCTCCTTGCTACTGCACATTTGAAGGAACAAAGATCATTCAAGAGACCACATATTACAGTATAATGTAGTATATTTATTGGCTATGCAGATGTTCATAGGCCTAAAGGAATGGTATGGAGTTGAGGAATGATGTAGTGAAGCCCATAGGTTACACTTGGGAAAAGAGAGTGGGATCTGCTCCCAGACCAAATTTGATAAACTGAACATGAACTGAACGAACATAAGATGTTTAGACTGGACATACTTTCGGATTTACGTGAGAGATGGTCCAGCTGTGTCTGCAGAAAGTAGACCACGTAAGTAATGGTGGGGGCTAATGAATATTCCTGGATGAAATGCAGACATCCTGCATATGGGAACAGTAGAACAACATATGACGTGTAGTAGAGAATAAAACATGAGGTGTTCCTTTGTCTGGGAGTGAGAGCAGAGGAGCACCCTGAATTGGCGGACTCTCTCCACACTGTACTTTTGACTGGAATAAAATGTTTCATTGTTACAACTGAAAGACTGTAATCACAAGTCTCCTTTCCAAAAGAAGTCCTCCAAAGAACACCACGACAGTAACACGTACATGTCATTGCAACCAGCTTTAAGAGTCTCCTCAGAAACGCTAGCCATTCAAACTTTAACAGAGTGAATCATGATGTCTTACTAAGGAGCCAAAAAACCCCAAAAAAACACAGTCCTTCGCTTCTATATCAAAGCACATGTTCACTGGAGTTTGGGGAGCTCAGTCAAGTTAGTTTGATATTGGATCTGCTGATATTTACTTCACCCCTTTGCTCACTCACAAACAATGTCTAAAAAAAAAAGTCACGTCTGAGATTTTAAAACAATAGAGAACAGAGAAACTACAATCACTTAATTTACTCAATATTTCCAGTCTTTTCATTTTGACAAGGATATTTCATCAAAATAGACAGAATTCATGCAGCAGGTGCTGTACATGGTAAAAGTGCAGAAGCCTACAACGCTCACAGAGATAAGGAGCTGCTGGGGTTAGTTATAAATACAATCAAACAGAGATAAAATGAACTTCCTTACTTTAGACAATCTGAACATGCATGTAGTGCATTTTATAACAAATAAATCACTATTTTGCCTATAAATGCCTATTTTAACGTTTTACATAATATTGTTCCAATGAAACCATATCACATACAAATTCAAAATCAGCTGTAGTGTACAGAGAAACATCTGATAAATATATTACTACACTTAGAATAGACAGATTACAATTTGCAAACAAGTACTTAAGAGAGCCAGTGGAATTCTGGAGAAAGGTCTTGGACAGATGAGACTAAGATTAACCTATATCAGAGTGAAGGAAAGACACAATAATGTGGACTGCCTCACTAGTGCTTGAAGGGGGTAAAATTTGGTCTGCACTCACCCTCTTATTACCAGTACACAATGCAAACAAAGAAACAAACAAACAAGAAAAAGAGAAGCTTTCTGCAAAAGCAAAACAGCACAAAATCTCATGAACAAAACACACAAGGCTTGACTGAATATATAAAGAATTAAACTTACAATGAGTATTAGGACCTATAGTTCCACCAATTCATTACAGTAAGGCCTGAAGTTAGCCACATCTAAACCTCTTTGCTGCAGCATGGTCTCTCCTTTTGGCTTGTAACCTGGCCTACTTCCTTTATACCGCCACATATTGGATGGAGTGGGAATAACCATGAAAAAAAACATGCTATCTATCCCAACACTGGAGTCACATGGGTGTCAGCTATGGCTTCAAGTAGGCCTAAGTTGTAGGAATTGTTTATGCCAATATAGAAAAATAGACAATAGGCAAGTGGCTTAAAGGTCCAACCACAACAGGCTCAATGAGACATAAAGAACCAGCAAAACAGGCCCAATGAGACTAGAGATGCATCTTTCAGATATTAGGATCAGATATTGATTCCGATATAAACAATGCAATGTTTGGTCTCACTGACTTCATATTTCAGAATAAAAGCCGGGCAACACTGATGAACACGAGTTCAAAATAAATACACGCAACTATTCATCAAAATTACTGCATTTTCAGCTAAAAAAAACACTATTCAGGAGTAACAAACAACATGAGAACTAGCAAACAGTGAGTAGGCAACTGAAGATCTATCATCCAGGATAGATAAACAGACAGAAAGAGCATTGTGGATGGATGGAGAGAGAAGAGCTTTTTAAAAGAACAGAAAGGAAAGCAACCCACAGAAACTTACTAAACTCTGTTAACATGGCTATGCCTAATCTCACCCTACATACCCAATCTCACCACTTTTACTGGTGGTACTATTTCCACATATTTTTGTGGAATTTTATTATCCTGAACCGTATCTGAACCTTGGTCCTTGGTTGGAGTTGCTAAGAGTCAATTCAGGAGTGATTCCTTTATCCTACCTTTGTCCTGTGTGTAGGTATTCACATATCCATATGAAGAGTAAGTTAGTTGTAGGAAGTGTAAACAAAAAAAATAAACAAATAAGAAAAAAGAGAAGCTTTCTGTCAAAGCAGAACAGGATCTTCATTACAGTGAGGCCTGAAGTTAGCCACATGTAAATCTCTTTGCTGCAGCATGGTCTCTCCTTTTGGCTTGTAACCTGGCCTACTTCCACTATACTGCCACATAGTGGATGGAGTAGGAATAACCATGAAAAAAAACATGCCATCCATCACAACACTGGAGTCACATAGGTCTCAGCTATGGCTTTAAGGAGGCCTGAGTTGTAGTCTTTTATGCCAATATAGAAAATAGACAATAGGCAAGTGACTTAAAGCCCAATGAGACATAAAGAATCAGCACAACAGGCCCAATGAGACTAGGATGCACCTATCAGATATTAGGATCGGATATTTGTCCAGATATTAACAATGCTCGCTCCCCTTTGGTCTCACTGACTTAATATTTCAGAATAAAAGCCAGAGAACGCTGATAAATTCATGATCATCAATAAACACAACTAATCATCACAATGACTGCTTTTTCACCTAAAATCATCTGTTGAGAGTCATATCTCATATGAAGACATATTTGAATAGCCTATCTTTTGAAAACAACAAAATCTGGCATGTGTGTCTGATAAAAATAATATGTAATTGTAGTGCAAACACTGTGCCAAGGTCCTGCACAATTGTTTCTTATTTTAGTGACAAATAAATAGTAATTTAATGCATTTACATGTGTGTGTTAATTTGTTGTATTTTATTTTACAAAGTTAGTGAGGTCAATCCACATCAGTCCTGATGCTTTAAGTCTCTCCTACATGGTGGGGTATACGGTTTATTTATTTAACAATGGTTTCAGATCAGTATTGCATATCTATCGTTAAGTGTATGCATTGGTCTAGGAACTGAAAAAGGTTGGTGCATCCCTAAATATAACATATAGGAACAGAAGATCACAGCACTGTTGTGGTGTGTTTTTGACTTCACTAGTTAACAGAATATGCCTACATTGATAAATCCCCATATGTTTCACCCTAATTGGTGAATGTTTAAATTCAAGTCCTCTGGAGAGACAATATTATAGAATAGGCTAATGGACATTTACACCACATGCTGCAACAGCAAAACAATCAGCTTTCTGATAAATTAATCTAGTCTATCAGATTATCCTACCTGTAGTTTTACTGCTGGAAGCACTTTCTAATAAATTCATCTAGTCCAGGAGGAGACCAATGAGATGAGATTGTCAGTGTTGTTTATGTTGTAATATTTCACATAATATTGACACATTGACCAAAATAACAGAATCTTAAAAAAAAACTTTGTCAATATATCACTGTCAAATACATCAAATACTGTCAATAATGCACTTCAACATGTAGAATATAAGGTAAAGCAAAAAATAATGAATAAGTAAAAACAATCATTTCTTTTTAAAATAATATAACAACCATTAAAGCAGATGGAAAATTACTTACTGATAAGTAAGGTAAAGAAATCGAGCCTAAAATGACAGCCAATAGCTTGTTGCCAAGGTCTGGTCTGCTTCAGAGTCGGCCAATCAGCGCTCAGGGGGGCGTTTCCTCAGCTCCTCTGCTAGAGACATGCTGTGGATCAGAGAAAGAGAGAACGCTGGAGTGAAACAGGATAGAGAGTTTTATTAAGACTTTTTTACATAAAATCGCTCATAAAGGTGAACTTTGAGAAGTATGGCTGAAACGACGATTTGGATTTAGTCTGCATTTGATTCGGTGAGTGTACTGGGTGAATCTTTTGGTGCATATTAATGAAAAAGAGTAAAAAGAAAAGCCGATAGAGTTGAAGCTAACATGCTGAGCTGCACTGCAGTTTGTTTCAAGGGGTCTTGTGCGAGTGGGCAGTGCTAGCCCCCATTTCATGCTGCTGATGAGTGTTTATATTGAAAGAGGGAAGCATAATTGGTGTGGCGCAACAGATAACACCTCTACCTGCCAGTGAGCTACCACGTTGGAGACTAGGGTTTGATTCCCAGTCTGGGTGGCTATGCTGTGCTACACCAATAAGAGTCCCTGGGCAAGACTCCTAACACTACCTTGGCCCTCCTCTGTAATACAAGTAACCTTGTAAGTCGCTCTGGATAAGAGTGTCAGCTAAATGCCATAAATATAGAAGCACTTTGTAATTCTGTAATTCCATATTGTAGTCCATCTGTTTCTCTGCATACTTTCACCCTGTTCTTCAGTGGTGAAGACCACTACATGGTGAATGGTGAGCTATTCTTAGCACTGCAGTGTTAAATGTCTGTACGAGTCCAGAACAAATCTGTAGACTGCATGTTTGGTGTGAAAGCAACATTCCTGCAACGTCCTTAAATCTACATGTCCAGATCACTCAGATTTGATGGCTGATTATGAAGTCGTGATGAGCCGCTAGTTAGCATGGCTGAGTGACCCGTGTGCAAAGCCACTGTAGCGTTAGTGGCTTGTGCCATTTGTTGACAGGCATCAGTGACGGGTGCCATTCGTAAAGTGGTACGTGCCAGTGGATGTCATTTTCGGACGGTGCAGTGCCACTTCCTAGTGCCAGATGCTGATTAGGAACTGAACCCCCTTTCAAAGCGTGCCTCAGCTCCTTACCTACTGGATAGGCTTGGCTTTGGACCCAGGTTATCTTACTAAACTGAGAAATCCTGCTTTGTGAAATGACCCCCAGGAGTGGCTAAATGTTTACATAGGATTCAACTGATTTGTTAGATGAACAGAATTACTGACACGTTTGATTCATTTTGTTGCTCTTGGCATGCAGGTATCCCACCAATGCAGAGTATGTTCAGGCTGCCGACGCTTTCATTGTAAAGAGCCGTTTCCTGAGGGATGTTGAGGAGAAGTTTGTGTTTTTTTTAAATAATTTTATTATTGTTGATCACAGAAGCGTAGTTGGTGTAACATTGGTGGAGAGATTTGCATAATTTCTGATAACTTGTGTCTTTGCTGAAGGAATCATGCATTGTTGGAGAGGATGCTACGTCTGAGGCCCACGTTAAGGTGTTGCATGAAGTACAGGACGACACAACCTGATTTAATGATCGTGAAGGACCACATGAAGAAGACCTTTGCATTGGCAGCATGGAGAACTAGCTAAGGGAATGGCCATTGAAAACCTCCTGGTTTTCTTAGGGGTAAGTGGAAAAATGTAATGGGAGAAACGGCATAGCCATCAAATGTGATGTGATGAACCAAGTATGTAAAATTGTGTTTTTAATAATCTGTATTCTAGTTTTTTTACTCTTTGCTACTGCCTTCATCACTGCACTTTATTACAACATCATAATGAGTGTATTTTCTGCTTTTACCTTACAGTTGTATGATGAGGTCGATGCCATCCATCCTTTAATGGTGTACGTTTGTCACTGCTTCAGCTGAAACAATGCTGGGAGTTTTTTTCTCTAAAGGACTCCTCTTCAGGAGATGCTCACCAAAGTGTATGCATGCCATTTTTGTCTCTACCAGCAGACCTACAGAATACTCTTAAATTCATTGATACTCTCAGATGTGTACAGTTTCAAGAAAAGGTGCTTCAGTGTGTATCTAATATTACACACAATGATGTTTAGTATTCTCTTGGTGTTTGTGTAATGAGCCGGTGGTGCTGACACATCCTGTTCCTCTCTTCCTCTTTCACCTCCGGCTGAAGATATGCTGGCCGACACCGGTCAAGGCCGATGTGAGGGGGTGCACTGGGGACGGAATGTGCCCGAACACTGCTAACAGGTAGCAAAAGAGTAAATATGTTATACAGTGATGATTTTGCTTCTAGCTACATAAGGGAGTGGACTGATAATTGTAGCATAACCAAGGTGGGGTACAAAGACTGAGAAACTGTTCTGCACTGAGGAAGACTTTATGCATTGTATTGTCTTACTCCAATAAATTTGTTACTCACTTTGATGCAGACTCAGAGACTCAGTTTTTCATTTCTATCACGGTTTTTCCACCACAACAGAAATGATGTGACCTTCTTTTAAAGTGAGTGTGTGTGTGAATGGTTGTTGGAGGCCGATAGGGTAGATAACAAAAAAATATAAAACAAATTAGAGGAGGGGGTACAAATGAGTTATGAAGGAAAATTTTAGTTCAATGAGGCTCTATAAAAATTTTATTAGTTACTGGAAAAAATGCACAAGTTCAGATCAAACAGCAAAACCCAGTGCACATAAGTCACTCAGCTCAGTTTCAATGTTAGAAAAAACTTCAGTGTCAAGTATTCATGAGATATTTAACTCAACTTTCATCAATAATAACAGTCTTCTGAACTTTAAATGAGAACCAACAGTTTTTTTTCTTTTTGTAATAATAATTAAACGTCCTTTCCTTTTCCCCCATGTGTAATATTGTGTCAAAGTGTCAGACAATGTGTCTAAATCTTCACTACCTGAGTAGACTAAGGCTTTAGGTGTGTTTTGAGTGTCTGCTTCTCTTTTCTGTGTGTGTATCTTTCTCTGCGGCTCCGTTTGGGGGTGCTCCCGCTACTGACGTCACTCGCACAGTACTCTGGGAAGTGTAGTCTCGGGTTGGCTCGCCAACTTGGATACAGGAAAATTCGCATAGCAGGAGTTTACACTTAACAATCTATATTTACCCTTAAACAAGATGCTAATCCTGCTAGCCTACAGCTTGGCAGCTGAAACGAACTCCTTTAGCCAAGGTAGATATCTCACATTTATTATTGATCTGATAACCGTTTAACTCCCTTATCAACACTATCATCTTGAAAATATACCCTTCTTGAACAGCAATTTATGAGAGTTTATTAAACTCGGGACAAAATAACACTGGAAAAATGAGGAATGGGGGTATTTTATATCCTTTTTGGACAGTTTAGCGACAATTTAATCTTAATAACTGCTCACAAAATTGGCGACTCATCATCAGCTCTGGACATGACTGGTTCAAAGGTTTGAACTGCCTTCTCAACCTTCTCAAATCCACTTCTCTAACCTTCATCCAGAAACAGAGGACTAGTAAATGTTCACTAATAGATGATCCTATGCAGTTAAACTCATTTCTGGATCACGAAGGCAAGAGGAAAAGATCTAATTGACTCTGAAAGAGGGTTCAGTATTGGGACACAGATGGCAGTAGCCTCAGTCTCAGACTGCTCATCTGGTTGAAAGCACACATTCGCAGTCAGTGAGCGTGATGTTCATGTGATACTGAGATATGTACGAAAAATGGAGGAGCAGATGTTACTCAGATGATGGAGAATGGCAGTGCAGGATATAATCAGCTTGTCAGCATGAACAGTCCATCCACACCTACATAGATAAGGGTGTTAAAGCCAGGCTACTGTGCAGAAACCGCTTGATACAAAGACAAACGACCACCTGAGAGCTCAGCAGTATGACAATCTCAGGCACTGTGAGACAGTCTGATTTCTAATGCTTCACCATATTCTCCACAAGTGGGTGAGTGCATGTGTGGCCTACCTGAAGAGAACAGTACAGGCCTGAATGCTTGACCCCTACAGTAAGTGGTCTGGTGGTTTGGTTATGCTGTGGAGGGCATTATGCTGGTCTGTAAATGATAGAACTCAAATCTTATGGCTTTCAAACTCACCAGATTTCAACCTAGTTGAACTTCAGTGGGACTCATGCCTTAGCATCCTCCACCACCATCAATAAAACTGAGGGACTATCTTTTAGAAGAGTGGTATTCAACCCTACAGAGCAGTTCCAGAAACTTGTAGAATCCATATCAAGGCACATTGAAGCTGTTCTGGAAACTTATGGTGGCTCGACACCTTAGTGAGACACATTATGTTGCTTTTTCTTCCAGTTGTCCCCCATCTGTGTGTGTATATAATATAGAGTCATACTGGGTATTGACTTTATTTGTCCGGCCTAAACTACAGGCACCTGAATGGCCAATGATCCTGTGAATAATGTTCATTGACCAACAAAATAAAAAAAAAACAGCAAGAAAGGTACAACCAAAAGGTAATGCTGTCATCCAGTGCCAGCAATGCACAGTTCACAATCCACAACAGTGGTCAACAAAGCTCCTGAATATCCACCTTCCTACAGACCCACAGGGCTCAGTTGTAGGGTAGATGTTAATTATGAGAGAGCTGCAGTGTGGGCCTATGTACAGGGTTTAAGTAGTAGGTTGAAGTAGCAGGTATGGTTATATGTCTTTGGTTCACAGTCCTATATTTGAACTTAAATTGACATTTTCTTCCAGTTTTATGTGCTTTGATTAGAAGTATTTAAAAACAACAGCAGTACAAATTGATATGAGCCAGTATGACTAGAGTAGCTTAGTGTTTTTGGTGGATTGGTAGATTAAGGATCAGCATGTGTTTATTTAACCAGTATCATTGTCTTAAAGTTTATAAATGATCTTTTGAGACATTACACCAATAGAGCACATTCATTTCTCACCATGAACTTGTGGAATGGCTTTATCATGAATACAGTGTCTTTATGCAATGCCAAATGTATGGGTGTAACTAGACGTTAGCTTGGTGATGCACGTAAATGACAAGAGCTGCAACATTTCAGAGTTTATTTTCTTGATGAAACAAGCCAAGCCTTTCTGACTGCTTACCTCCTTTGATCTGATGGAGGCCTCACCCTAGCATCTACACTCACTCCTACATCTCACCCTAGCATCTACACTCACTCCTACACCTCACACTAGCTTCTACACTCACTCATAAACCTCACACTAGCTTCTACACTCACTCTTACACCTCACACTAGCTTCTACATTTACTCCTACACCTCAAACTAGCTTCTACACCTCAAACTAACTTCTACACTCACTCCTACACCTCACCCAAGCTTCTACACTCACTCCTACACCTCATACTAGCTTCTACACTCACTACTACACCTTACACTACCTTTTACACTTGCTTCTACATCTCACACTCACTTCTACACTCACTTCCACACTAATCCCTACACCTCACACTAGCTTGTTCACTCAGTGGGTCACAGACTGTGCCACATTTGTGTTATCCCCTAACAGTCTTGTGATTTAGCAGGCCACCACAGGATTCTCTTTCCACAGCCTGAAACACAAACCAAACAATATGCATTAGATACAGATGCACTCCTTAAGATTTGCAATGCTGAGATTTGTTCATGTTAATTGATATTTCTAGGAAGTTGTGCTAATATCACACTATCAGGTCCTCTCTACTACCAAAAGACATATTTTAGCTTGTACTGCTTCTCTTAGCATTAACTTCCTTTTCTCTCTGGCTAACCTGATCCTAGGCTGACTCGCTGCATTGGAACCAACTGTGCTGCAAGATCTGCTGAAAAGTAGGCCTCCTGGATGGTTTGTACTGCAGGCACCAGCTAATCAGATTGCAGCATTCTGTGTAGAGTGATGGGATTGGATGAGAGAAAGATGCTTCAGCATGACATTTAGCTTTTCTTTTCTTTTAATGATCTCTACATTTCAAAAAGACTACCATGCTAAATACACAGATCTGAACTTCTACATTTGGGGACACCTGGTATGTAGTGCGATACTTCAGCTTTAGTTCTGCATATTCTCCCAACTACAGATCTAGTTTCTGATTTCTGTCTCTTACACTTAGATATGTGTCTGTTTTCTTCTTGTTTACCAAGATGCTCCCATTTATCTTACCAGTGGATAGGCCATCCTCAAAGCACAGAAGTCCCTCGAGGATATCCAGGCCATTTCTAAAGGGCAGGAATCCACATACCATCCTGAACAGAAGGACTCCTAACGACCACACTGTTGCAGGCCTGGCGTGGTACCTCCGCTTTAGGAGGAATTCTGGAGGCCAGTATTCCAAGGTGCCTGAGAACATAACAGAGGAAGAGAAATAAGGAAAGCTGAGCACAGATCTTCATTTAACAGCTTAACAGCTTAAATCCTCTGAGGATCCTCTTTTTGTAAGCAATGTGTGAAGCTTGTAGTGATATCAGTGCCCTAAACTCAAATGTACCTGCATAATCAGTATGTCCAGCCTTCCTGACCCAGTCACCACAGCCAAAATCAATGAGCTTTAGCTCCGAGGTGTCCGTGTTGATGAGGAAGTTCTCTGTTTTGATGTCCCGGTGCAGGACACCTCGTTTGTGGCATTTTTCTGCTGCCCCAACTGCCTGGATCATTAAGTTTCTGGCCATGTCTTCAGTGATGGAACCTCCGAAGTTGTCAAGGAAGGCATCCAAGTCCATGCAGGGATGAGGACGCTCAAGGATTAGAATGTAGCGCTCAGGCTCATCAAACCAGTCGATGAGCTTTATAATATTGCTAACGGGTGGCTCACTCATCGTCTGCATGAGAGCCACTTCAGCAGGCACGGACTTGGAATCATCAGGCTGCAGGAAAACATTGTGAGATCAGATAATGAGAACTGATCATGTGAAATCCAGTTCTGTGTTACTACTAGTATGCTTTATGGACAGGTTTTGAAGGTAAAACTGGGTTCTAGGTACACTTACACTTTGGACGTATAGATCACCTTCCTGTTTTGTGACAAATTTAATGGCCACCTGCACACAAGGATAATACAAGGTATTAGGATTATGGGGACTGAAAAGACAATAGACGAGATAATGAAGTTATGGAGAGACTGAGGTTACAACCTGTAGGAGATCGGAGAGACGTTTTCCCGCGAAGACTGTTCCAAAGCCTCCTTCGCCCAGTTTCCTTCGAAAATATATAAATCATCAAAGGTATCTGTGGAAAATAGTGGTGAACATGAGTATTAGCTCTCTTTAGATCATTTATCAAGAGTTTATCTATTAACATCACCTGCTGTGCAGGGGGCAGTGGAATTTACATCATGTAAACTTGGATAATTAAAGGTTCACTTATATACACAGGACCTTCTTCAGGTCTGGCCAATGAACTGACCTGGCTTGGTGGCCTTCGTTTGTCCATGAGTTGTGTCCTTGGGATGGTTTACGGTCCCTTTCCTCTTCTTCCTGGTAGAGGCTTCAGTATCAGGAACTGGACTCGTTCCTGCCAGAACACTGCGGCTGGATTCCACCTCTGTCCTTTTCCTTTTTCTTCCACCACCATCTGTGTACAGGATGATTTGTATTTTTAATGGAATTTCATAGACCGTGAGGTGCGTATAATTCTGCTAATGGTAATACTAGACAGGTACATAACATTGATATACTATTTTCTTATGGTAAAGTGCTATTTAAATGTACTGAAACTGCACTAGTGTCCATAAACAATGTTGCTAAGTAAAGAGCATTTTTGTCCCTTCACTAAAGTCTCATATCAGATTCAAAAGTGGCCTTAAAACAAAAGCAGCTCTAATAAGTAAAACTTCAGCAGGAGTGTATGGACTGACCTGTATGTTTAGAGCGCTGCTCCATCATTTTCTGAGTGTTTTCGTTCATTGAACTCTTAAGTTGTACAGTTTTGCAGTTCTGCATCACTACCCTCATTTATTGTGACATCATAATGAGCTTGTTGCCACGATGATGTACTGACATCTAGACATGGGCCATGTATACTCTATATGTATGTATAGAAATGTGTGTGTGTGTGTGTGTGTGTGTGTGTGTGTGTGTGAGAGAGAGAGAGAGAGAGAGATGCACCCATTGCTGACACAGATGTGCAAATGCACACACACAGCTTGTCTAGTCCCTGTGGAGAAATACTGCCAACAAAATAGGACTCTCTGGAGCAGATAAACAATAATGTCTTGTGTAGGTGTGGAAGTAATCAGTCTCATAAAATAACTGTTAGAATCAGTGTCAGTGCATACCCATGATTATGGGATAGACATGGGATTTAGGCCTGTATGACACAGGCCGTAGCTTGTGTTTCATATGATCAACATTTATTTACATCATTGCTTTACTGAGCCTATAAATTGGAGACATGTTCATCCACTAAGACTGTCACTAAAAGTTATAGCCAGATCATATGAAACACAAGCTATAGCCTACGTGTCATACAGGCCTAAATCCCATGTCTATCCCATAATCATGGGTATGCACTGACACTGATTCTAACAGTCCCCCCTTTGATTCCTAAGGAATCATGAGGGTCAGTGCATGAGACAGAACATAAGTCAAAAATCAGTGTATGCGGAGTCTGCTAGGGCAGGAAAAGAAAAATAACCCTTAAAAAAACACCTTAAAATTAAATCATGACTTAATATTTTTAACATTTTCCCAATACAACAACAAGGGAGCTCCCTTGAATAAAAGTGTCCCTGTGGGGCAGTCCCACAAGTAATTTAACTAATACACAGTACTTCTATGTGTGCGTATGTAAAAGTGTTTAGTCTTCTGTCTTTTGTGACGCCTCTGGAGTGGGTGACTTCTTTAACCGACTTGCGTGTATCCACTGTGGTGATGAAGTCGTCAGTACAGCTGTCCCTGTCACCGCGATCACGGTCGTAGGTGGGCCATATGCAGCTTCACCAACCTTTCGCGGATTGAACGTTCTAACCAAGACTGTTTCACCTGGAATAAACAGGTGAGTAGGCTTGTCTGCGGGAACAGGGAGCGAACAAGAGACATTACCATGCACACTGTTCAATTGGGTGTGTTCTGCCAAAATGGTGTCCATGTCACCTGTAAAGGAAATGCTAGGATTACCACTGACCCATGGGTGGTAAATGATCTACCAAATATTACCTCAAAAGGGGACAATTTAGTGGTGGCGCTGGGTGACATCCTAATTTCACATAGTACAGCAGGCAGTAAATCTAACCATTTCTTTCCGGTCTCCGTCATTGCTTTACTGAGCCTTTCTTTTACTGTGCGGTTCATCCTTTCTACCACACCTGAAGACTGAGGATGATAAAGTATATGAAACTTCCACTCAACACCTAGATATGTGTACAACTTTTGGGTCACCTTGGAAATAAACAAAGGACCTTGGTCTGAGTCAGTCACTAGTGAGATTCCGTATCGGGGTATGATTTCTTTTGACAAAATCTTGACCACCGTGCGAGCATCTTCTCTGGAACAAGGAAAACAACCTTTCAACCCATTTTGAAAATCTGTCTACAATGACAAGTAGATACTTAAGCTGACCACAAGGCGGCATGTGGGTAAAATCTATCTGCAGACACTGAAAAGGATATTCTGGTGCAAGTAAAGCGTCATGTTTAGCCTGAGTCTTACCTTGATTACTTCTTGCACGTCAAACAACTACTTAAGAGTTTGGTTGTTGTACGTATATCAGGGATACAAAACTGTTTCTAGATATTAGCTATCACCCCCCGTTTGGGCGACATTAAATACCATGCATACCATGAAATACCATGAAAATAGCTCACAAGAAAAGGCAGAACAGATTTAGGGAGAGCTATCTGGCCCTGCTCATTCCTAATCAATCCTCCATCTGCACCCATTGACGCCCAAAAGACACAGTCTTGAGGAGTGGCCTGCGATTGCAAAAAGAGCAAGACAATATGATTTCGGAACAAGTTCAGGAGAAAACATTGAAAAGGTCTCTTCAGTGACTGAGGCTTGAGGGCATAAAGAAGTATTAACTCAGCCCAGCGAGCAGCCTCATCTGCTAGTGTGTTACCCTTTGCTAGATCAGTGTCCGATGTGGTGTCATGACCTTTAACCTTAACAATGTCCAGACGTCTCGGCTTACTACATGCTGATAGGAGTGCTGACACCAGGTCAGAGTGTGAAATGGCAAATCTTACCAAAATCATGAACCACCCCAGCGAGAGTCTGTATAAATGGTCACAATCTGATCCTAAAAAAGTTGACAAGCTCTTACAAGTGCCATCAGTTCTACTGCCTGGGCAGATTTAAAGGGAAGAGAACATGCTTCCCAAATAGAATTAGGGAGAGAGCATACGGAATATCCACAATGAAATTCTGAATCAGAGGGCCTAAAACAGGAACCATCCACAAAGATGTGGAAACCACCCTCCAATGGGGTGCTAGAAAGGTCAGATCTTACACTTGATGACTCATGGATGAGTTCTAGACAGTCATGATCAGCTATCACATCAGAGGAAGCCGATGTCAACAGAGATTCTTAAAGGATGGCAGGTGTGCTATGAGTGGTGATGGTTTTGATAGAAAGATTCTGAGTAGAACAGAGAATGACCTCATAACCTGAACGTCGCTGAGCCGTCATGTGTTGTGTTTCAATGTTATTCAAAATAGTCAAGACCTGATGAGTTTCTTTGCATCAGTGACCATCAGGGCAAAAGCAGCCACAGCTCTAAGACAAGTGGGCATGCCCTATACTACCAAATCTATAGATTTTGACAGATAGGCAATAGTCGTAACTACCTCCATGCTCCTGGGCCAGGACCCCCGCTGCCGTAAGTATACAATATTCACATTCAAATACAGAATATATAAACATATATATACACTATTTTACACTATTATGCATGGTCTGTTCCAAATAAACAAGTTTCTAATATATGAGGTATGAAATTTACAGATGTACACATTTCTATTTACATATAAGCTCATATAGTGAGTGAGTCTGTAGTGAAAAATAAGGTTATATTACAGGATAAACAACATATATTATTGTAAAATTCCAAATATACCAATTTGACATATTGTCCCTGATGTTTATATGTTTTCCATATAATTACCAACTGTTCAGATTCTAATATTACTAATATTACTGTTTTTATTTCATTATTTTACGCTTTAGAACAAACCAGACAGAATATCTGCTGTAGGCGTGCAACAAGTAATCGACTTAGTCTACAAAAATCAATGACCCAATTAGTTCATTAGTATTTAATAGTCGATTAGTTGTTGACGTCACCACGCATATTTCCTGTGCTGACTAGGACCGTTCGTACATGGATCACATGTTCAGGTGAGTTTCACTTACTTGTCAAAGCATGCTACCAAAGTGTAGATTTATTGGGCCATGTATGTGATACAAATGTCATTGGTCAACAGTAGTTGTGAAAACTGATGGAGCAAAATTCATTTTAGTTTGTGTATATGGGAATAACAGTACAGTGATTAACAAAATATTTTAAGCAGACCTTTGTAGGAAGATAAAGTAATGGAAGGTAAAATACTGGACAGATCAGGTTGTTATAGGAGAAGACTTTAATGTAGTTCCAGTTGACCATCTTCCCTCTAGAGGGCAGCAGCATCTTTTTGATTATATTTTCAATAACTTAGTCTCCAATACTAATCTGACAAACTGTTGGAGGACAAGAAACCCCAATGCCAGACAGTACACCTGGTTTAATGCTTTCAATAATGGTCAGTGTTCAAGGCTACACTACTGGTTAATCCCTCACAATATGACGGATAGCATTTTAAGTTGTGAAATTCACCTTTGAATTCAATTAGGAAATTTAATAGTAACCTTTTGCCTAATTGAAGATATTTCACTACTGGAAATTTCACCTTTGAACAAATGGGAGTGGTTTAAATGCAATGTTAGAGCAGCAGCAATTAGGACAGTATGCTTCTAAACAGATGAGGGTCCAACACTCACAACAGACACACACAGACTCGTTCAGCATTGATTAGGAAGTGAATATGGGTTGAATGCAGTGTATTAAGCTTAGCCTGTAGCTCAGCTAGTCTGTGCTGCAGCATGACTGAGGAGACAGAGGCTGCTTCTCTTTAGTGAACTGCATCTCTTCATTTCATTTAGACGGGCTGGAGCATGGTCGAGGAGAAGAACCAGGCTGAACCAGCAGACAGAGTCCAGCCTGTTTCTCTGTGCAGCTGGACACAACGCAGAGTCGTGGACGGGTATCCCGGATGTAAAGAGGACCGGCTACATTTATACACTGATCCATTAATAAAGACTTTTATCTTAGATTTTGTCTGAATAACTTAATACTTTTGTCTCAGTCCCTCTGAAGCCCACTTTCCAGAGTGTGTGAAAGTGTGTAAAAAAGAAAGAAGAGAGAGACATTTTTAGGTCAAATAAAGTTCATTTTATTATTTTTATCTGTGGTTAATAAGAATGAGAATTATATCAGTGGTATATTAATTTAATTTTGAAAATATCAAATTGACATTTGCATTGTATTAAAGGTGTAGTTGTATTAAAGGACAGAAACAGTCATTGTAGGACATTAAACTAGACGCTAGGTGGCAGCATGGAGTCAGGAGTCAAATGCTTCAACAGCACTGAACTGTGTTAATACTCTGAAAAGCTTCTCAATGAGCATCTCTACACCAAAGCTGCTCAAGTACTTCAAGTACATCGCTGCGCTAATAGCGCCCCCCTGTGGAGAGTCTTAAGCTCGCGGGAGCCATTACAGCACATTGTGTAATAAAAACTGAATGAAAATATCTAAAGAATTTCATTTTTAAAGCATAAAGGAAAATGATATCACTCTCCAGTGTAAATGAGACCTTCCAGCAGTAAATATTCACTCAGCTTCTAGTTAAAGAAATATTTGAAGGAAACAGTGGCGTAGGGTTCAATTAAACTGCTCACACCACCCAACCTAACCCCTCATATGAGTCGTGTTTTATGTTAAATTAAATATAGGAAATGTTACACAAGAAACGACAACAAATATTTACCATCTCACCCATCTTTACCATTTTCTCCACATGACCTGGATTTGCAGGACTGTCCTCAGACTGGATGGTTAACCTATTTTGAGAACTTTAGTGTTACTGTCTTCAAAGGAAAGCCACAACTTTTCATGAAACTAACAAAACATCTGTTCTTTGTTTCAGTCTCCAGTATTCTCAGAGCTTCTGGCTATTCTCAGCTTCTGCCTGGTAAGACACACACACACACCTTTCCTGCTTCAGTTCAGTTCAGTTTAAAGCTTATGTGTGTTTATGACAGATGGGTCTGCCCTACAGTGCGTAGGTATGTTGGCTTGGAGGCCTATTCAGCATGGTTAAAAAAACACATGTATCCAGGATGTACTTGGATTACTTGGATGTAATGCAAGCTAGCAGACCAAGAAGCATTCTGGTCAATAAGACACACAGATCTTCCATTAACTTCTGTTATTAGACTGTACTATACACTGCATAGTGTTAGAAGGGTGAGCTGAACTGTATTGATTACTTAAGTGCTGATTTAACACTGGGAGCTTTACTGTGCATGTAGTCTTTATAAGTCAGAAGTCAGAGGTTTCTTAATAACAAAAAATAACTGGCACCATCAATGATCAGAGACTAATCCCATTTCTTTAACAGACGCCCTGGAGAGCCCAAAGAACACCCTAAACACCTCAAACTGTGTCGTCTCACCTGGGGAAGCAGCCCAGTACTGCTGTGACCACTGTAACATCTTATACTAATCACACAGGAGCAACTCCATCAGCATCACTGTGGGTAAGAGCACAGAGAATGACTTTATAATAAGCTCATCTGACTGCAGTAGTAGTAGCAGCATTCTGTAATCATATGTGAGCAGCACGGATTGCTACTGGCTAAAAACGTCCATAAAAAAGTGCTACTACCTGATTCACACCCGGACAGTTTTGTGCTAAGCATGTGCTGCTCTGTTTAGAGAACAGGTATGGACTATAAGAAGTTATAAGAACCAATGAACATTAAAGAGAATATTATATTATACTAATTAGCACTAAATCAAGATTTCTGTGATTTACACTATATGGACAAAAGTATTTGGACACCTGCTCATTCATTGTTTCTTCCAAAATGAAGGTGATAAAAAAGTATTTATCCTGCTTTTGTTGGAGTAACTGTCTCTACTGTTCAGGGAAGAAGGCTTTCTACTAGATTTTGGAAGAGAATTGCTGTGAGGATTTTATTGCATTCAGTGACAAGAGCGTTAGTGAAGTCAGGATGTTGGATGATCACCACCCCACCACCTCATCCCCAACTCCCCAACTCATCCCATCTAAAACTATTAGATGGAGCACCACCATAATTCATCTCAATGCTGGGTGGTTTTATACCCCTCTAACCCACGTCTGACACTAGGCATGGCGCAAGCAGGTTCATGTGTACTATCTGCTCTAGAAATTGTCCTTTTCTATTGGCAGTACTTTTCTACAAGCACCAGACAAGCTGTGTGCTATTTGCACATCTGTGTCAGAAATGGCTGCAGCTTAAAGATGCTGAATTCAGTCATTAGAAGGTGTGTCAACAAACATTTGGTCATTGGCCATTATCTATTTTTAGTAGAGCAACTTAACTGATTGGAATCTGTCTGGCTGTCATCAGCTCACAAACAGTAGCTGCCTTCTCACAGACAACTGCTGTATGTGTGAACAGCCACTGTGGGTGAGCTGCTACAATCACAATGTGGTCTGTGTGAATGTTGTACCAGTTTACAGCTACTGATACCAGTTCCTCTTCTTTTCCAGTGGATTTGCTGCAGCCCAACATCTCCTTCAGTGCTTCTGGTGACTGGTTTCACTAGTGGCTTGAAGGACCTGTGGTGACCAGGAGCTACAGCTTCTCCATCATCTGCTCCTTTCAACCACAGTATCCAGGAGGTACCAGGTGGTGAATCCAGCATCACCAGAACTCAATCAGCTGTTAACCACTGAACCACCTCCTTCCCTGAGGCTGATTATGTCCACCAGGGAAACTACAGCTGTGTTTATGAAGTAACTGTGTCTTCATGCTCTTTTAGATCCTCCAACACTGAACTCTTGGCCGTCACTGTGAAAGTTACAGTAATAAGATGAGCTCATTGTTCTTCTGGGCTTGTTCTCCTGAAGTGTAAATGTTCTGACAGTAATTTCTCCCTCAGTATTGTTGGTTCCCATCATCGGTTTTTCATCCTCAGCAGCAAGACTGTTACTCGTATCAGTTCAGATCATCGTTTTCCTCAAAGGGAGAAATAAACAAAAACTGCAGATAGCTGAGAAGCTGTATCGTAGACACTGTGAGTACTTTCTGTTCTGAGTACAGTTTACTGAGGTACATTGAGACTCACAGAAAATAAACTGAGAGTAGATACACATGTCCAAATGTTTGTGGACACCTGCTCATTCATTATTTCTTCTGAAATCAAGGGTTTTAAAAAGTATCCTATTTTTGAGTCTCTACCTTCTTCCCTGCAGAACGAGCATGGATGTGAGGATTACCACCCCACCTTATCCCAAACTCCCCAACTCATCCCAAAAGTAATGGATGAAGCATCATACATCATATTTTGAAGACATTTCATAAAATCTATTTAAAAAATCACAAAAAGAAACATTCTTCTTACAGACTGCTTTGTTGAGTTGTTGTGGATCTCTATATTGAGAACAATGAATGGTCAAGTGTCCCAATACTTTTGTCCATATAATGTACCTTGGTACTGTGTAGAATGCCTTTTGGTAAAAATGTACTGAAAAACAATTAAAAAAGAATAATTAAACCAGGCAAGGATCCATGTAAAATCCAGTAGTTCTTTGAGATGTCATGGTTTTATAAAAAGGCCTTTAAGAACCCCCTTGTTTAAAGTGTAGAGAAATGTGCTGCTGTAAAAGATGGTTAACCACTGAAAAGATGGATTTATTTATTTATTATTTTATCTATCCACACAATTCTTCAGGTGCCAGAGCCCCGGCGGGAAATGAGGAGACTGAGGGGGAGGAGGATGATGATTATGAAAATGCAGAAATCGCTCTTCAACAAAGAGAGGACTCTAGTCTGGTGCATCCTGTTACACTTAGTAGTCGAATGTCTCTCTGGTTCGTTAGACTGCAATCTGATTGCTTAGTGGGACGGAATCTGCTAATTCACTTTTTTCCAAGCAAAGGGAGGGTATTTGGTTCTACTGGGAGGGATTTTGGATGTACTGAGAGGAGTTAAGGTGGTACTGGGAGGAGTTACGCTTGTACTGGTGGTGATTTTGGTTGCAATGGTAGGAGGTTTGGTTGTACTCGCAAGACCTTTAGTTGTACTGGGAGTTCTGGTTGTACTAGGAGGAGATCGATTGTACTTTTAGTAAACTTTTAGTTGTACTGTGAGGAGTTTGGTTTGTACTGGGAGGAATTCTGGTTGTACTTGGAGGAGTTTGGGTTGTACTGGGAGGAATTCTGGTTGTATTGGGAGGAATTCTGGTTGTACTGGGAGGAGTTTGGGTTGTACTGGGAGGAATTTGGGTTGTACTGGAAGGAGTTTGGGTTGTACTGGGAGAAATTTTGGTTGTACTGGGAGGAGTTTGGGTTGTACTGGGAGGAATTCTGGTTGTACTGGAAGGAGTTTGGGTGGACTGGGAGGAATTCTGGTTGTACTGGGAGGAGTGTGGGTTGTACTGAACCAGGTGTAAGAGAATTAAAGAACTCTAGAATTAGAGAAGGGTGGAATTCTTTTGGCTTTTGCTTTGTGGGAGAAGACCAGACCCTCCTCTGAAAAGTGAAGCTAGGACTGAGAGATGTGGCAGAGTTAAAGGAAAGTGACGGGGTGGTAGTGGGTTGTGAAAACTTATTATAACATTATTCTGAAGCTGCTGTTTTAAGGTAGAATTGCTACATAAGGTGGTTTTAAGCTTTTTCATATTTCTCATATTTTAACTGTATGGTGACTGATTTATTCTGTAGAGGAAAAAACACAGGATCAGGATCACCTGTTTGAGGAAGAAGACGATAATAATGAAAGTGGAGAAACAGTTCTTCCAGAGAAAGAAGATTTGGTGAACTCAGTGGAAAAATCAGTTTGCAGGTGAATGTTTATGTAAACTGTGTAGAACATCACAGCCATTTGAGTCAGTACTGGTTATAATATTGGAAATGGACTTATTTTCCCATCTTTCAGGTTCCTGCCCACTTTGTAGTTCACATAACATTGACATTTTGTGGCTAATATTGTGTCGTAAACCAGTTTTTCATTTGTGTTCTGATATGATCATCCTGTAGATGCCAAACACACACACAAGACTGCCCATGTGGAGATTGAGATGGATGATGAAGACTATTATGAAAACTCATATTCAGAGAATTCAGAGATTCAGAGTTCTCTGATGAGGACTACATTAATGTAAACTAGATAGTGGTGATGGCGTACTCTGACCACCAACTCTGACCGAAACCATCTCAACCAAAGGTGTTCCACTGGATTCAGGTCTTGTGACTGGGAAGAACCAGCAGTGAAGAACACAGAACCCATTGTCATGTTCATGAAACCAATTTGAGAGATGTCTTGCTGGAGGTAGCCTTTAGAAGAAGGAAACTGTGGTCATGAAGGGATGCACATGGTCAACATTGGGATGAAACAACACACTCAATAGAATAAATTTAAGAAATTATTGATTGGTATGAACGGCCCAAAGTCAACCAAAAAAACCTTCTCCACACCATTACACCTCCTCCACCAGCCTAGAATGTTCACACAAGGTAGGTTGGATCTATGGATTCATCCTGTTTGTACCAAATTCTGACCCTCCTATCTGTAGTGTTCCTCAGCAGAATTCCAGACTCCTCGGACTAGGCTACGTTACTCCAGTCCTCAGTGGTGCAGTGTTGGTGAGCCTGTGCTGAGCCACTGCAGCCTCAGCTTTCTGTTCTTGGCTGACAGATAAGGAACCCGACGTGATCTTCTGCTGCTGTGGCTCATCATTCCACCTCACCTGAGGCGCTGTTCTGCTCTCCACAGCTGTACAGAGTGATTCTCTGAGTCACTGTAGCCTTTCTGTCAGCTCCAACCAGTCTGACCATCCTCTGTTGACCCTCTCCTAGTAACAACGTGTTTCCATCTGCTGAACTGGATGTGTTTTCTTTATTAAATCTCTGACTGTCTCAATTCCAGAAGAGGTGAGGAAAGCTTCTTCAAGCACCTGCTAAAACACTTTCTAGTGACAGATGTGAGTAACTGGCGCAGCTCACACATTCAGACAGGAGGGACAGTGTGGAGGAGGCCGGCTGTGGTTTCCCTTCTGGGCTTTGCATGTGCTGCTATGTTGTTGATGCTCGGTGTAAAACATTAAGGAAAGGCCACACAAATACAAATCAGCTGACCCTCCAGTTGGCTACCTGGAGAACTAGGGGCATGTCTGCAAGTGATTGCTGTGATTGTCTGAGTTCATCAACAGTCAAAATCAGTTCTGATCTGAATCAGCTCCAATATCCCTGTTCAGCGCTTGTTCAGTCTTGTCCTCTCCTTCTCACCTCCACTATAGAAAGGAAGCAGTAGGAAGGAAGGGTGAGAACAGGAGCAGCAAGTGGGTAAAAAGAAGAGTTTTTAAAGGAGGCACAGACAGCAGTAACCTTAAGGCCACTACGTATTACTAATGCTGAGAGAATGGCAGTGGACTCTAGTAATCTGTTTATGACTAGTGTTCACTGTAATACACTGTAATACACACACTCACACCTAGGGGGCACCATAGCCAATTTAGCATAGCCCATTCACTTACCATGTATTTTGGGAGGTGGGAGGAAACCAGAGCAACCGGAGGAAACCCCATACAGAGACGAGGAGAACACACCAAACTCCTTACAGACACCAAAGCAGGAAAAGAGGTGTGGTAAGTTCCATAAGATTCTATAAGGGGAGGTTCTATGGGAAGGTTCTAAGGGATACGTTCTATAAGGTTCTATTGGGGAGGTTCTATGGGGTACGTTCTATAAGGTTCTATAGGGGAGGTTCTATGGGGAGGTTCTATGGGGTACGTTCTTTAAGGTTCTATGGGGAGGTTCTATGGGGATGTAATATAAAGTTCTATGGGGACGTTCTATAACGTTTTATGGGGACGTTCTAAGGGGAGGTTCTATGGGGAGGTTTTATGGGGTGGTTTTATCAGGTTCTAAGGGGAGATTCTATGGAGTAAGTTCTGTAAGGTTCTATGGGGAGGTTCTATAAGGTTCTATGGAGAGGTTCTAAGAGGAGGTTCTATGAGGATGTTCTATAAGGTTCTATGGGGTAAGTTCAATAAGGGTCTATGGGGAGGGTCCATGGGGTAAGTTCTATAAGGCTATAAGGGGAGGTTCTATGGGGTGGTTCTCTGGGGTGGTTCTATCAGGTTCTAAGGGGAGGTTCTATGGAGTAAGTTCTATAAGGTTCTATTTGGAGGTTCTAAGGGGAGGTTCTATGGGGATATTCTATGGGGTGGTTCTATCAGGTTCTAAGGGGAGGTTCTATGGAGTAAGTTCTGTAAGGTTCTATGGGGAGGTTCTATGGGGTAAATTCTATAAGGTTCTATGGAGAGGTTTTAAGAGGAGGTTCAATGAGGATTTTCTATAAGGTTCTGTGGGGAGGTTCTATGGGGTAAGTTCTATAAAGTTCTATGGGAAAGGTTCTATGGGGTGGTTCTCTGGGGTGGTTCTATCAGGTTCTAATGGGAGGTTCTCTGGAGTAAGTTCTATAAGGTTGTATTTGGAGGTTCTAAGGGGAGGTTCAATTGGGAGGTTATATGGGGAGATTCTATAAGGATCTATGGGGATGTTCTAAGAGGAGGTTCTATGGGGTAAGTACTATAAGGTTCTAAGGGGAGGTTCTATGGAGTAAGTTCTATAAGGTTCTATGGGGAGATTCTAAGGGGGGTTCTATGGGTAGGTTTTATAAGGTACTATGGGGAGGATCTAAGAGGAGGTTCTATGGGGAGGTTGCATGGGGTAAGTTCTATAAGGTTCTAAGGGAAGGTTCTATGGGGAGGTTCTATGGGGAGATTCCATACGTTTCTATGGGGATGTTCTAAGAGGAGGTTCTATGGGGTGGTTCTATGGGGTAAGTACTATAAGGTTCTAAGGGGAGGATCTATGGAGTAAGTTCTATAAGGTTCTATGGGGTGGTTCTATCAGGTTCTAAAGGGAGGTTCTATGGGGAGGTTCTATGGGGAGATTCCATAAGTTTCTATGGGGATGTTCTAAGAGGAGGTTCTATGGGGTGGTTCTATGGGGTGGTTCTATGGGGTAAGTACTATAAGGTTCTAAGGGGAGGATCTATGGAGTAAGTTCTATAAGGTTCTATGGGGAGGTTCTATGGGGTAAGTTCTATAAGGTTCTATGGGATGGTTCTAAGGGGAGGTGCAACAGGAGTGTCCAATTAAATGACTGTGGCCAAAACGCTCCCATAGTAGAACTGATCCGACTGACAGTTCTCCTAAAATGATCCCACATTTTCTCCCCATAGGAATGAATGGCGGAATGTTCAGAGATGATGTCACAATGGGCAGCTCTCCCACACACAGCTGAGAGAACAGGAGCGGTGCCCTTTATCTCCACTGCTCTCCAGTCCTGTCTGTGCATGGAGGAGCTTCTGGACCAAGCATCAAGTGGACAAAAGTTTGTGGACAGAGATCTATTAGCCAGACATTTTGAATGAGCTAACGTACGAACTATATGCCATAGCAACACCTTAGCAACAAACACATATTATAGCAACATTACTGAGCCACAATCACTCTCTAGTTAACGATGAATAAATGTATTAATGGTAAACACTGTATATTATAATTAGCCTAATGATGATCTTAATTACACATGTTGATCAGTAGTGTTGTGTTTATGAGCTCTGAGCTCCACTCACATCTTTCTCCTTCTTCTCCTCCATTTCCAGTCTAACTGAAGAGGTGACGTCTGTCTCTCACGCTCTCCAGGCTGAAAAAAGTACTGGAACATAGTGATGTCACAGACAACCTGCCCCGCCCCTTAGTTACAGTTGCTAACCTGCTCCATCAGAATTCTTTATTTGTCAAAGATCAGTGCAAGGAATTTCAAGTAATGAATAAAGGACATCATTATTATTACTGTTGTTGTTGTTCATTCTTAATGAACAATAATGGCAATATAAATATATTCAAATATTTAAAACTGTAAACATAACCGCTATTATTAATAGTAAAATAAATTAATTGTGTAAATACAGTGTAATACCTGTAACTGTCAGGCCCTCGGCACGCGCTCAGAAGCCGGCTTCCCTCATTAAGCGGATCAAGGACAGCTGGGACTGGAGCTTCTTAAGCCGTGGCTTTGTTTTCTCTCG
This sequence comes from Salminus brasiliensis, assembly GCF_030463535.1. NCBI lineage: Eukaryota > Metazoa > Chordata > Actinopteri > Characiformes > Bryconidae > Salminus > Salminus brasiliensis. The sequence goes on from NC_132882.1 coordinate 36,622,175, forward strand.
TTGTCGTGAATCAGCTCTGTTACAGCCTCTGTAGCACTGCGCTCTACGCTCTGCTCAAAGAGGAAGTGGACTGATCCTGTCGTTGTCTGTTTGGTCTTATGTCTGTTATCCTTGTTGCTCTGTCTGCTCTGCTAATCTAAGCCCTGATGCCTCTCTGTTTCACTGAAGTCTCGCTTCCCTGTTTTTCCTTCATTGTTTTGGTTTGTTGGTTTTTCTGCTTTCTGTTAATTGTTTTTACAACACCTCGCTTGTGTTCTTTCTCCTGGCCCAAGCTCCATCCAGTGTTCTGCTTTTGTTTGATGTGTTTCTGTTTCCCTGAATACTGCTCAGCTTCCTCCCAGTCCCAGCTGTGTTACTGTGTCCAGTTTGAGTTGTGAGGTTTGGATTTTGTTTCTGGTTCTGTGCATTAGATTGCTGTTCCCCCGGTTGTGCTTTGCGTTTTTGTGTCTGTTTACTTTTGCCCAGGTTACATTAAAGTCCTGCATCATCCATCCCTGCAAGTGTTTCCTTGTGTTCACTGCCACGTCTGACCAGGTATGACAGTAACTAATAAATTATTTATTATTATTATTATTATTATTGAAAACAACTGTATCATGAAAACATCACATCTGTAATATTATTTATTAAATATTATTATTTAATAAAATTATTATTGTGGTTGTCATTATTTATTAACAATAATAACAATGGTAATATTTACATATTTAATGTGCTAAAATGCCTTAAGATGAGACAATTAGCCTCGTTAATAAGTGAGGAAATGATTGTTGGCTTCTTCTTCTCAGTCTATGACTGTAGCTGCTGCTACAGATATGATATCTGACCTGTAGGTGGCGCTGCTGTGTCGCTTTTCATCCTGAATCTGTGTAATCTCTGTGAAACTGGACTGAATTGTCTACTTCTGTCTCTTTACCCTGAACTGTCTCCGTTTGGTTGTGGTAATAACAACAGTATAAGAAGGCCTGGAAAAACTGACCTTAACGTGGTTTCAGACTGACCTAAAGTGACCTTCACCTTTAAGTTCTGTAATGAGTGTAAACAGTCCTCATTTCCCAACATGAATCCAGATCCAGATCAAAGGATAAGGAGTTAAAACACACTGACTTCCTAAAACAGTTTTAAAACTTCATTAACATGAAGGAAAACACCAGAAAAAGACAGATGTGGACAACATGTGGAAAAAGACAAAGATATAGAATTTGATCTGAAATATGATAAATGACCAAAAAAATAAATGTTGTTTTCCTGAATTTCATTTTAAAAAACTGAAACTCCATAGCAGCATTTGAAGACCATTAATATGCAACATTATGGGCTGTTTAATTTAGACGTCTAATAGACTGTTGTGTCTAAATGATCAACTCCGGCATATATTAAATATAACAGCAGTTTTAAAATGCAATTTATTAGTTCTTATCTCCTGGTCTCCAGGACCCTCATCTCACTTGGCCTTGAAGAGGCAATCTCGCAGCACCCTCCCACAAGCCTTTGCAAGGTCTAGGCCACAGAGACCAGCTACAGTTTGTTTTTTAGTTCCAGTACATTTAAACATTCACTTCAAGTGAGGAGTCTACAGATTTATCAATTCTTCTGTTTACAGACAGTCACTCTCTCTTTTTCATGACTGTCATGAACTGAACTACATCCAGTTTTTTCACATATTTTTTATTTTAAGATATGGCTCTTCTCATCCAACCTACCACCTTGGAGTCCATTTCCAAGTATTTTCAAGTATCGGTCAATAGATGCTCTAAATTCAGTTCAGGATGAGAAGATTACAGAGAGGACGTAATGAACACGAGATAAGGGGTAAAGATAATTTTACCATAAAAGTGTAAGTAAATGTGTGTTCCCCTTTTACTCCCATACTGAATTTACATATATGTGGTCAACTGAAGTAATTCATAATTAATATACTTGCCTTTGGCCCGAGTAAGATCTTCCTGTTGTGAGTTTTCCATCAGAAATCTCTAATCAGCATTAGTGAACAGTTCAGTTTTTTTATGACTTCTACATAGCCTGACATACATAGAGACTAAATCCATAACCACTAGACTACTATAATAACACAGAAAGAATGATTTAAAGTAAAGTAACAGCAAATGTTACATGTATTATGATTTTTATTATTAGTGGAAAATAAGGGATTAAAGACTGCACACATTGCTTTCAGAATATAGAAGAGTATATATGATATACAAGCTTTGACAGCCCTAGTTTCTCTAAAGCAGGAAAGTACAAGCAGTTGGCATCATCACTCGGTTATATGTTCAAAGTGTCAACAAGTAATATATAATAGGAAAAGGGAGTGATATTGAAACATGGTCAAAAAACTAAATTGATAACAGGAAAAAATCTATTTGTTTATTTATAAAACACTTTTCACACCGAATGTCATCACAAAGCAGCTTTACAGAGATCTGGGTATACATACCTAGAATAAAACCCAGGAATAAAAACAATAAATTAATACTGAATTAAGAGAATATGGAAATGCACAGTCAAGCCATAAAAGATAAAAACGTGAGTGAAATGTTGAAGTCCAGGCAGGTATGCATGGTCATGCAGTGAGGTGAGAAAGAGAGAGAGAGAGAACAGAAAGGAGGGGGGGGGGACAAGGGGTTAGGAGATCCAACAGGTAGGGTGGAAGTCAGATCACGGCAAGCTGGGGAGAAAAAAAAACAGTAAAGGTTTCAAGCCAATTTAAAACACATCTTAGATAAAACAAGGCCTTGATTCACAGGGAAAGTCCTGAGTACATAAACATACTCAAAGGATTGGATACAATATAAATGTCCTTCCCTAAACACAGTCCTCTTTTGCCACAGGACTTCCTGTACAAATGACACGGGTAGAATTGATCAAGGTCATAACAGCAAAGACAGAATTGTGGCCAAAATACATTTGCAAAGAAACAGACATATCTACCACTCAGAGAAAAAGGCCTCGAATGAACAGGATAATACAGCAGCCACTGAGCACAAGCACTGCAATCCATATGATCAGCTCAGAGTCCATAAACATTTTCCATTTACCAAACATGGATTTCTATCATCCCGTAAGACTGGTGTTCTCATCCTTTATTTCAGTCCTGAAGCACTGTGGCTGTAAAAGCTACATAGGACAACCACATGCTGTCATTTCAGTAGTGTTGGTAAGAGTCTTGAACATGAGAACAGCTCAGCCAGTTTGGATAAAACACTTTGTTTTGAACACAGAAACTCACAAGACACATCGGTATGATTGACTAACTAAACATTAGGTGGTGCATTGTCCTTGTGTGTGAAAAAGGATAGGAACCAGATTCCTGGGGGCCTGAAAGAAGGTCAAGAGTGCACAATGTTCTGGGCCATTTTACTCAGAAAGTGTTCTAAATAGTCCAGAGTTCAATCCTGTTCTGGGTGCATTCCCAACCTACAAATCAATTTCTGTTCCACCACAACTGAAACAAAGCGTCCTGGGTCAGATCTTGTAGGTGGTGGGAAGCGAGCAATACAATCAGTCCAATGCGGTTGTTCACAGGATGCTGAGTCAGGAATTCTCCTGTCACAGTCTTTGTCCTTCAGAGCTAAAAGTTTAAGTGTGGTCTGTCAGCGTCAATGCAGGCAGCCAAGGCGGCGCTAGGCTTACACCTTAGGCTGTGTTGTTAACGTAGGATGGAGTCAGGATGACTGTTTGCCAGCCGTTGCCATTGACTCTTCAGATGGTCAGATCATCTGATCACATGCACCTTAAAATCGTAACAATAAAAGTGTCACTCAGGTCATTTGAAGTATAAGAACTGTACATAATACACTGATTATTGATTGTTACAGACTTATTCTACAATAGACGGAGTTCTACACAACTCTACACAATGACAAAGTGAAAGCAGGGTTTTAGACATTTGTGGTAAAAAAATACAATTAAAAAATAATAATAATAATGTAAAATCTCATATGTACACAAGTTGAAGAAAAAAACCCCTGAGAGGAACCAAAAGGGTAACCCATTCTCTTCTGCTCAACACTGGATAGCACAACACGACAGAACAAGAATAAAAATCAGTAGTGAGAAAACAGTAGTGCATTTTAAGAGCTGCTGCAAATGTTGCAATGCAAAAATGATGAAAATGTGAGTGCAATGTGAAAGTGTGTGCAGGTAAACAGTCATGTGCACAGCTATGCAGTGAGGTTAGAATGACTCAATATGAAGACGCAGAGCAGGACAACATATCAGTGGGAGGAGCGCAGCAAAACAGGGGGGTTTACAGTGGGACAAGGCTGACGCAGAGGGTAGGCACCAGCACCCAACCACGAATGAACTCACGTCAGCAGCGAGCAGCTCAGCATATGAGGAGAAAGAAGAAAATTAAGAAAGGGATTTAAGAGTAGGAGTAGACTGGTGTACGACCTGTAAACGTAGATTAGAAAGACAATAATAATCAGAACCTGTAATCAGATCAGGACAGAACAGTGTTAGTATGAAAACAGACTACAGCAGCATGATTAGAATACTAAAAGTGTGCCCAGAACAGCAACAGGACGTTTATTCCAGAGTTGGAGGCTCTTCCCCCTAGATTTGCTTCTTCTGAAGTGGGAAACTGATAGTAGTCCAGAATCCTGCAAAAGAAATGTATGTTACCGGTTTTAGGGTTTAAGAAGTTCTCCAAGATGCTGTGGGGACAAACAATCGAGAGACTCAGGTCAGAAGGAGTATTTTATAATCAACATAATATTTTACTGGAATCCAGTGCAGGGACGAGACAATAGACAGATGTGGTCACAATTTTAAGCTCTAGTGAGCAGTCAAGCTGCTGCATTCTGAACTTATTTAATGACCCTGATCTTATTTAAAGATTTACATAAATTTCCTACCATAGCAGCATTACTTTAATCCAATCTTGAGGTTAAAAATCTATATAAATTTAATAGTGTGCGCGACTTAGCTCGTTTGTGTTCTGTTCTGTTTTATTTTTTAATATACATTTTCCTTTGACTTGTTTCATAAATTCAATATCACTGGAACTTACCTGGAAGTATTCAGCTGTGTGCTTTTGGTGAAGCGTCCTTCGCATCTGCTTGAAGCCACACTACCACATCACAGCCAGCCAGCCAGAGTTGCAGGTGGACAGATAGCGAGCTACAGATTTGTAGATGGGTAAAATAGAACAAGCTGCAGATGAACAGAAAAACAACCACAGAGCTGAAGAATTAAAGACAAACACAGTTGCAGACAGAGTTGCAACCAGATTCTAAACTGAATGAACTGCAGATTTATAACCAGAGAGGAATAGATTGACAGACAGCCAGAGATGCAGAAGGACCAAAAGCCAAGGGACATACATACAGTCAAACAGAGTTGTAGATGCATAGTCGGAAAAACACCAAGCCAGCCAGTCAGCCAACCAGAACTGCACATTGACAGAAAGTTAGCCACTGAATTGCCATACAGTTGCAGATGGATACAACCAGCCATAGAAGCAGATAGTCAGACAGTTTTACATGGATACAGCGTTTCATATGGATAGACACAACCAGAGTTGCTGCCAGAGCCTTAGCAGGATGAATTGCAGAGTTTTAGAGGGAGACAGAGATGCAGAATGGTAAGCAGCCAGCGAGCCAGCCAGAGTTGCACACAGGCAGCCTGTGGAAAAACAGCCAGAGTTGCAGAGCAAAATACACACTGCAAATAGTCACACAGAAACACAGTCAGAAAGCCAGCCAGCCATAGAATTGGACATTGTTGGACAGCAAGCCATTGAACTGCACATGGATAGACAGCCAGCAATCAGAGTTTAAACAGAACGCAACAGAATTGCAGAGTCATTGACAGCCAGAGTGTGCTGATGGACAGACAAGCCAGAGAGTGTTGGGACATACACACAGCCAAATATAGTTACAGACGCACAGTCAAAAAGACAGCCAGCCACAGAGTTGCACATGAATAGACAGAGCCTAGGCAAAACCAATTTTAAAAACTGTGATGGAACTATGCTAAACAAGTCCTTTTCAGTAACTGAAGCAGGTATTCTTTGGAGCTGGTGCACCATTCATTAACACAAAAAGCTGTGGTTAGAGAGTGTGGTGCAGGCTAGATCATCTGTTACATGAATCAGATCTTTAGGGTGAGTCCGTAGGGAGATTATATGCCTTATATGTAAAGAGAGCTACCTCTGATTAAAAGTTGGACAGACACACAGACACTGAAAGTTGCAGATGGATGGACAACCAGCCAGAGTTACAGATGGACAAAGAGATAAGGATAGACAGACAGTCACACACTGTTGCAGATGGAATAGATAAAAAGACTTAGCTTTTTATCATAAACACGCTGCCACGACCAGACCTGTAAAGAAAACTGTAATAGTTAAAACCTGGGGGAGTGGATTAATTCAGGGCCATGTATTCATTAGACATGGTGAACTGAGGTGGTTATCCCTAATAATGTCATTGATAATGTTTGGTTACAATGTGAGGGGCCGACACAGGTTAGATACTGCAGGGTTTGTCAGAAATATGAGCTAGAGACAATTTTTAATACAAGCAGAGCAATGGCAGAATTAATGATTGGAATAAAGTAAATCATGTAAATCACTTACCTGACTGGTGTGACTGGGTAGCGCCAGTCAGTTCTGGCATAGTACCTTCTTGATATTCCCGGAGAGATCAACAAACCCCAGGGAGCACAGATAAAGCCTTTCTTTGCAGAAGGGGACCGGACGTCAAACCTGCAGCCAGCAGCGGAGCGTGAAGAGTTGGCTGAACGGCTTGCTCCCTCATCAGTAGATGGGCATGGGGCTAGAGACGACTATCCTGGTAGTGGTCTTCTTCCATATGTTGTCTGGAAGCGTGCAGTAGTGGTCCTCCAGGACACCGCCCTGAGTAGTTGTCCTTCGCTGAAGACAAAGTGCTGAGGACATTTTACCGGTTTCCCTGGTCATGCTGACTCTTCCAGGGCCTCTCCACTGCCACTGTATTCCTTGAGTCAACTAGGGGTTAGTAACAGGGGTTAGTAAGTTAGTAAAGCAAAATAACGTAAAGTAACACACTAGATAACATAAGGATTAAAACTGGCTAAGAAACAAGCCAATGCTAATATTAAAGAAAATAAAGAAATGCCTAGGAGTAACAAGCAACATGAGAGGTCTTGCGGACAGAGGAGATTAAGATGAACCTATATTAGAAAAATTGTGTACTGCTCACTAGCACTTGGAGGGGGGTTAAATTGTCTGCAATCACTCCTTTATTTACATGTAGACCTATTAACCCATTCCCAATCATGGCTTTGTAGCTCATCCTCAGGTGAAAGAGAAAGAGTGAGAAGAGAACAATCCACTAAAAGTTATTTGGTTAACTACACCACAAACCCCCAAACCCAATCAAAAACCCTAACATTCAAACAAACATACAGTTATTACACCAATACACACTTTGATGCAGATGACAGCAAAGTACGATCTTCAGCTCCAGCAGATGGACGTTACAACAACCTCTTTGAATGCTTTAATTAATTGTGAGATCTGTATGAAGCAACCAGAGAGATTTAAGCAAAAATCAAACACTGGTGAAAAGGTTATCTGTATAATGAAGTCACTGTATGCTCTCAAACAGTCTGGAAGAACCTGGGGGTGCATTATTATCTAGATGAAAATGACTTGAAAACACAGAACCTAGATGACCATTGTGTCCAAAACAAGCACACCAAAATCAGGAGGATAATACTAATAATCTGGATTAAGGTTCATTTACCAGTTTTCAAACCCTGAGGATGAAGAATCTGGATTAATTCTAATAAGGTTCTTCGATTTTCTGACAGTATAACTACAAATCATGCGAGGGACAGACAGTCTCGATACTGCAAGACTTGTCTGAAACATTGAGGGACACGGATATTATTTTTTCTGCTTGTATTAAAAAGTAATATCGCACGCACGCACACACGCACACACACACACACACACACACAATCACTTACCTGCCAACTGTCCAAATCACCAAGAATGAATGACGGACCCCAGGCGGCCTCTACGATCCTGGAGTCTGTCTTTTTCCGAAAGGTGTCCAGAAGTGTGCGGCAGTGCACCTTCAGGGTCTCGCTGAGTCAGGTGGAGAACAGTGGAGAACGATGATGCTGAAGGTGTCACACTGCCGAAGCACCAATGGAAGCCTGGCAACGTTCAGGACACAGGCACCTAGAAAACAGGAGACAGCGGCGTTACTCTTTGGGCCCAAAATGTAAGTGGTTCACAGCGGAATCTCCAACAATGAGAACACGACGACTCTCCCAGGCTGCCTCCGGCCTCGTCTTCCATCTGTGGAGTTTGGTCTGTCTATACAACAGCAACTAGATCTGCGGATCAAACAGGATGAGCTCCATGCAGAGCGTCTGGAGATCTTGTTCCTCCGCGGTCGCCATGTTCCTCGAGTGTAAACACAAAGACAGAAATGTAAAAGTCAGTTAGTAATAAAAAGTACTGTACAGTAACACAGGTAGCAGATAGCACAGGGATTACAAGATAAATAAGACAAAGCCAATATTAAGACAATAAAGTAGGGATAGTTGCTCGATAGTCCAATTACGTCACAAGCTTTCAAAGCATCGCATCGAAACAACATTTTGGAGTCTTGCTGGCCCTATAGATCCAGTGTGCAAAAGAGGGTTATAGATACACTCTGGTGAGAGCTATCCAACTACTGTTTTTGGGTTGTATGTATGAAAGAACCATTAAAAGAACTGGTGGATGTTTGTATGTTTTGTTGTGTTTTCAGTGGGTTTGTGGTGCAGTAAACAAAATAACACTTAGTGGATGGTTCTTTCTGCATTTTTTTCTTTTTTATTTCAAGATGACTTACAAAGCCTTAACCATTACAACGTGTAAAAGACCTGATCCAAGTTGGACAGTCAGTAAATTGTCGCTGTTCATTTGGCTCAGACAAGAACAACACTGGACTGCGGTCAAGCATGTAAGGAGTTACTTAAAGCCTTTAACTGATCATGGACTGTGTTACCAGAAGAGAGGAGAGAAACTGAAGCTTGAGGCACACAGTGATGCAGATTTGGCTTCAAATACAGAAGACAGGCGAAGCACAACAGACTCCGGTTTTAGTCCAACTAAAGACGGTCCTCTTACTCTCTGCTCGGTCTACATGTGAAGGAGAATATATGGCACTGGCTGTTACAACTCAGGAAAGCTTGTACCTCACACAGCTACTAAATGCCATGTACAGTGATCAATATACATCTCTGAAAATACCTGAAGACAACCAAGAAGCAATCGTTCTTTCCATGAACCCTGTATGTCGATAAAGATGAAGACACGTCCACATCAGACACCACTTCATTAGATCAGCGCTCCATGAGTGTAAAATAACTGAACACTGTCCCACAGCAGATATGCTTGCAGATGTTATGACAATACCTGCAACTAAGCTCAAGCTGGAGAAAGTTAAGAGCTTTGTGTTTGGGATGTAAACAGGCAAGTGTTGTGCTGTGGAATGCCATGTAAAGTGTGAGAGCAAGTGGAGCTCGAATCAACCGATGGGTTACATACTAACCATTTTTTTAAATTTCTTACAGAGTGTGTTACTGAACACCAAACCCAGACTGACCAGTCAATAGCAGATGAGTATTTCCATGAGGAGAGATGTGTATCCCCATGCCAACAGCTAACCATGTTCAGACTCCACAAGAGGTTAAAGAGTTTCAAACTGATGCTTAAGATGGCATTTAAACAAAGGTTGACATAGCACACGCCATTCAAAGAGAGACAGGAAAGAACCTCAGTATTCAGCTGACTGTGGGTCAGATATTGAAGACCAGACACTGACCAATACTGACTACTGTTACAGGGTCTGTAATGTAATGACCTTCAGCTCCACCAGGTGCACGTTCCAACATCCTACTTGAATGCTTTAATTAATTAATTGTGAGATGTATATGGAGCAACCAGAGGTAAATATAGGTGAAAAGGTTTTCTGTAAACTGAATAAGTCACTGAATGCTCTCAAACTGTCTGGAAGAACCTGGAACAACATGTTGTCTGATTATCCAGATGAAAATAACTTTACACAGAAGCTAGATGACCACTGGGTCTACAACAAACCCCCTGAACACAGGTTTAGATGTTCATCATGAAGTACAGTAAGCTAGCTGTGATGCTGTTGGTTATCATGATCACAGGTGTGTATTTATCCTTCTTACGAAGAAGACCTTTGAATACTTTTGGAAGATTCTCAGGGGTAAGTGGAATAAAGTAATGGGAGGTAAAACAGTATAGCCATCAAATATGATGTGATGAACCAACTTCATATGAATAATTGTGTCTTTTATAGTCTATTAAAAGATATTTATGACTGTTCTAGTTTTTTTACTCTGCGCTACTGCCTTCATCACTACACTTTATTGCAACATCATAATGAAGCTTTTGTGTATTTTCTGCTTTTGTCTTACAGTGTATGATGAGGTTGATGCCGTCCATCCTGTGATGGGGAACATGTGTCACCGCTTTAGCTGAAACAGGGCTGCAAATTTTCCTCTTTACCTTTTTACTTAGTTTCATTGTCTTGTTTGCTGTTAATGCCATATTGTAATGATATGGAGTGCAATTTCTTTCAATTTAATCTCCATAAACATTGTTAATTTTATTTCTATTTCTGTTGCTCTTTCAGTTAATGCTAAAGTTCAATATATTTACTCTTTATTTTTTTTTATAAATAAACAGTATAGAAAGACATTTTGACCATGAGTGGATATTTCTAGTTCTGTTTAGTCACTATAGGGTCCAGAATGGCTTGTCACTGGTGTGGTACCTCTAAAAGTACATGCTGGGACCTCTTGGAGAGGGGACACAGTTGTACCATAGTTTAAAGGTGCATTTTAGCCTCTTGGAGAACTTAATAGTACCTTAACTAGTAAAGAAAACATTGGTACAAAAACATACTTGTGCTGAAAGGTTCTCTATAGTACCTCAATAGGGTACAGCTGCAGGGACAAGCCTTTGTACTCTCTTAAGTCCAAAATATTCTTAGTGTGTATGTGCACTATATAAGGGAGAAGCCCTCAGCACCTGCATTTGTAATTGGGTCTTGGGACATCCTAATTAAAATGACCCCAGTATGTGCGTTTGTGTAGTTCTGTGTCCTCCAGGCTCTCTGTGTGACAGTGGAATACAGCAGCTCCACTGTGACAGACTGAGGCTCTGCAAAATGCTCAGGACATCACATCTTGCACAAGGTCCCCTTCCATGAGAGACGTTCCTCACCAGCACTGTGAAAATTGGCAGTAGTGTTCTGATGGACTTTAGTTTAGTTCATGAAGTAATGTGAAGGAAAGGACACTCTCCCTCTCTATGGAGTTCACTTTTATAAAGCAAAAACACACAACAACGGCTTCTGCACTCGAGAGTCTAATACAGTGTTTTTAATATTCAGCCTCCAATCACTCACTATTAAGGACACAGAAGCCGTTCACTCGAATAGAAGAGTGCACTTCTACAGAAGGAATCCCTTTGGAATTGACCTCATGAATGGAGCTTGGATGTCACCATGTGGTCAAACTGATAAACTGCAAGAGTTACAAATAGATGCACATATTGACAAAATCTGAATAAATGGAATACATAAAAAAAATCTGTTTTAACAGCTTTTAGCTGTTGATGCTTTTTAACAAAACTAACTGTAAAATAAAGTCATCTTTACTGACAAAAATAGCAGAATCTTCTGCAATTTAACAAAAAGACTTTAGTTATGCTGATATATCTCTGCCAAACACATCAAATACTGTCAATAATGCTTTTAAAAATTAAGAACTGCTAGAAAATATGTGAGCAAAGATTGTCTACCTTATGAGACGGTATAAATGATATTTGAACAGATTTGAACTTTGACTTTATTGATGCATTTGATTCATTTAAAGACTGAATTCTTCAATAAGTGAAATTCATGTTTCTACAAACTGTGTAAAACCACAGAGTCAAAAGTTATTACCTGTGATTTAATCTTACATTTCTAATATTTAAATCAAGCATAAATGACCCATCCCCACATTTCCCAATACACACATAAAGGTATTACAGTCCAGCTGTGCAACATGTTGGGTGCAGATTCCTACCAGAGCCCCACAGATAAAAAAAATGATGACCCACCAGTTACAGCAGACATATGACTCTCCCATCATAAAAGCTGTGAACTCTGCAGATGTTTGCGGTTCCGGTGGACAGGTCGTACGCTCGCTCACCTGCTGTTTGTTTGTTTGCTCTCTTATTACTTGAAAAATGACTTGTTACTCCTAGTCCTCAGTTAATATTCCTTCATCTTTGCTTTTGCTTATTTGCTTCTTATTTCTCTTAGCTGGTTGGTATTGTAATCGTTGTGCCAACTGCGACCTCTTACTTCATGTTACTTCGTCTTACCATCCGTCGATTGCGTTTCTGTGTGTTTGTTTACCTCAAGGAACATGGCGACTGCGGAGGAACATGCTCTTCGGACGCTCAGCAAGGAGCTTGACCTGCTGGACCAGAAGATCCAGTGGCTTTTGGAGAAGCAGGCAGAGGGAAATAGTAATTTACCAGTATCACTCTCATATAGCTTATCAGATAAACCCTGCAGTATTGAGACTGTGTCTGTCCCTCATATAGTCCATTTCTGACCATTACCTAATCATGTGGTCTTAAACCAGGATATCCGCCTGCCACCTCACTTTATGAGCAAAAACATACCGTAACAATGTCTACAGCTAGTGTATTTATTAATAACCTTCCACATTAAACCATCTCCAGCCCATCTCATCATATAGATCTTGAGCATGAAACAGATGATCTGCTGTCTGTGCTCCGCTCTAATCTTGACAATGTTGTGCCAATTAAGATCAAACTAATTAGGGAGAAAAAGCTAGCGCCTTGGTATAATGACCATACGCATACTCTCTACAGCTTGAATGGCATCATAGTCATGCAGAATGCAAAATAGCCTTAATTAAAGCCAAATCTTCATAAATCGCATCTCTAATAGACAATAAAAAAACCCAACCCCAGATTCCTTTTTAATAATGTGATCAAACTCAACCACAGTCACAGACACACTAACTCAGCCATTCCTGCTGACATTAGCAGGATAAAATGAAAAACATTGGTCTAAAAATTCATAGTTAGTCGCTGACCACTGCAGTGAATGTTGATGAATGGTGCACCAGCTTTAATGCACACTCTGAATATTTCCATCCGGTTACTGAAAGGACTTGGTTAGCATTATTAGCTTATTAAAGTCATCCTCATGTGTTCTAGATCCTGTTCCAACGCAGTTGTTTAAACAGGTTCTGCCTAGGGTTATAGAAGCAGTACTGGCCATAATTAACTCTTCCCTTAACATTGGCTACATACCTAAATCCCTTAATTCAGCAATTATCAAGCCTTTCTCAAAAAACCTAACCTTGACCCCTATGAGCTTGGTAATTATACAAACCGGAAAGTTGGGACACTAAATAAATTGTGAATAAAAACTGAATGCAATGATGTGGATGTGCCAACATCTAATATTTTATTCAGAATAGAACAAAAATCAAAATTTTAAACTAAGAGAATGTATCATTTTAAGGGAAAAATATGTTGTTTCAAAATTTCATGGCGTCAACAAATCCCAAAAAAGTTGGGACAAGGCCATTTTTACCACTGTGTGGCATCCCCCCTTCTTCTTACAACACTCAACAGACGTCTGGGGACAGAGGAGACCAGTTTCTCAAGTTTAGAAATAGGAATGCTCTCCCATCATGTCTAATACAGGCCTCTAACTGTTCAATCGTCTTGGGCCTTCTTTGTCGCACCTTCCTCTTTATGATGCGCCAAATGTTCTCTATAGGTGAAAGATCTGGACTGCAGGCTGGCCATTTCAGTACCCGGATCCTTCTCCTACGTAGCCATGATGTTGTGATTGCTGCAGAATGTGATCTGGCATTATCTTGTTGAAAAATGCTGGGTCTTCCCTGAAAGAGTTGACGTCTAGATGGAAGCATATGTTGTTCTAGAACCTGAACATAGTTCTCTGCATTAATGGTGCCTTTCCAGACATGCAAGCTGCCAATGCCACAAGCACTCATGCAACCCCATACCATCAGTGATGCGCTTCTGAATGGAGCGTTGATAACAACTTGGGTTATCCTTGTCCTCTCTGGTCCGGATGACATGGCATCCCAGTGTTCCATAAAGAACTTCAAATCGTGACTCATCTGACCACAGAACAGTCTTCCATTTTGCCACACTCCATTTTAAAAGACCCCTGGCCCAGTGCAAACGTCTGAGCTTGTGGAGCTTGCTTAGAAATGGCTTCCTCTTTGCACTGTAGAGTTTCAGCTGGCAACGGCGGATGGCACGGTGGATTGTGTTCACTGACAATGATTTCTGGAAGTATTCCTGAGCCCATTCTGTTATTTCCTTGACAGTGGCATTCCTGTTTGAGGTGCAGTGACGTTTAAGGGCCCGGAGATCACGAGCATCCAGTAGAGTTTTACGGCCTTGACCCTTACGCACAGTGATTGTTCCAGATTCTCTGAATCTTTTGATGATGTTAAGCACGGTTGATGATGATAACTTAAAAGTCTTTGCTATTTTATGCTGGGTAACACCATTCTGGTATTGCTGCACTATCTTTCTGTGCAACAATGGTGGAATTGGTGATCCTCTTACCATCTTGGCTTCAGAGAGACACTGACACTCTGAGAAGCTCTTTTTATACCCAATCATGTTGTCAATTGACCTAATTAGTGTTAATTGGTCTTCCAGCTGTTCGTTATATGCTCAATTTCCTTTTTCCAGCCACTTATTGCTACTTGTCCCAACTTTTTTGGGATTTGTTGACACTGTGAAATTTTGAATCAACATATTTCTCCTTTAAAATGTTACATGTACTCAGATTAAACTTTTGATCTGTCATCTATGTTCTATTACGAATAAAATATTGACATTTGCCATCTCCACACCACCTGTTTACAATGTATATCTCTTTCAAATATCGGTCTTTATCCCTGTAAAAATGATAGCAAAAAAGTAGTAATAGCAGAACTATTATATTAAATAAAATATTATATTATATTTCATCTTAATGTTTTATCTCTAGATTTCAAACTGCAATTTATATTTATTTATTTCTACTTTTATTATAATTGTTATTATTATTATTAGTAGTAGTAGGAGGACGAGGAGGAGGATTAACGATGGACTTAATAAACAATAATTCACACAAACTCAAGAGAAGGAGAGAGGTGAAAAGCTAAAAAGTGGAGCTAAAATGAGATGATTAAACAGTGAAGCAGAAAAAACCCGCTTTAAAAACTACAGAGCTGTAAATCAGCAGAACAAATCTTAATTTTATCTCAGCAATGTTAATATTAAATTTATTTAATCAGTGCTAATCATAAATGTATCTCAGCAGTGCTAATCATAAATTAATCTCAACAGTGTTAATATTAAATTCATCTGAGCAGTGATCATAACTTTCTCAGCAGTGCTAATCCTATATTTACCTCAGCAGTGCTAATCATAAGTTTACCTCAGCAATGTTAATATTAAATGTATCTTAGCAGTGCTAATCATAAATTTATCTTAGCAGTGCTAATCATAAATTTATCTTAGCAGTGCTAATCATAAATTTATCTCAGAAGTTAATCTTAAATTTATCTCAGCAGTGTTAAAATTAAATTCATCTGAGCAGTGATAACTTTCTCAGCAGTGCTAATCTTAAATTTACCTCAGCAGTGCTAATCATACATTTACCAAAGCAGTGTTAAAATTAAATGTATTTTAGCAGTGCTAATCTTAATTTATCTCAGAAGTTAATCATAAATTTATCTCAGCAGTGTTAATATTAAATTCATCTGAGCAGTGATCATAACTTTCTGAGCTGTGCTAATCCTAAATTATTCTCAGAAGTGTTGAAATGTATCTCATTTATTTACACTTACTTACCCTTATAAACCCTTATTACTCTGTAAATAGGAAATGCATATAACTGTTTAATAAAGTTGTTCATTTTCATCTTGTCTTTTTCATCAACTCATAAGTCAGACTTTGTTACAACAGCATTGTTCATTAATAATTAGACTTTATTTGAACAACAAACAACAATGTTATAAGTGTAAATCAGGGTAAAGACAGTCTGAAATAAACTGATGTGTAACAGTAACTACATGAAATGGAGGGAGCTGGTGATGAATGAAAGCTGAAGAGCTGGAAGCCCTGATGATGTTCCTGCGTCCAGAAGGTTTGTGTGGTGAAGCTCCAGTGAGGGCCCTTCATAACTGAGGTCTACAGCAGCTACTACTCGGAGAAAAGTGTGTATATGATCTGT
Organism: Salminus brasiliensis; assembly: GCF_030463535.1. NCBI lineage: Eukaryota > Metazoa > Chordata > Actinopteri > Characiformes > Bryconidae > Salminus > Salminus brasiliensis. The sequence goes on from NC_132882.1 coordinate 36,638,494, forward strand.
TAAACTGAGCAGTATGTTGTCAGGATGTGTAAATGAGTAACTCCAGCTCCAGAGTGTGTTTTAGGAGCAGTGGGCTTTTGTGTTCAGGAGAACGAGCTTGGCTCTGGATAAAGCCGGCAGCGCTGCATCCAGCTCGCTAACAGTTGACAGAGTTCTATAAAATCCTCATGAGCTGGTTTATAATGAACAGACAATAAAAACAGATCAAGCGAGTATATTTACTGATCATCTTACAGAATATGACTCGTCGTCGCTTGTCATTGTAAAAGTTACTGAACTCGTCTCGCGCTCGTTCCTGCAGGTTCAGTGTCCTCAACCTGGCAACCCGCTCGAGCTGCGGGTCTGGTGTTGAGGGGGCGGGGCAGACCCCTCTCTCCAGTATTTGGAAATTGGACTGCGGTAGACATTTTAAACGATTGCTGTCATTTAGTCCTTATTGTTCCTTTTAATGTTTTATTAGAGGACATTTCACGTCGTCTCCAGTTAAAAACCCTCGAATACGGAGGTTTGTCAAGGACTTTTATCTCTTCTGTCGGTTTGGAAACAAAACCTGATGTTCAAATAAAAACTATGTTCATGTTCTGTTTTCTCTTAAAATGAAAGTCAACCAAATTCACTGATTTTATACATTTATATTTTATTTAAGTACATATTTCAGTTTATATTCAGCTCCTTGTGCTCGGGTCTGCAGCGGGACCGGGGAACTGACGCGCGTTGGCACGTGATTTGTTTCAGTGACGTAACGAAGCTTCGGTTCCAGCGATCACGTGATTTCCGGTATTTTGAGCGAGTCTCTGAACCGCTGTTCGACACGTGAGTCGACTCAGAGCGTCGAGCGACCGACTCTCCTTTATAGTCTTTACTCTCAGCTCTGTCTGATTGATCTTAGGGAGCAGAGAGCTCGAGGATTACAGCAGCTGGCTGTGTTACTGTACAGTCCTCTGTCTCACTGACCGGCGTCTGTGTTTCTGTCTGTTCACTGTGGAGGAACATGGAGACCGCGGAGGAACGAGCTCTCCAGACGCTCAGCTTGAAGCTCGTCCAGCTGGACCGGCAGTCCGAGTTCCACCGACGGAAGACGAGGCCAGAGGCAGCCCGCGACGTCTCCAACGCGGCGGTCTCAGTTCCAGCGCTACCGGAGCGGAAGACCCCGAGGATCGTCACCTCCACTCCCGCACCGGAGAGGGTCTGGGGGCGTCGGCGTGGTCGGAAAAGTCGAGGGCTCCTCCACCACCACAGCTCTTCCACTTCACCTGCTCCGGCCCCGAGTACAGCTCCTCAGGGCGGTGCTCTCATTGCTGGAGACTCTACTGTAAAACTCCTCAGAGTATCGGAGCCCAAAGAGCAGCGCCACGGTCTCCTGTTCTCCAGCTGTCCGTGTCCTGGACGTCTGCCCCGTTTGAAGAAAGACAGACTCCAGGATCATCGTCTTCGGCCCCCTGCTCACCTACCGACGAGTAAGAGAGCCGCTTACCGGGAACATCGAGAAGCTGCTACTCCAGGACTGACCGGCCCTTCCCAGTCCCACCAGTCAGGTCAGTTTAAGAGGATTTCCTCGATTTTATCAGCATTAATTCTGTGATTTCTCTGCTTGTATTTAAAGTAATATATCAGAGTCACTCATAGTGTTTCAGACTAACCTGCAGTATGGAGACTGTGTCTGTGTCCTGCATGATTTATAATCGTAAAGTCAGAAAATCCTCTTTATCAACTTTATTAGAATTGATCCAGATTCATTCTGCTTTCTGAGTACAAGCAGCTCCTGTACTGAATTTGGGCTGTTAAATATAGGATCTCTAGCCCCTAAAGAAGTCACGGTCAGTGAAGTTCTGACTGATCAGCTCCTTAGTTCACAATGTCTCTGTGAACCTTGATCAAAACCTAGTGAATACAGAGCTCTGAATCAAGGCCTAGGAGTGATTTTCACATTGGTGGGGGACATAGAATCAGCCCCTCTGGAAGTTTGTGGAGGCTTTTAGCGTTCATGATGGTCTTCTGACCTCAATGTCATGTTATATAGAGCCTTTATGTACAGATACTGTAGCAACACACTCGTAAAGGAGCCAGTCTGTTCCTGAGACAATAAATACACACCTGTGATCATGATAACCAACAGCATCACAGCTAGCTTACTGTACTTCATGATGAACATCTAAACCTGTGTTCAGGGGGTTTGTTGTAGACCCAGTGGTCATCTAGCTTCTGTGTAAAGCTATTTTCATCTGGATAATCAGACATGTTGTTCCAGGTTCTTCCAGACTGTTTGAGAGCATACAGTGACTTATTCAGTTTACAGAAAACCTTTTCACCTGAATTTACCTCTGGTTGCTCCATTTACATCTCACAATTAATTAAAGCATTCAAGTAGGATGTTATAACGTCCACCTGGTGGAGCTAAATTTCATCTGCTTCAACCCAATACTGTGATTTTGTTGAACACCTCTTTGAAGATCTGTGGTACATTACAGACCCTGTAACAGTGGTCAGTATTGGTCAGTATCTGGTCTTTAATATCTGACCCACAGTCAGCTGAATACTGAGGTTCTTTCCTGTCTCTCTTTGAATAGTGTGTGCCATGTCTTTAGTATCGGTTTGAGACTCTTGAACCTTTTCTGGAATCTGATCAACATGGTTGGCTTTTGGCAAGGGGGGCTACACCTCTCTCCCCATGGAAATAATCATCTGCTATTGACTGGTCAGTCTGGGTTTGGGGTTCAGTAACACACTCTGTAAGAAATTTCACCAGTCTGTGTTTATGGACTTTCTCTGTGTCTGGATAGTAGACTAGGTATGATGGACTGTTCTTACCCTACAAAGATTTCCTTTAACACTGTGAGTCTAGGTTAGGCTTTCTCCCTGTCAGCATGTCGTATGGAGGTGGTTTCAAACAGCTGTTTAAGGCTCTGTTGTGAAGAGTTCTTTAGGTAAATTGCTGTGTAAAATGGTTAGTGTGTAAATCATCAGTTAAGTCGAGCCTCACTTGCTCTCACACTGTACATGGCATTCCACAACACAACACTTACCTGTTTACATCCCAAACACAAAGCTCTTAACTTTCTCCAGCTTGAGCTTAGTTGCAGGTATGGTCATAACATCTGCCACCATATCTGCTGTGGGACAGTGTTCAGTTATTTTACACTCATGGAGCGCTGATCTAATGAAGTGGTGTCTAATGTGGATGTGTTTTCATCTTTATCACCATACAGGGTTCATGGAAAGAACGATTGCTTCTTGGTTGTCTTCAGGTATTTTCACAGGTGCATATTGGTGATCACTGTTCATGGCATTTAGTAGCTGTGTGAGGTACAAGCTTTCCTGAATGGTGGCAGCCAGTGCCATATATTCTCCTTCACATGTAGACCGAGATGCTGAATCTGCATCACTGTGTGCCTCAAGTTTCAGCTTCTCCCTACCCTCCCTTATACATGCTTGACTGCAGTCCAGTGTTGTTCATTTGGCTCAGACACGTACTGCGACAATTTATTGACGGTCCAACTTGGATCAGATCTTGTACACATTGTAACTGTTGCAGCTTTAAGTCGTCTTTAGATTTAAAAAAAAAAGAATCCACCAAGTGTTTATTTTTGTTCTGTACCACACACTGAGTAAAAACACAAAACACACAAACATCCACCAGTTTTTCTTTCATACTTGGTGTTCATTGGAACAATTGAAAACAGTAGCTCTCACTGAGGTGTTTTTTACTTCAGATGTCCTTCTTTCTGAAGACCGTTTATAAATCCTTGGGTGTTTCCTTGTGAAAGGAAAGTCTAAACCAGGGAAGTCCTTGGTTTGAGTTACTGTAAGTCCATTCAGGAATGCTGCCTTTGTCCCTCTGAGTCCTCTGTGTAAAGTTTATCCCAATAGCCATATGGGGAGCAAGTTAATTGTAAGGAGTAAAACCTACACACAACATGAATATATAAAAAATGGAACCATGGAAAAACTTGCAATGAGTATAAAAACCTTATGTTCCTTGAATAGGGGTTTTCAATACAGTGAGGCCTGAATTTAGCCACTTCTACTAAGCTTCTCTGCTACCTAATGCCCCCCACACCTTTGTCTCTTCACATAAGTCAATCTACCTGCTGCTTTGTGAGATCTTGTAGGATCAACAGAATCACTACTTGTTACACTGTGACTTTTGTTCACATGGGGTTGACCTTAGCAGACATACCAAATTGTTCTAGTACTTTTGATGTGTACTTCTTTTGACTCCTCTTTACTGCTCCTTGACTTTGATCCAAATCTGTACCTAGAAAATGGTTCTGTTTTCCTTCATCTTGAATGTTGTTGACCTCTTTTTTTTTTTTTTCCACCTCCATGAGTAAGTCATTGTTTCTGGCAGCAATGATGAAATCCTCAACCCAGATTATCAGTGTCATCCTCCTGTTTTCAGGGTGTTTGTTGTAGACCCAGTGGTCATCTAGGTTCTGTGTAAAGCCATTTTCATCTTGATAATCATGTTTCAGGTTCTTCCAGATGGTTTGAAAGCATACAGTGACTTGTTCAGTTTACATAAAACCGTTTCACCTGTATTTGTGTTTGCTTTAAATCCCTCTGTTTGCTCCATGTACATCTCCATCAATCTGTGCATACAAGTAGGATGTTGTAACGTCCACCTGGTGGAGCTCAAGGTCATCTGCTTCAACCCAATACTGTGATTTTGTTGAACACCTCTTTGAAGCTCTGTGGTACATTACAGACCCTGTAACAGTAGTCAGTATTGGTCAGTATCTGGTCTTTAATATCTGACCCACAGTCAGCAAAATACTGAGGTGCTTTCCTATCTCTCTTTGAATGGCATGTGCTATGTCAGCCTTTGTTTAAACACCATCTTAAGCATCAGTTTGAAACACTTTTACCTCTTCTGGAGTCTGAACACTGTTAGTTGTTGGCATGGGGATACACATCTCTCTTCATGGATCATCTGCTATTGACTGGTCAGCCTGGGTTTGGGGTTCAGTAACACACTCTGTAAGAAATTTCATCAGTCTGTGTTTAGGGACTTTCCCTGTGTCAGGATAGTAAGCTAGGTATGATGGACTGTTCTTACCCTACAAAGATTCCCTTTCTCATTTTAAATCTAGCTTCTATCTGTCATGTTTGTAAGTGTTGTATACTGATCCAAATACTCATCTTTAAAAGGTTTGGCTTTTTCATAACCATATCTGCTGTGGGACAGAGTTCAGTTATTTTACACTCATGGAGCGCTGATCTAATGAAGTGGTGTCTAATGTGGACGTGTCTTCATCTTTATCGACATACAGGGTTCATGGAAAGAACGATTGCTTCTTGGTTGTCTTCAGGTATTTTCAGAGATGTATATTGGTGATCACTGTTCATGGCATTTAGTAGCTGTGTGAGGTACAAGCTTTCCTGAATAGTGGCAGCCAGTGCCATATATTCTCCTTCACATGTAGACCGAGCAGAGAGTAAGAGGACTGTCTTTATTAGTTGGACTAAAACTGGAGTCTGTTGTGCTTCATCTGTTTTCTGTATTTGATGCTGAATCTGCATCACTGTGTGCCTCAAGCTTCAGTTTCTTTCCTCTCTTCTGGTAACACAGTCCATGATCAGTTAAAGGCTTTTAAGTACCTCCTTACATGCTTGACTGCAGTCCAGTGTTGTTCTTGTCTGAGCCAAATGAACAGCGTCAATTTACTGACTGTCCAACTTGGATCAGGTCTTGTACACATTGTAATGGTTACGGCTCTGTAAGTCATCTTGAAATCAAAAAGAAAAAAATGCAGAGGGAACCATCCACTAAGTGTTATTTAGTTTACTGCACCACAAACCCACTGAAAACACAACAGAACATACAGACATCCACCAGTTCTTTTAATGGATCTTTCATACTTTGTCTATTGGAACAACACAAAAACAGTAGTTGGATAGCTCTCTCACCATAGTGTATCTATAACCCTCTTTTGCACACTGGATCTATAGGACCAGATAGTATTTAGAGCGAGACTACAAAATGTTGTTGTTTCAATGCGGTCCTGCTTTGAAAGCTTGTGATGTAATTGGACTCTGAGTCGAGCAACTATCCCTACTTTATAGCCTTAATATTGGCTTTGTCTTATTTATCTTGTAATCCCTGTGCTATCTGCTACCTGTGTTACTGTACAGTACTTTTTCTCACTAACTGACTTTTGCATTTCTGTCTTTGTGTTTACACTCGAGGAACATGGCGACCGCGGAGCAACAAGATCTCCAGACGCTCTGCTTGGAGCTCGTCCTGCTTGATCCGCAGATCTAGTTGCTGTTGTAGAGACCGACCAAACTCCACAGATTGAAGATGAGGCCAGAGGTAGCCTGGGAGAGTCGTCGTGTTCTCATTGTTGGAGATTTCGCTGTGAAACACATTTTGGGCCCAAAGAGTAACGCCGCTGTCTCCTGTTTTCTAGGTGACTGTGTCCTGAACCTCGCCCGGCTTCAATTGGTGCTTCGGCAGCGTGACACCTTCAGCATCATCATTCTCCACTGTTCTCCACCTGACTCAGCGAGACCTTTAAGGAGCACTGCCGCACACTTCTGGACACCTTTCGGAAAAAGACAGACTCCAGGATCGTAGAGGTTGCCTGGGGTCCGTCGTTCATTCTTGGTGATTTGGACAGTTGGCAGGTAAGTGATTTTGTGTGTGTGTGTGTGTGTGTGTGTGTGTGTGTGTGTGTGTGTGTGTGTGTGTGTGTGTGTGTGCGATATTACTTTTTAATACATGCAGAAAAAATAATATCAGTGTCACTCAATGTTTCAGACAAATCTTGCAATATCGAGACTGTCTGTCCCTCGCATGATTTGTAATTATAACGTCAGAAAATTGAACAACCTTATTAGAATTAATCCAGATTCTTCATTCTCAGGGTAGGAAAACTGGTAAATGATCCTTAATCCAGATTATTAGTATTATCTTCCTGATTTCAGTGTGCTTGTTTTGGACACAATGGTCATCTAGGTTCTGTGTAAAGCCATTTTCATCTAGATAATAATGCACCCCCAGGTTCTTCCAGACTGTTTGAGAGCATACAATGACTTATTCATTTTACAGAAAACCTTTTCACCAGTGTTTGATTTTCACTTAAATCTCTCTGGTTGCTTTATACAGATCTCACAATTAATTAAAGCATTCAAGGAGGCTGTTGTAACGTCCATCTGCTGGAGCTGAAGGTCGTACTTTGCTGTCATCTGCATCAAAGTGTGTATTGGTGTAATGACTGTATGTTTGTTTGAATGTTAGGGTTTTTGATTGGGTTTGGGGGTTTGTGGTGTAGTTAACCAAATAACTTTTAGTTGATTGTTCTCTTCTCACTCTTTCTCTTTTACCTGAGGATGAGCTAGGAAGCCATGATTGGGAATGGGTTAATAGATCTACATGTAAATAAAGGAGTGATTGCAGACAATTTCACCCCCCTCCAAGTGCTAGTGAGCAGTACACAATTTTTCTAATATAGGTTCATCTTAATCTCCTCTGTCCGCAAGACCTCTCATGTTGCTTGTTACTCCTAGGCATTTCTTTATTTTCTTTAATATTAGCATTGGCTTGTTTCTTAGCCAGTTTTAATCCTTGTGTTATCTAGTGTGTTACTTTACATTATTTTGCTTTACTAACTTACTAACCCCTGTGTTTACTCAAGGAATATGGTGGCAGTGGAGAGGCCCTGGGAGAGTCCGCATGACCAGGGAAACTGGTCAAATGTCCTCAGCACTTTGTCTTCAGCGAAGGACAACTACTCAGGGCGGTGTCCTGGAGGACCACTACTGCACGCTCCCAGACAACATATGGAAGAAGACCGCTGCCAGGATAGTTGTCTCTAGCCCCATGCCCATCTACTGATGAGGGAGCAAGCCGTTCAGCCAACTCTTCACGCTCCACTGCTGGTTTGACGTCCGGTCCCCTTCTGCAAAGAAAGGCTTCATCTGTGCTCCCTAGGGTTTCTTGATCTCTCCAGGAACATCAAGAAGGTACTATGCCAGGACTGACTGGCCCTACCCAGTCACACCAGTCAGGTAAGTGATTTACATGATTTACTTTATTCCAATCATTAATTCTGCCATTGCTCTGCTTGTATTAAAAATTGTCTCTAGCTCATATTTCTGACAAACCCTGCAGTATCTAACCTGTGTTGGTCCCTCACATTGTAACCAAACATTATCAATTACATTATTAGGGATAACCACCTTAGTTCACCATGTCTAATGAATACATGGCCCTGAATGAATCCACTCCCCCAGGTTTTAACTATTACAGTTTTCTTTACAGGTCTGGTCGTGGCAGCGTATTTATGATAAAAAGCTAAGTCTTTTTATCTATTCCATCTGCAACAGTGTGTGACTGTCTGTCTATCCTTATCTCTTTGTCCATCTGTAACTCTGGCTGGTTGTCCATCCATCTGCAACTTTCAGTGTATGTGTGTCTGTCCAACTTTTAATCAGAGGTAGCTCTCTTTACAGATAAGGCATATAATCTCCCTACCGACTCAACCTAAAGATCTGATTCATGTAACAGATGATCTAGCCTGCACCACACTCTCTAACCACAGCTTTTTGTGTTAATGAATGGTGCACCAGCTCCAAAGCATACCTGCTTCAGTTACTGAAAAGGACTTGTTTAGCATAGTTCCATCACAGTTTTTAAAACTCGTTTTGCCTAGGCTCTGTCTGTCTATTCATGTGCAACTCTGTGGCTGGCTGTCTTTCTGACTGTGCGTCTGTAACTATATTTGGCTTTGTGTATGTCCATCAACTCTCTCTGGCTTGTCTGTCCATCAGCACTCTTTGGCGGTCTATGAATCTGCAATTCTGTTGCGTTCTGTTTACACTCTGATGGCTGGCTGTCTATCCATATGCAGTTCAATGGCTTGCTGTCCAACAATGTGCAACTCTATGGCTGGCTGGCTTTCTGAATGTGTGACTGTTTCTGTGTGATTATTTGCAGTGTGTATTTTGCTCCGCAACTCTGGCTGTTTGTCCATCTACAACACTCTGACTGGCTGTATATCCATCTGCAACTGGTTGACTGGGTGGCTGTCCATTTTAAACTGTGTCTGTCTGCAACTGTGTGTGGCGCTGTTTGCATGTCCATGTGCAACTTTGTGGCTGGCTGTTTTTCTTTCCATGTGTGATTCTGTGGCTGGACTGGCTGTCCGTGTGCAACTCTGGCTGGCTCGCTGGCTGCTTACCGTTCTGCATCTCTGTCTGTCTCCATCTAAAACTCTGCAATTTATCCTGCTAAGGCTCTGGCAGCAACTCTGGCTGTGTCTATCCATATGAAACGCTGTATCCATGTGAAACTGTCTGACTATCTGCATCTCTGGCTGGTTGTATCCACCTGCAACTGTATGGCAATTCAGTGGCTAACTTTCTTTCAATGTGCAGTTCTGGTTGGCTGGCTGGCTGTTTTTCCGACTATGCATCTGCAACTCTGTTTGACTGTATGTATGTCCCTTGGCTTTTGGTCCTTCTGCATCTCTGGCTGTCTGTCAATCTATTCCTCTCTGGTTATAAATCTGCAACTCATTCAGTTTAGAATCTGGTTGCAACTCTGACTGTCTGCAACTGTGTTTGTCTTTAATTCTTCAGCTCTGTGGTTGTTTTTCTGTTCATCTGCAGCTCATTCTATTTTACCCGTCTACAAATCTGTAGCTCGCTGTCTGTCCACCTGCAACTCTGGCTGGCTGGCTGTGATGTGGTAGTGTGGTTTCAAGCAGATGCGAAGGACGCTTCACCACAAGCACACAGCTGAATACCTCCAGGTAAGTTCCAGTGATATTGAATTTATTAAAAACAAGTCAAATGAAAATGTATATAAAAAAATAAAACAGAACACAACACAAAGAGCTAAGTTGCACACTCTATTAAATTTATATATAACCTCAAGATTGGATTAATGTAATGCTGCTATGGTAGGAAGTTTATGTAAATCTTTAAATAAGCTCAGGGTCATTAAATAAGTATGTAGCGGCTTGACTGCTCACTAGAGCTTAAAATTGTGACCACATCTGTTTATTCTCTCATCCCTGCACTGGATTCCAGTTAATATCCACTTTGATTATAAAATACTTCTTCTGACTTAAGTCGCTCAATTGTTTGTCCACACAGCATCTTGGAGAACTTCTTAAACCCTACAACCGGTAACGTACATTTCTTTTGCAGGATTCTGGACTACTATCAGTTTCAAGAAGCAAATCAGAAGAAGCAAATCTGGGGGAAGAGCCTCCAACTCTGGAATAAACGTCCTGTTGCTGTTCTGGGCACACTTTTAGTATTCTAATCATGCTGCTGTATGTTTTCATACTAACACTGTTCTGTCCTGATCTGATTACAGGTTCTGATTATTATTGTCTTTCTAATCTACGTTTACAGGTCGTACACCAGTCCACTCATACTCCTAAATCTCTTTCTTAATTTTCTTCTTTCTCCTCATATGCTGAGCTGCTCGCTGCTGACGTGAGTTCATTCGTGGTTGGGTGCTGGTGCCTACCCTCTGGGTCAGCCTTTTCCCACCCCCCTGTTTTGCTGCGCTCCTCCCACTCATATGTTGTCCTGCTCTGCGTCTTCATATTGAGTCATTCTTACCTCACTGCATAGCTGTGCACATGACTGTTTACCTGCACACACTTTCACATTCCACTCCCATTTTCATCATTTTTGGCTTGATGTCACATTTGCAGCAGCTCTTAAAATTCACTACTGTTTCTTTGTTGATTTTTATTCTTGTTCTGTCGTGTTGTGCTATCCAGTGTTGAGCAGAAGAGGATGGGTTACCCTTTTGAGTCTTGGTTCCTCTCAGGGTTTTTTTTCTTCAACTTGTGTACATATGAGATTTTACATTATTATTATTATTATTATTATTATTATTATTATTTTCTTTTTTTTTTTTACCACAAATGTCTAAAACCCTGCTTTCACTTTGTCATTGTGTAGAGTTGTGTAGAACTCAGTCTATTGTAGAATAAGTCTGTAACGATCAATAATCAGTGTATTCTGTACAGTTCTTATTCGTCAAATGACCTGAGTGACACTTTTATTGTTACAATTTTAAGGTGCATGTGATCAGATGATCTGACCATCTGAAGAGTCAATGGCAACGGCTGGCAAACAGTCATCCTGACTCCATCCTACGTTGACAACACAGCCTAAGGTGTGAGCCTAGCGCCTGCGATGACGCTGACATGCCACACTTAAACTTTTAGCTCTGAAGGCCAAACACTGTGACAGGAAAATTCCTGTCCCCCAGGAATCTGGTTCCTATCCTTTTTCACACACAAGGACAATGCAGCACCTAATGTTTTGTTGGTCAATCATACCGATGTCTCTTGTGAGTTTCTGTGTTCAAAACAAAGTGTTTCATCCAAACTGGCTGAGCTGTTCTCACGTTCGAGACTCTTACCAACGCTACTTTAGGAAATGACAGCATGTGGTTCTCCTATGTAGCTTTTACAGCCACAGTGCTTCAGGACTGAAATAAGGGGTGAGGACACCAGTCTTACGGGATGATAGAAATCCATGTTTGGTAAATGGAAAATGTTTATGGACTCTGAGCTGATCATATGGATTGCAGTGCTTGTGCTCGGTGGCTGCTGTATTATCCTGTTCATTCGAGGCCTTATTCTCTGAGTGGTACATATGTCTGTTTCTTTGCAAATGTATTTTGGCCACAATTCTGTCTCTCTTTTTGTTTTGTTTTGTTTTTTTTCCCCCCAGCTTGCCGTGATCTGACTTCCACCCTACCTATTGGATCTCCTAACCCCTTGCCCCCCCCCCCCCTTCTTTCTGTTGTCTCTCTCTCTCTACCATGTATTGAGATGCCCAGTTCCAGCTGTTCCATCCTTGTACCACCAGACCTGGCTCTCAACTACCCTACTGCCCACTGTCCTGATCTAGAGCCTTGTGTTGATTCATCCTCACCTCACTGCATGACCATGCATACCTGCCTGCACTTCAACATTTCACTCACGTTTTCATCTTTTATGGCTTGACGGTGCATTTCCATATTCTCTTAATTCAGTATTAATTTATTGTTTTATTATTCCTGGGTTTTATTCTAGGTATTTATACCCAGATCTCTGTAAAGCTGCTTTATGATGACATTCGTTGTGAAAAGTGTTTTATAAATAAATGAATTGATTTTTTTCCTGTTATCAATTTAGTTTTTTGCCCATGTTTCAATATCACTCCCTTTTCCAACTATATATTACTTACTGACACTTTGAACATAACTGAGTGATGATGCCAACTGCTTGTACTTTCCTGCTTTAGAGAAACTAGGGCTGTCAAAGCTTGTATATCATATATACTCTTCTATATTCTGAAAGCAATGTGTGCAGTCTTTAATCCCTTATTTTCCATTAATAATAATAATAATAATACATGTAATATTTGCTGTTACTTTACTTTAAATCATTCTTTGTGTGTTGTTATTATAGTAGTCTAGTGGTTATAGATTTAGTCTCTATGTATACCAGGCTATGTAGAAGTCATAAAAAAACTGTTCACTAATGCTGATTAGAGGTTTCTGATGGAATACTCACAACAGGAAGATCTTACTCTGGCTAATATATTAATTATGAATTATTCAGTTGACCACATATATGTAAGTTCAGTATGGGAGTAAAAGGGGAACACACATTTACATACACTGTTATGGTAAATTTATCTTTACCCCTTATCTCGTGTTCATTACGTCCTCTCTGTAGTCTTCTCATCCTGAACTGAATTTAGAGCATCTATTGACCGATACTTGGAAAAATATTTGGAAATGGACTCCAAGGTGGTAGGTGGGATGAGAAGAACCATATCTCAAAATAAAGAATATGTGAAAAAACTGGATGTAGTTCAGTTCATGACAGTCATGAAAAGGGAGAGTGACTGTCTGTAAACAGAAGAACTGATAACGCTGTAGACTCCTCACTTGAAGTGAATGTTTAAATGCACTGGAACTAAAAAGACAAACTGTAGCTGGTCTCTGTGGCCTAGTCCTTGCAAAAGCGTGTGGGAGGGTGTGGGGAGATTGCCTCTCCAAGGCCAAGTGAGATGAGGGTCCCGGAGACCAGGATATAAGAACTAATAAACTGCATTTTAAAACTGCCGTTATATTTAATATATGCCAGAGTTGATCGTTTAGACACAACAGTCTATTAGACGTCTAAATTAAACAGCCCATAATGTTGCATATTAATGGTTTTTAAATGCTGCCATGGAGTTTCAGTTCATAGTTTCTAAAATCTAGATTTTAAAATGAAATTCAGGAAAACAAATTTTTTTGTCATTTATCATATTTCAGATCAAATTCTATATTTGTGTCTTTTTCCACATGTTGTCCACATCTGTCTTTTTCTGGTGTTTTCCTTCATGTTAATGAAGTTTTAAAACTGTTTTAGGAAGTCAGTGTGTTTTAACTCCTTATCCTTTGATCTGGATCTGGATTCACGTTGGGAAATGAGCACTGTTTACACTCATTATGGAACTAAAAGGTGAAGGTCACTTTAGGTCAGTCTGAAAACACGTTAAGGTCATTTTTTTCCAGGCCTCCTAATACTGTGGTTTTTAGCGCAACAAAACGGAGACAGTTCAGGGTAAAGAGACATAAGTAGACAATTCAGTCCAGTTTCACAGAGATTACACTGATTCAGGATGAAGAGCGACACAGCAGCGCCACCTACAGGTCAGATATCATATCTGCAGCAGCAGCTCCAGTCATAGACTGAGAAGAAGAAGCCAACAATCATTTGCTGGTTTTCCCACATCAGCATCTACATTGATGAATTCGTCATCAGAGTCACAGAATCTTCTTTAATGTTATAATGTTGGGAGAATGGCATCTCCCTTTTCACAACCCACTACCACCCAGTCACTTTCCTTTAACTTTCCTTTAACAACATCAATGATAATAAATAATAATAAAAATAAATAATAATAATAAAAAATTATTTATTAGTTACTGTCATGCCTGGTCAGACGTGGCAGTGAACACAAGACAAGGCCTTTCTCCTGGCCGAAAAAACCTTATATAACCTCCCCATAGAACCTTATAGAACTTACCCCATTAAACCTCCTGTTAGAACCTCTCCATAGAACCTTACAGAACTTACCCCATAGAACCTCCTGTTAGAACCTACCCCATTGAACCTCCCCCATAGAACCTCACCTTATAGAGCTTCCCCATTCAACTTCCCCATGTAGAACTTACCCCATAGAACCTACCCTTAGAACCTCCCTATAGAACCTTATAGAACTTACCCCATAGAACCTCCCCATAGAACTTTATAGAACTTACCCCATTAAACCTCCTGTTAGAACCTTATAGAACTTAACCCATAGAACCTACCCTTAGAACCTCCCTTATAGAACCACCCCATAGAACCTCCCCATAGAACCTTATAGAACTTACCCCTTAGAACCTCCCCATAGAACCTCCCCTTTAGAACCTCGGTTCCCCTTAAAACGGATCACGGATTACCCATGATCCGTTACACCACTAGTCCTGACACAGTATTTTACTTGTCCTGAACAGTTGTTAATATAGAACCCAGGTCCTTGTGTTGTAGTAGAACTTCTTGTTCCTGTAAGGTTATAAGGCCTCGTTCTCCCTTACAGAAAGGAAGCTTGTGGTTGACTAGTTCTCCCACTGACCCAACGTTCCTCTTTCCACCGAAGAGGGTGTTCCACGCGAAGCCAGCCTTGCACTGACTCATGACAAAATTGTGCTCAACATGTGGAAAAACTACTATAACTCAACAGGTCAACAGGGGATTCTATGGCTTCTCTTCCATTTAACATAAAGATAGCAGGAAATGGTGCTGAAAATGATTTTGTGGTTCTACCAAGGAAAACAGGAAATTCAGAAACTTGAAACACACTTAAAAAACCAGCATGTGTAGTTCCAAATGAGGAACAACCTGGCTGAACAGCTGGTCATAGTCTCACAACTGTTAGAGTTGACATCCTGGACATTTCAGAGCCCACAACGTACAAAGCAGTCTGACCCTTTTTCCTACTTTAAAACCACCTAAATTCAAGGGCTTTTAAGCAAATGTAGGTTATAAAGACTAAAGAAGATACAGGGCGTGGTGCGGTTTTAGTGATCAGGCCTGTTTATGGCAGTACTACTGGATTAACTACAGCAACTACAATCTTGCATCATGCCTTTCCCATACATTAAAACACATGACACCACATGAAACAAACTGAAACCATGTTGAGCTTAACCTGTTAACCTCCCCATAGAACCTTATAGAACTTACCACACCTCTTTTCCTGCTCTGGTCTCTGTCTGTGAGGAGTTTGGTGTGTTCTCCCCGTCTCTGTGTGGGTTTCCTCCCACCTCCCAAAATACATGGTAAGTGAATGGGCTATGCTAAATTGGCTATGGTGCCCCCTAGGTGTGAGTGAATGGTTGGGTGTGGTGCCCTGTGATTCAACAATAATTCAGGAAAAATTAAGATTGTCTATTAAAATATACATATAATATATAAATAAATAAAATATAATAATAATAATAATAATAATATAATGTATAGATATATATTAATAATAAACAGATTACTAGTGTCCACTGCCATTCTCTCAGCATTAGTAATACGTAGTGGTCTTAAGGTTAAACTGCTGTCTGTGCCTCCTTTAAAAAATCTTCTTTTTACCCACTTGCTGCTCCTGTTCTCACCCTTCCTTCCTACTGCTTCCTTTCTATAGTGGAGGTGAGAAGGAGAGGACAAGACTGAACAAGCACTGAACAGGGATATTGGAGCTGATTCAGATCAGAACTGATTTTGACTGTTGATGAACTCAGACAATCACAGCAATCACTTGCAGACATGCCCCTAGTTCTCCAGGTAGCCAACTGGAGGGTCAGCTGATTTGTATTTGTGTGGCCTTTCCTTAATGTTTTACACAGAGCATCAACAACATAGCAGCACATGCAAAGCCCAGAAGGGAAACCACAGCCGGCCTCCTCCACACTGTCCCTCCTGTCTGAATGTGTGAGCAGTGACGCTGCTCCAGTTACTCACATCTGTCACTAGAAAGTGTTTCAGCAGGTGCTTGAAGAAGCTTTGCTCACCTCTTCTGGAATTGAGACAGTCAGAGATTTAATAAAGAAAACACATCCAGTTCAGCAGACGGAAACACAACCAAAGGTGTTCCACTGGATTTTCCAATGCTGGTTTTCCCACATCAGCATCTACATTGATGAATTCGTCATCAGAGTCACAGAATCTTCTTTAATGTTATAATGTTGGGAGAATGGCATCTCCCTTTTCACAACCCACTACCACCCAGTCACTTTCCTTTAACTCTGCCACATCTCTCAGTCCTAGCTTCACTTTTCAGAGGAGGGTCTGGTCTTCTCCCACAAAGCAAAAGCCACAAGAATTCCCCCCTTCTCTAATTCCAGAGTTCTTTAATTCTCTTACACCTGGTTCAGTACAACCCAAACTACTCCCAGTACAACCCATACTCCTACCAGTACAACCAAAGGTTTGTCCATTACAACCAAAACTCCTCCCAGTACAACTAAAAGTCTTGTGAGTACAACCAAACCTCCTACCATTGCAACCAAAACCACCACCAGTACAACCCCATCTCCTCCCAGTACCACCTTTACTCCTTTGACCTTTGATCCTCTCCAAAATCACCTGAAGAATTGTGTGGATAGATAAATAAATAAATACATCTTTTCAGTGGTTAACCATCTTTTACAGCAGCACATTTCTCTACACTTTAAACAAGGGGGTTCTTAAAGGCCTCTTTATAAAACCATGACACCTCAAAGAACAACTGAATTTTACACAGCTCCTTGCCTGGTTGAATTCTTCTTTTTAATTGTTTTTCAGTACATTTTTACCAAAAGGCATTCTACACAGTACCAAGGTACACTATATGGACAAAAGTATTAGGACACTTCCTCATTCATTGTTTCTTCTCAATATAGAAATCCACAGCAACGCAACAAAGCAGTCAGCAAGAAGAATGGTTCATTTTGTAATTTTTTAATAGATTTTATAAAATGTCTACAAAATATGATGAATGATGCTTCATCCATTACTTTTGGGATGAGGTGGGGTGGTAATCCTTACATCAATGCTCGTTCTGCAGGGCAGAAGGTAGAGACTTCAACAAAAATAGGATACTTTTTACTGATGATGGGAACCAATGATACTGAGGGAGAAGACAGTTACTTCATAAACACAGCTGTAGTTTCCCTGGTGGACATAATCAGCCTCAGGGAAGGAGAAGGTGGATGAGTGGTTAACAGCTGACTGAGTTCTGGTGATGCTGGATTCACCACTGAACTCCAGGTGGAAGGAACCTCCTGGATACTGCGGTTGAACAGAGCAGATGATGGAGCTCTAGCTCCTGGTCACCTCAGGCCCTTCAAGTCATCAGTGAAGGAGATGTTGGGCTGCAGCAAATCCACTGGAAAAGAAGAGGAACTGGTATCAGTAGCTGTAAACTGGTACAACATTCACACAGGCCACATTGTGATTGCAGAAGCTCACCCACAGGGTTGTGGCTGTTCACACACACAGCAGTTGTCTGTGGAAAGCCGGCAGCTACTGTTTGTAAGCTGATGACAGCCAGACAGAGCAAAATGAGGGGAGAACTACAGGGGAGATAAACACAAAGCTGCAAGCCTCGCTTGGGCAGAGAGGGGAGATACAAAACTAAGGACAGAGCTCAGCTGTGTACAAACGAAGGTAGCTGGGGAACCAGCTGCTAGACCAGCAAGCAAGACCGACCTACCTAACCTGAACCTGCAGAGTACTAGAAAGTAGGTCGCCTTGGAACCTGAGCAGGAAGCGAATGTAACACGCTCGCCTCTCGAAACAGACTATGATATCATAAACACACAGGGGTAGCTGGAGAGCCAGCTGCCAGACTAGAAAGCAGGGCCGAACTAACCTGAACCTGCAGAGTACTGCCTAAAATGTAGGTTGCCTTGGATTCTAAGCAGGAAGCGAACGTACCTCTCTTGCCTCCGAGTCAGATGGAGAATCTCTCCTAAACATGGACCGCAAAACTAGAGCTGAGCTGAGCTGAACACGGCTGTAATGCCGTGATGACTCCCCAGGCGTCACAGGGATTCCATTCGAGTCAATTCACGGCAGAGAACAAAGGGAACTACGCTCCTTTAGTACTGCCAGTCCCAGGTAAAACACATGAACAATGAATCAACACAAATGAACAGAAATGAACAGGAAGTCCTTATTTGGGCCTGTGGGTGGCAGCTCAGGATCGCCCCGGGGGAGGGCGTGATAACGAGGGCCTGACAGTTATAGCTTTATGGTAACAGTAGGGGGCATTGGCATCTTTCAGAACCAATATTCTGTAGACAACAGTAAACAATTATTTACTATTGAAATATACTTTTGTAATTTGTAATTACACTGATTATTCTCATGTATATGATTATTATTATTATTACTATTATTATTTTATATCTTTTAATTATAATAATATTATTTTTGAACATCCAGTGAACAGTTTAAACTCACTCGATCATTATATGTCAGTAACAGCTTCCTTGTATAAAGCCTCACTTCCCGGCGCTTCTCGTGACATTCAGGGTGAGATGGTAAATAGTTGTTGTCGTTCCTTGTGTAACATTTCCTATATTTAATTTAACATAAAACACGACTCATATGAGGGGTTAGGTTGGGTGGTGTGAGCAGTTTAATTGAACCCTACGCCACTGTTTCCTTCAAATATTTCTTTAACTAGAGGCTGAGTGAATATTTACTGCTGGAAGGTCTAATTTACACTGGAGAGTGATATCATTTTCCTTTATGCTTTAAAAATGAAATTCTTTAGAAATTTTTTATTCCGTTTTTATTACACACTGTGCTGTAATGGCTCCCGCGAGCTTAAGACTCTCCACAGGGGGCGCTATTAGCGCAGCGATGTACTTGAAGTACTTGAGCAGCTTTGGTGTAGAGATGCTCACTGAGAAGCTTTTCAGAGTATTAACACAGTTCAGTGCTGTTGAAGCATTTGACTCCTGACTCCATGCTGCCACCTAGCGTCTAGTTTAATGTCCTACAATGACTGTTTCTGTCCTTTAATACAACTCCACCTTTAATACAACGGAAATGTCAATTTGATATTTTCAAAATTAAATTAATATACCACTGATATAATTCTCATTCTTATTAACCACCGATAAAAATAATAAAATGAACTTTTTATTTGACCTAAAAATGTCTCTCTCTTCTTTCTTTTTTACACACTTTCACACACTCTGGAAAGTGGGCGTCAGAGGGACTGAGACAAAAGTATTAAGTTATTCAGATAAAATCTAAGATAAAAGTCTTTATTAATGGATCAGTGTATAAATGTAGCCGGTCCTCTTTACATCCGGGATACCCATCCATGACTCTGCGTTGTGTCCAGCTGCACAGAGAAACAGGCTGGACTCCATCTGCTGGTTCAGCCTGGTTCTTCTCCTCGACCGTGCTCCAGCCCGTCTAAATGAAATGAAGAGATGCAGTTCACTAAAGAGAAGCAGCCTCTGTCTCCTCAGTCATGCTGCAGCACAGACTAGCTGAGCTACAGGCTAAGCTTAATACACTGCATTCAACCCATATTCACTTCCTAATCAATGCTGAACGAGTCTGTGTGTGTCTGTTGTGAGTGTTGGACCCTCATCTGTTTAGAAGCATACTGTCCTAATTGCTGCTGCTAATTGCATTTAAACCACTCCCATTTGTTCAAAGGTGAAATTTCCAGTAGTGAAATATCTTCAAGTAGGCAAAAGGTTACTATTAAATTTCCTAATTGAATTCAAAGGTGAATTTCACAACTTAAAATACTATCCGTCATATTGTGAGGGATTAACCAGTAGTGTAGCCTTGAACACTGAGCATTATTGGAAGCATTAAACCAGGTGTACTGTCTGGCATTGGGGTTTCTTGTCCTCCAACAGTTTGTCAGATTAGTATTGGAGACTAAGTTATTGAAAATATAATCAAAAAGATGCTGCTGCCCTCTAGAGGGAAGATGGTCAACTGTGTCGTCTGGAACTACATTAAAGTCTTCTCCTATAACAACCTGATCTGTCCAGTATTTTACCTTCCATTACTTTATCTTCCTACAAAGGTCTGCTTAAAATAGCCTAAACCTCAGCTGAATCTAAAACTGACACTAAGCCTAACTTTAAATCAATCCTAAATCTCAACTGAACCTAAAACTGATGTCAAGCCTAACTTTAAATCAAACCTAAACTTCAGCTGAACCTAAACCTGACATCAAGCCTAACTGTAAATCAAGCCTACACCTCAGCTGAACCTAGATCTGATGTCAAGCCTAACTTTGAATCAAGCCTAACTTTAGCTAACCCTAAAACTGACACTAAACCTAACTTTAAATCAAGTCTAAACCTGAGCTGAACCTAAAACTGACACTAAGCCATGGTGGATTTTTTTTAAATAAGCAGAAATCACAATTAATGCTCCAAAGTAATATATTTATTGAAAAGCTTTCGGCCGGGGAGAAGCTCCTGGCAAATACTCAGAGACCTCTGAAGGTTGACCAAGTTACAAAAGGTTATATATCTCCCCAATGGGGTGTTGTCACTTTCCATTGGTTCACAGAAGACAAAGAAGTTATTGAAGTGCATTGGTTACACCTAATTGTGATATGAATAAACAAAAGGCGTTAACATACATGCATAATTATTGAAGAGGAAGGAAGCTCAAATATGTTTTTTAGAAGCCCCTCACACCTGGTGACACCCAAACGAGTTGGTATGCAACTTTGAGGTCACTTGAACAATAACTCACTGTGGCCAGCATAGAGAAAACAGATAAGGTCTACACTTGGGATCAGAGGAGTAGCTAGTTTGTTCCACTCCGGCTGAAGGGGAGTAACTGATTTGTGGTCTCCTTCATATGGAGCAGTAAAAGTCCACCCGAAAGTTTTGATTAAGTTAGATCGTCCTTCCCTCACCCTCCCTCACCGTCTACATCACACTGATGATGACTATTAATTATCTCGCTCTTAAGTCACACTCCAAATCATTTCCCAGGTTATTCTTTACAAATTGATGATGCTCAATGACCTCAGGCTAAGGCAACCATAAGCTGGAACTTTTGGGGTCTGGCTTCGAATTCCATCCGCTTGAAGCCCCCCAGAACTCCAGCCCAAATTTCTTGAGTTCTCGCACCTTGCCTCAGCTAGTGTGGTCCGCACTCGCAAACCATAATTAATAGTCATCATCAGTGTGATGTAGGCGGTCATATGACCGGAGAGTGTTTTTAATAAGGATAAATCAGTGTGTTTCCTGTCGAGCTGCTAGTGAAGTACAACCAGCTTTTTCCAACAGTCTGCAGTGATGAGTGCCAGTAAGACTCGCCAGTAATGAACCTCAGTGATGGACTGAGTCAAGTGCTGTGAGGAAACTGGCAGATGCAGTTATAAAACCTGTTAGAACCGTCTGTTGATAGTGTGGTTCTGGTTCGACCTCAATACTAGAGCTGTACAAGCATGAAGCCCTCCGTCCTACCCGATCCTGCAGCGAGCTGGGGGGACCTCGAAGAATGACAGAGACAGCTCTGTACTCAAATGATTTCCTGTTTATTGGTCAGAAAGGCAGAGTGTATATACATAGAAAAGAGGAGAGGCACATATAGTCATTACTTAATCATGTGATCGAATAATAGAGACAATATGTTCTGAGCCCCAAGGACGGTCATGACATCTTGGGTCGACGAGTCTAAACAACAGATAAATTGGAGACATGTTCATCCACTAAGACTGTCACTAAAAGTTATAGTCAGATCATATGAAACACAAGCTACGGCCTACGTGTCATACAGGCCTAAATCCCATGTCTATCCCATAATCATGGGTATGCACTGACACTGATTCGAACAGTAATTTTATGAGACTAATTACTTAATGAGCTTTATGCTGCCCGCACCTACACAAGACATTATTGTTAATCTGCTCCAGATTTTTGTTGGCAGTATTTCTCCACAGGGACTAGACAAGCTGTGTGTGTGCATTTGCACATCTGTGTCAGCAATGGGTGCATCTCTCTCTCTCTCTCTCTCTCTCTCTCACACACACACACACACACACTTCTATACATACATATAGAGTATACATGGCCCATGTCTAGATTTCAGTACATCACTGTGGCAACAA
Organism: Salminus brasiliensis; assembly: GCF_030463535.1. Lineage (NCBI taxonomy): Eukaryota > Metazoa > Chordata > Actinopteri > Characiformes > Bryconidae > Salminus > Salminus brasiliensis. The sequence goes on from NC_132882.1 coordinate 36,660,637, forward strand.
GCTCATTATGATGTCACAATAAATGAGGGAACTGATGCAGAACTGCAAAACTGTACAACTTGAAAGTTGGTCATTTCTGTTGAGTTCAATGAACGAAAACACTCAGAAAACGATGGAGCAGCGCTCTAAACATACAGGTCAGTCCATACACTTCTGCTGAAGTTTTACTTATTAGAGCTGCTTTTGTTTTAAGGCCACTTTTGAATCTGATATGAGACTTTAGTGAAGGGACAAAAATGCTCTTTACTTAGCAACATTGTTTATGGACACTAGTGCAGTTTCAGCACATTTAAACAGCACTTTACCGTAAGAAAATAGTATATCAATGTTATGTACCTGTCTAGTATTACCATTAGCAGAAATATACGCAGCTCACGGTCTATGAAATTCCATTAAAAATACAAATCATCCTGTACAGATGGTGGTGGAAGAAAAAGGAAAAGGACAGAGGTGGAATTCAGCCGCAGTGTTCTGGTAGGAACGAGTCCAGTTCCTGATACTGAAGCCTCTACCAGGAAGAAGAGGAAAGGGACCGTAAACCGTCCCAAGGATACAACTCATGGACAGACGAAGGCCACCAAGCCAGGTCAGTTTATTGGCCAGACCTGAAGAAGGTCCTGTGTATACATCTGTTCGTCCCCTAATATCGGCCACACCCCCAACACCGGCCACTTCCGTGCATTGCGCATTTCCGCTCTCTCTTTTCGCCAATCGCTTGAATATAATTCAAAATACGTTTATTACGTTACGTTTATTCTTGCAAAAAATCACATCTGAACACAATATTTAAACATTGTTAACAACGTTTTAATCTTGCGCGTAAAATACCGCATGTACGGAACGCCCTCTGCTCTTGATCTTTGATGGCCACAAGTCACATCTCGCGCCAGAGTTCATTGAGGCAGCCAAGAGGGAAGATGTTATACTCCTGTGTCTTCCACCCCACTGCTCCCATGTCTTACAGCCGCTGGACGTGGGATTCTTTGGCCCTTTAAAATCAGAATTTGCCAAGGTGGCTGGCAACCTCTGCCATTTTAAAAATTCTTTTATTGTTAGTAAAGCAGAATTTGCCCGTACCAGCAGCTGAAAGACCGGGGCATTGTGGTGGATGGATTCAGGAAGTGTGGCATCTTCCCTCTGAATCCACATGCTGTGGATTCAAGCCGCCTCATGCCCTCTGGCGGACCCAGGAGCAGCAGCAGTACACAGGAGCCTGTGCCACCCTCATCCTCCTCTCCAGTGGAAGCCTCTGCATCTACCCAACCAGCTACTCCAGCACCCTCAGCCCCTCCCCATCCCCTGGTGGCAGCAGGGCTGATCCAGCCCGATCTTGCAGAGGTCCTGACCCGGGTCGATCATAAGAAGAAGACCCGCAGGAGGATTCCTGTTGTGGCCCGGGTCATCACTGGAGAGGAGTATGAGAGACTCCTGCAAAAAAAAGAGGACTTGGCCAGGAAGGCCGAAGAGGCCAAAGAGCAGAGGGCACAAGGGAGGAGGGCCCAGACCACCAAGGGCCCCAACGCTGGAGCAGCGACACAATCCGCTGACCCCGCCACGGCCTCCGGGACAACCCCCAGCTGCACAAGCAGAGCCAGTGCCACCTCCACCTCTGCCGGTGCCTCCTCCTCCTCCTCCTCCTCCTCACTACAGCCAGCAGGAAAAAGAGGTGATAAGCTAACTATAAATACACCACTATTATTGTTTCTAAAAATTATAAGGTGTCCAGGATAAAATGTGAAATAAATGCAGCACATGATAAATGTTATCAACCTGCAGGTGAAAAGAGAAAAGCTCCGGCACCGAAGACAGGTGACTTCAGTATTCAGTTAGAGATTCAGTTACTGTTTCAGGAGCTTTTAGTTTATATCTCACCTTTTCAGTGTAGTTTTACCTTTTGCCTTATCTGAAGCTGCTCAGGATCTAAAGATTATTTCTTACAGGAAGAAAGAAAGGTAGAAAGGCGAGGCAGCCAGATGAGGGAGGGGACAGAGATGCACCCATGACACAAACCAAAGGTAGCTAGCCATTAAAAAGATGAGTTCTTAAAGACAGAGTGTTTAGTAGTAGAAAAAATGGTTGATTGTAGTCTAAATGCAATTGCAGTGAACAGAGTCTCTTAATTACACAACTCACAAAAAGTTAAGGATATTTGGCTTTCAGGTGAATTTTTAGGATGAACCTAAAATGCACTCTAACCTTTACCCCCTTTTTTTGTTGGGGTATACCTGCCACTGTTGTTGGCTTTTGTTTTAATTAACAGTTTGAGATGAGGTAATCAGCACTGCATGCTTCTACTTAAATGCCCTACTTTCATCATATAACATCACTGTAGGGTGAACTTTCTACGTTTTCCATAAATTTAATCCGAAAGCCAAATATTCCTTGCTATCATTTTGTGAGTAGTGTATGATACTGTCAGCAAGGGAGCTAGTGTGTGAGTGTGTTTCTTTTATGTCAGACCTTTGTGGCAGGTGCAAGCAAGCAAATCCCCCTGGGGATGGCGCCATCATGTCATGGGTGTACTGTCCCCTGTGTGAAGAGTGGTTCCACTGCAGTTGTGAGCAGTGGAACCACTCAGAAGAGGAGTTGAGTGTCTTCGGTGCCGGAGGACCCGTGCCCGCATCATGTCCTCTCTCAAGAATAACTAATTTGTATGTGGTGTTAGTTAATATACTATATATATATATATATATATAGTATATCAACTAACATATATAATATGTTTATAATTTATAATTTAATGTCATAATTATTGTTTTACTGTTTTAATAAAGTTTTGCCTTTTTAAAAAATCTAATTTTTGTCAAAATAATGTTTTTACTGTTTAAAGTAAAAAAAAAAAAAACAGCATTACATACTTTGTGTCACTGAAAATGGAACAAATATAATATATAATCATTTTACTAACAAAAAAATACTAAGAAAAATATTTTTTAACCGGTTTAATATGCGCTTTTAAGCTGAAAGGTGAGTTAGGGAAAACCGAAAGTAAGGTGGCCGGAATTAGGGGACCCCCACCGTTCTAGCGGTAATCGCATCTAATTAAACAAAAACTTAATTATAAAAAAACATATTTTATTTCGAAATCAAACGACTTTTGTACAGTAATCTAGACACATAGCTCTCCTCAAAAACGTTTACTTAGGTGAGTAAAGTGCATTCATTAATTTAATTTTCGCTGATTTCCGATGCAAGTGCACAAGTGGCCGATATTAAGGGATACCTACGCTAAGTTTAATTATCTTTAATTATCCAAGTTTACATGATGTAAATTCCACTGCCCCCTGCACTGCAGGTGATGTTAATAGATAAACTCATGATAAATGATCTAAAGAGAGCTAATACTCACGTTCACCACTATTTTCCATAGATACCTTTGATGATTTATATATTTTTGGAAAGAAACTGGGCGAAGGAGGCTTTGGAACAGTCTTCGCGGGAACACGTCTCTCCGATCTCCTACAGGTTGTTACCTCAGTCTCTCCATAACTTCATTATCTCATCTATTGTCTTTTCAGTCCCCATAATCCTAATACCTTGTATTATCCTTGTGTGCAGGTGGCCATTAAATTTGTCACAAAACAGGAAGGTGATCTATACGTCCAAAGTGTGCCTAGAACCCAGTTTACCTTCAAAACCTGTCCATAAATCATACTAGTAGTAACACAGAACTGGATTTCACATGATCAGTTCTTATTATCTGATCTCACAATGTTTTCCTGCAGCCTGATGATTCCAAGTCCATGCCTGCTGAAGTGGCTCTCATGCAGACGATGAGTGAGCCACCCGTTAGCAATATTATAAAGCTCATCGACTGGTTTGATGCCTGAGCGCTACATTCTAATCCTTAAGCGTCCTCATCCCTGCATGGACTTGGATGCCTTCATTGACAACTTCGGAGGTTCTATCACTGAAGACATGGCCAGAAACTTAATGATCCAGGCAGTTGGGGCGGCAAAAAAATGCCACAAGCGAGGTGTCCTGCACCGGGACATCAAAACAGAAAACATCCTCATCAACACAGACACCTTGGAGCTAAAGCTCATTGATTTTGGCTGTGGTGACTGGGTCAGGAAGGCTGGACATACTGATTATGCAGGTACATTTGAGTTTAGGGCACTGAAATCACTACAAACTTCACACATTGCTTACAAAATGAGGATCCTCAGAGGAGCCTGATGTCCCATAGCCACTTGAGCTGTTAAATGAAGATAGAAATGAAGATCTGTGCTCAGCTCTCCTTATTTCTCTTCCTCTGTTATGTTCTCAGGCACCTTGGAATACTGGCCTCCAGAATTCCTCCTAAAGCGGAGGTACCACGCCAGGCCTGCAACAGTGTGGTCGTTAGGAGTCCTTCTGTTCAGGATGGTATGTGGATTCCTGCCCTTTAGAAACGACCTGGATATCCTTGAGGGACTTCTGTGCTTTGAGGACGGCCTATCCACTGGTAAGATAAATGGGAGCATCTTGGTAAACAAGAAGAAACCAGACACATATCTAAGTGTAAGAGACAGAAATCAGAAACTAGATCTGTAGTTGGGAGAATATGCAGAACTAAAGCTGAAGGGTCGCAGTACATACCAGATGTCCCCAAATGTAGAAGTTCAGATCTGTGTATTTAGCATGGTAGTCTTTTTGAAATGTAGAAATCATTAAAAGAAAAGAAAAGATAAACGTCATGCTGAAGCATCTTTCTCTCATCCAATCCCATCACTCTACACAGAATGCTGCAATCTCATTAGCTGGTGCCTGCAGTACAAACCATCCAGGAGGCCTACTTTTCAGCAGATCTTGTAGCACAGTTGGTTTCAACGCAGCGAGTCAGCCTAGGATCAGGTTAGCCAGGGAGAAAAGGAAGTTAATGCTAAGAGAAGAAGCAGTACAAACTAAAATATGTCTTTTGGTGATAGAGAGGAGCTGATAGTGTGATATTAGCACATGCTCCTAACTTCCTAGAAATATCAATTAACATGAACAAATCTCAGCATTGCAAATCTTAAGGAGTGCATCTGTATCTAATGCATATTGTTTGGTTTGTGTTTCAGGCTGTGGAAAGAGAATCCTGTGGTGTCCTGCTAAATCACAAGACTGTTAGGGGATAACACAAATGTGGCACAGTCTGTGACCCACTGAGTGAACAAGCTAGTGTGAGGTGTAGGGATTAGTGTGGAAGTGAGTGTAGACGTGAGTGTGAGGTGTAGAAGCAAGTGTAAAAGGTAGTGTAAGGTGTAGTAGTGAGTGTAGAAGCTAGTATGAGGTGTAGGAGTGAGTGTGAGGTGTAGGTAGTAGTGTAGAAGTGAGTGTAGAAGCTAGTATGAGGTGTAGGAGTGAGTGTAGAAGCTAGTATGAGGTGTAGGACTGAGTGTCAGGTGTAGGTAGTAGTGTAGAAGCTAGTGTGAGGTGTAGGAGTGAGTGTAGATGCTAGGGTGAGATGTAGGAGTGAGTGTAGATGCTAGGGTGAGGCCTCCATCAGATCAAAGGAGGTAAGCAGTCAGAAAGGCTTGGCTTGTTTCATCAAGAAAATAAACTCTGAAACGTTGCAGCTCTTGTCATTTACGTGCATCACCAAGCTAACGTCTAGTTACACCCATACATTTGGCATTGCATAAAGACACTGTATTCATGATAAAGCCATTCCACAAGTTCATGGTGAGAAATTAATGTGCTCTATTGGTGTAATGTCTCAAAAGATCATTTATAAACTTTAAGACAATGATACTGGTTAAATAAACACATGCTGATCCTTAATCTACCAATCCACCAAAAAACACTAAGCTACTATAGTCATACTGGCTCATATCAATTTTTACTGCTGTTGTTTTTAAATACTTCTAATCAAAGCACATAAAACTGGAAGAAAATGTCAATTTAAGTTCAAATATAGGACTGTGAACCAAAGACATATCACCATACCTGCTACACCAACCTACTACTTAAACCCTGTACATAGGCCCACACTGCAGTTCTCTCATAATTAACATCAGCTTCATCTACCCTACAACTGAGCCCTTGGGTCTGTAGGAAAATGGATATTCAGGAGCTTTGTTGACCACTGTTGTGGATTGTGAACTGTGCATTGCTGGCACTGGATGGCAGCATTGCCTTTTGGTTTTACCTTTCTTGCTGTTTTTGTTTTTTTATCTTTGTTGGTCAATGAACATTATTCACAGGATCATTGGCCATTCAGGTGCCTGTAGTTTAGGCCGGACAAATAAAGTCAATCCTCAGTATGACTCTATATTATATACACACACGGATGGGGCATAATTGGAAGAAAAATCAACATAATGTGTCTCACTAAGGTGTTGAGCCACCATAAGCTTCCAGAACAGCTTCAATGTGCCTTGATATGGATTCTACAAGTTTCTGGAACTGCTCTGTAGGGATGAATACCACTCTATTAAAAGATAGTCCCTCAGTTTTATTGATGGTGGTAGAGAGTGCTAAGGCATGAGTCCTATTGAAGTTCAACTAGGTTAAGATCTGGTGAGTATGAAAGCCATAGGATTTGAGTTCTATCATTTACAGAAGGCCAGCATAATGCCCTCTACAGCAACACCTTCTCACAGTTTGCTAGCCCTCTGGTCTGTTTGTGTTCTGGGAAAAAGTCTCTCAGGACTCAGTAGAGAGAGATATAGGAGGCACTTTTCATCAAACTAGTTTTGACAGGTTCTCTCGACCAATCAGATTGTGACATGTCATCAAGCCACGCCCCTTGGATGTCCTTCCCTCAACCAATCAAAAGCGTGCATTTTCACCATAACTCCCGCCTTCCAGAAGTCCTGCCTAGTGTATTTTCCCGCCAGATTTAAAAGACGCCGTCCAATCTGATGGCTGGGCACTTTTCATCAAACTTAAACTTATACTTCCGGCATGTGTTACTCATTTTCTCCCCCCAACCCTGTGACCACGTGTATGTGTGTGTGTATGTAAACATTGTTGTAATGGGGAGTCGGTCGTGTGTGACTTACGAGATGAACATGACTTTAAGACATCTCTGAAAGAGATCAAGGATAAAACTGTAATTGTGTACAACGATTGAGTGAAAGAAGATATTATCCACTACTGGAATTTTCATTGCTCTCTGGACCCCCTTGAGCCGTCTCTGACATGGGTATCATCGTCTCTACCGTCAAATCCTTCTCCAAGAAACGCCTGAGCACTCGGGGTAAATCTCTGCTCGGCAAAATGATTGAACTGAGAGTCGATGATGAAACGTGTCTGAGACAGATATCCGCAGATGATGAAAAATTAGACCAAAAATTGGACGTTGTGTGATCCTCATCCTTGAATTTTTCCGCGAACAATTTAATTTCTGTTGCAGCAAATAGTTCATATCCTTTACACGAATATATGCATCACGTTTTGTCTCATATGTTTGAATATAACTCCGGTCACTTACTATGTATCTTTACCTATGTAACCGACGTATGTGTTTTGAAAGTGTTAAACAAGGAAAATGTAGATGTTGAAAAAACGATTGACTGTTTGTTGTCTTTTTTAACGGAACATAATGTAAATATCTTTCATATCGCGAGACTTTTGTGTTTGTAAGAATAAATGTTGATCACACATTCATTTTTGACCATTATTGCAGAGACACGGCGATATGTCCGAGAGGTTGTTGAAGAATATGTATTATAATCCCTCAAATCCATGGTCTTATGGGGGGGTTGAGAGTTTACAAAGAACCGTTGTTGAAAAACCAGGCAAAAGGGCAAACCAACAACGATGTTAAAAATTGGTTGAAATTTATGTTAACGTGTATGGATATTTTATTGAAATATGCTTGGGTACGCGCATTACGAAACAAGACCGGAGCTGAGGTGACCAAAGCTTTTAATTACATTCTAAAGAAAGGGCGAGTTCTGAGAAAACTACAAACCAATCAAGGAAAGGAGTTTTTTAACAAAAACTTTCAAGGCTTAATGAAAAAGCACAACATTACTCACTTTGCTACGGGTACAGGACTGAAAGCTTCCGTCTGCGAGAGGTTTAACAAGACGCTCAGGAATAAAATGTGGAAATATTTTACGGCCTTTAAAATGAGAAAATATTCGGATGTAGTTCAGTATTCGGTTGACGCCTACAATCACAATTACCACAGCAGTATAAAAATGAAACCCACGGAGGTCAACGAAACAAACTCTTTCAAAGTATTTAAAACATTGTACGGGTTGTTTCCTTCAAGAGTAAAAAAACTACAGTTTAAGTTTAAGGTCGGTGACGTTGTTAGGATTTCACGTTTAAAAAGTCAGTTTGAAAAAGGTTACGAGCAAAACTACACGGATAACAGATACCGAGAGAACCTCCAGTATAAAAACTTCAAGACGCCGATGGTGAAAAGATAGAGGGTACGAGACGGGAATGAACGGGAACTGCAAAAGATTATCGTCAGAAAAGATAAATCATTTAAAATAGAAAAAATATTGGATGAAAAGGTATGAAATGGTAAAAAGATGTGTTTAGTGAAATGGGTGGGGTGGCCCGATAAACGTAACTCTTGGATTCCGTCCAAGGACATAGTCAAAGTTTAAATCGGCGGGGCGATATCCGAATGAAAATCATAATCGGTGCACCATGGAAGAGAGTGGGTTCTTTATGACTTGTGGTGGAAGTTGTATTGCAGTGAGTAATAACTTTATTCGAGCAACAGAATATAGTCGCTGCTTAACAAGTAAGCATGGCTTTCTTATATACATAGGAAATGAGGAAGTTGAAACGGTCACAGCCAGTTTCGGTTCCTGTCGGCAGTGTCTGGTACAAAAAAATATTTACTCCCCACCACATTGTGGTACAACAGACTTCATATGTATATTCTGCACTTATGACCCCTGCAAGTGTACATACACATTAGAAACACTCACAGACTTATTCTACCATATAAGGGCATAAACTTCAGCAACCAGCACATCAGAGTGTAACTACTCCTAACTTAAGCTTTATGCTGACTCACAGAGTACATGTGTTCTATACATGTGCCATAGTCTTGCATACTGCATAGGAGAGAAACAGCATAACTTGATTACAATACATTGTAGTAGTGCATACTACTAGATTAAAAATCACACACATTAAGTAATAAGGTTTCCCGTAACACTGTACAGCATTATCAATATTTGCTCATTGTCTACAGTCTGGGTTGCTGTGTTTGACTGTACAGCAGGTCAATATACTGATTTTCTTTAGTATCACAGAACTTCAATGTCTGTATTGACTGAAATATTGTTCCTATAAACTACATATCCAAGTTAAATAAGGATAAATAGTAAATGATTAAAAGTTGATAAGAATAATGCAATTAAGAAAACAGTGGAGAACATTTACATTTAAAAGCTAAATCTACAAACACACTAATGCAGTCGTGAGGCATCGACTAGGAATAGATCTGAACAACATGCAAGTCTAAGCAGCACTGCAGCTCACATGAGAGGCCTTAAACAGATCCACTGCTGTTACTGCCGACTCTCCGGAGTCCAGAAAGTAACGACAGCCCTACATTATCCTGTAAACAGAGGCAGGAATCTACGCACTTACTAACAGAAATGCTGGAGGATTTAGGATCTCTTACAACGCTGGGATTTTAACAGAGCGGAATATGAACGACAACACCTCTAAAACAGAGAGCAAGAAAGAAAGACTCAGCTCTGAGAGCAAGAAAGCTATTGTGCTCCGTTTCCAGCTTCTTCAGGTGAGCAGGGATGAAGTTCCCCTAAAAAGGAGCTAAATGAGCTGCTCTCTTAAACGGGCTTTACAGACTCTGCTGTAGGACAGCTTTCCACACAGACATGAACAAGCTTTTTAATCTGAGCTGACTCACATTTCAGTCCATGACATGCTTCCATGACAAGTTCTAAAGCTGAAGATCAGGAGAAACTCTTTGACTTTCCAGCACAGCAAAGTTACATTATTGGTGAAGTTGCAGTAAAACAACATAACAGGCAGCTGCTCCAACAACTCCTTCATTTCCTTTGAGAAGTTGGAGGACAGCAGCTGCTAAAAGATGCGGTGTCTGGAGTCCATGAGGTGAAAGCTGTGGTGGGCGGAAGAGTAATTAAAAGACCCCCTAATGAGAGAAATCTAGCAATGCTCTGTATCCTTGCCCTTACCTTTAAAATATAGTCAATTCTACTTAGGGTGTCACAGCTCATTTTATTAAAGCTAAATTCTGTAAAATACAATTACTAAACACATGAAATTATATGGATTCAGATCAGTTTGATTTTTAACTACAGATATTTTTATTATGTGTTGGTAACTTTTAATGATTTAGTAAATATGAATGAAGCCCAGTCTCATTTTTTACAGTGTAGGAATCTTTATTAATGTGATGTAAAAACTCTTAGAAAATCCAGAAAACTGTGGATTAAAGATTTATTAAAGAAGATTAAATGCTTTAAAAACCATAAGTTGTAATGTTGAGAGAAAGTTAATAAACATTACATCTGTTCTTCCAGAAATGGTTTGATAAGCCAAAAATGAGAGGTACAAAATAAAGCTACATCTCAGCCTCTGAGGATGCCTAATATTACCTTAACTGGTACAAGAAACCTGGGCACAGCGCCAGCAACAAGCCTGTGTGCTGTATATAAAGATTTCAGTGTAAGAGGCAGCATTTACTGAATAAACCCAGTTCATTTCCTTTACCAGGTCTGTCTTCATTAAACTGCCTGAACTATATTTACAGTGTAAAACCCTGGCTTTACCTGAACTGATGATCTTACCTGGAAGAAGAAAACACAACTGTGAGGAAGAGCTCAACTTCTTCTTATTTCTTCATATTTAAAGTTTCCTCTCCGCTGCTATGGGTGGATTTCTGCAGCGGGGTTTAGCGCTTTAAGGTAGAAACGGTACAAAATGCAGGATTTACAGGATTAGAAATGCAGTATTCTTGATCAATGTAGAAAAGACCAAGAAACAAGTCGACAAACAGCTGCTCTGGAACTGAACATGTTTATTTATCTTCCACAACAACAATAAGCTGTTTACCACCTGATAGTGTAAAGAAAACAGCGAACAGCAGCAGAACATGCAGGTAACAGTGAGGTCTGTTAACAGATCCATTAAAAAGCTGAGCTCAGGTTCAGACACATAACGCTTATTTAAGCAGCTCACCAACAGTAAAGACACCTGTAGCCGGTATTCCCATCCCAAACCTGCCAAGCAGGAGAAACGTGGAAGTGATGTGTACGTCTCCTCATTTTAGAAAGACAGAAATACACTGAATTTCTACCTTCTGTGTTTTCATTTCTAGAATACAGGGATGATCCAGCACTTCACCTTCAACCAGGACCTAATTCTGACCACAGCTGTCGTCCCTTAGACACCTGCTCACTTCATGGGACGAGTATCTGGACTGTATCCTGAGGAGATTTTAGACACATGCATTTACACTGTGTGGACAAATGTGTCTCCGGTTAGTCCAACTGAACTCCGATCTCTGTGTGGGACAGAATCTGCAGAGTCTCTCAGTGAGCAGCAGTTATTACTGGTGTTGGGGTTGTCCTGGTGTGACCCCGCTGTCTCGCTCCCTCAATAAAGAGACTGCAGGACAAGTTGTGAGCTTTTACTGGAGTCACATCTAAATCAAGTAAAATGAGAGAGATAACAGCAGCTCCTCAGTCCTGTCCTCCTCCACTCTAACAGCTACAGGACACCAAAGAAACCCCATCAGTCCCACACAGTGTTTAGAGCGCATGCTGCACAGTGCTAGCACAGCTAGCTGTAGCTGGAAGAGAGTACAGCTGCTAATTAGCAGCATTTTTAGAAACACAGACGAAGCAGAACCAGTAAAAACAAGAGATACACAGACTGTGTTCCTCCAATGTAATGGTCAGTACATGAAGTTACGATAACTAAGCCCAGAAATACTTCAACAGAATGGAGAAAACGGCTGAACCCACCAGATCCTTTCAGTGGTGAAACCGGACTGAACTGGACATGGTAGGAGGCGGATTGGTGAAATGCGCAATACTCCCTCTGAGCAGGAGGTGTCGCTGTCAGAAACATACGTTCACTCCTATTTTCTTTAAGAGCTCATTTTGTTGAATTCTACTACAATAATTTATATCTAATAATAATGTATAATAATTTAATTATAATTATAATAATTTAATAATAAAATCTGATTGACAGCAAAACTGGAGTAACTGATTGGCTGCAGCTGAAAGTGATTGACAGTTGCCCCGCTCACTGGTTCTTCCTTCTTGGTCTCCAGTGTGCTTCGCGATTGTTACGTCACCGCTGACGTCACATATATAAAAGTGCGGTCCTCCCTCTTTGACTCAGTTAGAATTCCACAGTGATGTGACGTGACCCTCTACAGCAAACTCTGTTAGAACCAGAGACAGTGGTTCTACACCTACTTATCTAGAACCACTTCAGTTAAGGAGTACAGACAGTGGTTCTACAGCTGCTTCTTTGTACACAGGAGAAGGTAAGAACCATTTATTGATTACTGATCAGAGTGGGGGTGTGTAGTGAGAGCAGGAGAGGGAGTGTGTAGTGAGAGCGGTAGAGCAGGAGAGGGAGAGTGTAGTGAGAGCAGGAGAGGGAGTGTGTAGTGAGAGCAGTAGAGCAGTAGAGGGAGGGTGTAGTGAGAGCGGTAGAGCAGGAGAGGGAGTGTGTTATGAGAGCAGTAGAGCAGTAGAGGGAGGGTGTAGTGAGAGCGGTAGAGCAGGAGAGCAGGAGAGGGAGTGTGTAGTGAGAGCAGTAGAGCAGTAGAGGGAGAGTGTAGTGAGAGCAGGAGAGGGAGGGTGTAGTGAGAGCGGTAGAGCAGGAGAGGGAGTGTGTAATGAGAGCGGTAGAACAGGAGAGGGAGTGTGTAGTGAGAGCGGTAGAGCAGGAGAGGGAGAGTGTAGTGAGAGCGGTAGAGCAGGAGAGGGAGTGTGTAGTGAGAGCGGTAGAGCAGTAGAGGGAGGGTGTAGTGAGAGCGGTAGAGCAGGAGAGGGAGAGTGTAGTGAGAGCGGTAGAACAGGAGAGGGAGTGTGTAGTGAGAGCGGTAGAGCAGGAGAGGGAGTGTGTAGTGAGAGCGGTAGAGCAGGAGAGTATAGTGAGAGCGGTAGAGCAGGAGAGGGAGAGTGTAGTGAGAGCAGTAGAGCAGTAGAGGGAGGGTGTAGTGAGAGCGGTAGAGCAGGAGAGGGAGAGTGTAGTGAGAGCGGTAGAGCAGGAGAGGGAGTGTGTAGTGAGAGCGGTAGAGCAGGAGAGGGAGTGTGTAGTGAGAGCAGTGGAGCAGGAGAGGGAGTTTGTAGTGAGAGCGGTAGAGCAGGAGAGGGAGTGTGTAGTGAGCAGTAGAGCAGGAGAGGGAGTGTGTGGAGGAGCAGTAGAGCAGGAGAGGGAGAGTGTAGTGAGAGCGGTAGAGCAGGAGAGGGAGTGTGTAGTGAGAGCGGTAGAGCAGGAGAGGGAGTGTGTAGTGAGAGCGGTAGAGCAGTAGAGGGAGGGTGTAGTGAGAGCGGTAGAGCAGGAGAGGGAGAGTGTAGTGAGAGCGGTAGAGCAGGAGAGGGAGTGTGTAGTGAGAGCGGTAGAGCAGGAGAGGGAGTGTGTAGTGAGAGTGGTAGAGCAGGAGAGGGAGAGTGTAGTGAGAGCAGTAGAGCAGTAGAGGGAGGGTGTAGTGAGAGCAGTAGAGCAGTAGAGGGAGGGTGTAGTAAGAGCGGTAGAGCAGGAGAGCAGGAGAGGGAGTGTGTAGTGAGAGCAGTAGAGCAGTAGAGGGAGAGTGTAGTGAGAGCAGGAGAGGGAGGGTGTAGTGAGAGCGGTAGAGCAGGAGAGGGAGTGTGTAACGAGAGTGGTAGAGCAGGAGAGGGAGTGTGTAGTGAGAGCGGTAGAGCAGGAGAGGGAGTGTGTAGTGAGAGTAGTGGAGAAGGAGAGGGAGTATGTAGTGAGAGCGGTAGAGCAGGAGAGGGAGTGTGTAGTGAGCAGTAGAGCAGGAGAGGGAGTGTGTGGAGGAGCAGTAGAGCAGGAGAGGGAGAGTGTAGTGAGAGCGGTAGAGCAGGAGAGGGAGAGTGTAGTGAGAGCGGTAGCGCAGGAGAGGGAGAGTGTAGTGAGAGCGGTAGAGCAGGAGAGGGAGTGTGTAGTGAGAGCGGTAGAGCAGGAGAGGGAGAGTGTAGTGAGAGCGGTAGAGCAGGAGAGGGAGTGTGTAGTGAGAGCGGTAGAGCAGGAGAGGGAGTGTGTAGTGAGAGCGGTAGAGCAGGAGAGGGAGTGTGTAGTGAGAGCGGTAGAGCAGGAGAGGGAGTGTGTAGTGAGCAGTAGAGCAGGAGAGGGAGTGTGTGGAGGAGCAGTAGAGCAGGAGAGGGAGAGTGTAGTGAGAGCGGTAGAGCAGGAGAGGGAGTGTGTAGTGAGAGCGGTAGAGCAGGAGAGGGAGTGTGTAGTGAGAGCAGTGGAGCAGGAGAGGGAGTGTGTAGTGAGAGTGGTAGAGCAGGAGAGGGAGTGTGTAGTGAGCAGTAGAGCAGGAGAGGGAGTGTGTGGAGGAGCAGTAGAGCAGGAGAGGGAGAGTGTAGTGAGAGCGGTAGAGCAGGAGAGGGAGTGTGTAGTGAGAGCGGTAGAGCAGGAGAGGGAGTGTGTAGTGAGAGCGGTAGAGCAGTAGAGGGAGGGTGTAGTGAGAGCGGTAGAGCAGGAGAGGGAGAGTGTAGTGAGAGCGGTAGAGCAGGAGAGGGAGTGTGTAGTGAGAGCGGTAGAGCAGGAGAGGGAGTGTGTAGTGAGAGTGGTAGAGCAGGAGAGGGAGAGTGTAGTGAGAGCAGTAGAGCAGTAGAGGGAGGGTGTAGTGAGAGCGGTAGAGCAGTAGAGCAGTAGAGGGAGGGTGTAGTAAGAGCGGTAGAGCAGGAGAGCAGGAGAGGGAGTGTGTAGTGAGAGCAGTAGAGCAGTAGAGGGAGAGTGTAGTGAGAGCAGGAGAGGGAGGGTGTAGTGAGAGCGGTAGAGCAGGAGAGGGAGTGTGTAGTGAGAGTAGTGGAGAAGGAGAGGGAGTATGTAGTGAGAGCGGTAGAGCAGGAGAGGGAGTGTGTAGTGAGCAGTAGAGCAGGAGAGGGAGTGTGTGGAGGAGCAGTAGAGCAGGAGAGGGAGAGTGTAGTGAGAGCGGTAGAGCAGGAGAGGGAGAGTGTAGTGAGAGCGGTAGCGCAGGAGAGGGAGAGTGTAGTGAGAGCGGTAGAGCAGGAGAGGGAGTGTGTAGTGAGAGCGGTAGAGCAGGAGAGGGAGAGTGTAGTGAGAGCGGTAGAGCAGGAGAGGGAGTGTGTAGTGAGAGCGGTAGAGCAGGAGAGGGAGTGTGTAGTGAGAGCGGTAGAGCAGGAGAGGGAGTGTGTAGTGAGCAGTAGAGCAGGAGAGGGAGTGTGTGGAGGAGCAGTAGAGCAGGAGAGGGAGAGTGTAGTGAGAGCTGTAGAGCAGGAGAGGGAGTGTGTAGTGAGAGTGGTAGAGCAGGAGAGGGAGTGTGTAGTGAGAGCAGTAGAGAAGTAGAGGGAGGGTGTAGTGAGAGCGGTAGAGCAGGAGAGCAGGAGAGGGAGTGTGTAGTGAGAGCAGTAGAGCAGTAGAGGGAGAGTGTAGTGAGAGCGGTAGAGCAGGAGAGGGAGTGTGTAGTGAGAGCGGTAGAGCAGGAGAGGGAGAGTGTAGTGAGAGCAGGAGAGCAGGAGAGGGAGTGTGTAGTGAGAGCGGTAGAGCAGGAGAGGGAGGGTGTAGTGAGAGCAGTAGAGCAGTAGAGCAGTAGAGTGAGGGTGTAGTAAGAGCGGTAGAGCAGGAGAGCAGGAGAGGGAGTGTGTAGTGAGAGCAGTAGAGCAGTAGAGGGAGAGTGTAGTGAGAGCGGTAGAGCAGGAGAGGGAGTGTGTAGTGAGAGCGGTAGAGCAGGAGAGGGAGAGTGTAGTGAGAGCAGGAGAGCAGGAGAGGGAGTGTGTAGTGAGAGCAGTAGAGCAGTAGAGGGAGAGTGTAGTGAGAGCGGTAGAGCAGGAGAGGGAGAGTGTAGTGAGAGGGGTAGAGCAGGAGAGGGAGTGTGTAGTGAGAGCGGTAGAGCAGGAGAGGGAGAGTGTAGTGAGAGCAGTAGAGCAGGAGAGGGAGTGTGTAGTGAGAGCAGTAGAGCAGTAGAGGGAGAGTGTAGTGAGAGCGGTAGAGCAGGAGAGGGAGAGTGTAGTGAGAGCGGTAGAGCAGGAGAGGGAGTGTGTAGTGAGAGCAGTAGAGCAGGGGAGGGAGTGTATAGTGAGAGCAGTAGAGCAGGAGAGGGAGAGTGTAGTGAGAGCGGTAGAGCAGGAGAGGGAGAGTGTAGTGAGAGCGGTAGAGCAGGAGAGGGAGTGTGTAGTGAGAGCGGTAGAGCAAGAGAGGGAGTGTGTAGTGAGAGCGGTAGAGCAGGAGAGGGAGAATTAGTCTAACATTTACCAGGCCAAAACATGGTTCTCCCAGCTCCTCAGTGCCATGGTCTATCTGCACCAGCAGGACATTGTACACCGAGACCTCAAGTGTGCAAATGTGCTGCTGACCACTGATGACCAGGTCAAACTGGCTGACTTTGGTATTGGACGCTTTTATAGAAGCTTTGATGATCTAAGTCAGTCGTTTTCCTGCACTCCCTCTTATGCTGCACCTGAGGTGCTCATGGATCGTCCTTATGATCCTAAAAAGAGTGATGTGTGGAGTCTGGGTGTAATACTTTTTGTCATGGTCACCGGAACTCTGCCCTTCCAAGCCTCCAGTATAATGAATCTCCCCCGTCTCCAGCATAAGGCCTTAGTGTATCCAGATGAGGTCACAGTGGAGGAGCCCTGCTGCACCTTCATCTCTTATTTGCTGCAGTTCGATCCTGACACTAGGCCTTCAATGACCGAGGTGGCACGTCACCCTTGGCTGCAGTCGAGGTAAGGACCATAATTAACCCACTGTGCTGGAACTGGAGTATGCAGTCCCAGGTTTTTATATACAGACTTTGAACTGATTCAATCTTAAAATGGAAATAAGAATCAGTTCTGTATCATAACAGCATTCTAACTTTCCCATATATCTGAATTAATGCATAGATATAAAGAATAGGGGTCTCTAACAGGTCTTAGCAGTGCTATAAGGATTAAGATCAAAACATAGTCAGGATTAAATAAACTGTTAATTCCAACAGGACTACACACGGGAAAGGGGTCCTCACAACGTTCTTAACCTTCTAACTTTAATCTCTATCTTCCATTTACAGGGAAAATATGCAAACTCACAGAGCCCTGAAATATCAAGGTGCTGGATGACCTCGGTGAAGGAAGATTCAGCAAGGTTATACTGGCCACATCCAAGAAGTACCCCAACCAAGTGGCTATAAAAATACTGGACATGATGGCCGAGACAGATAAGGATTTTAAATTCCTGCCTCGGGAACTTGACATTCTAAGAGCAGTGAACCACCCTCACATTGTTCACCTCCATAAAGTTTCAATGCACCATGGACAGGTGTTCATCGTGATGGAGGCTGCTGCAACAGATCTCCTGAGGAAGATCAGGGAGCTCCACCATGTACCCATCAGCCGGGCCAAAACGTGGTTCTCCCAGCTCCTCAGTGCCATGGTCTATCTTCACCAGCTGGACATTGTCCATCGAGACCTCACATGTGCGAATGTGCTGCTGACCGCTGATGACCAGGTCAAACTGGCGGACTTTGGTTTTGGACGCTATTATAAAAGCGCTGATGACCTAAGTCAGACGTTTTGTTGCTCTCCTCCTTATGCTGCACCTGAAGTGCTTATGGATGTTCCTTATGATCCAAAGAAGAGCGATGTGTGGAGCCTAGGTGTGATTCTTTATGTCATGGTCACTGGAGACCTGCCCTTCAAGGACTCCACTGACAAGAATCTCCCCCGTCTCCAGCGTAAGGCCTTAGTCTATCCAGAAAAGAGCACAGTGGAGGAGCCCTGCCGCTCCTTCATCTCTTATCTGCTGCAGTTTGACCCTCACACTCGACCTTCAGTGACAGAGGTGGCACAGCACCGTTGGCTGCAGTCGAGGTAAGAACCATAATTAACCCTTTGTGCTGGAGGTGGAGTATCTACTTCCAGGTTTTCCTATGTGTGTGTGTGTGTGTATATATGTATGTATGTGTGTATATATATATATACACACACACACATATATATATATATATATATATATATATATATATATATATATATATATATAATATAAATGAACAGGGGGTCTGTTTCCCAAAGCAGCATTTCTCAGCTACTAGATAACTTTAGCCCAATGGTGAGGATGGGAATGTCCCTCAGCTCTTCTCCTATTGGACAGACTGGACTCCAGGCTGAAGTTCACTGTCTGAACTGAGAGTCCTGCTCTGTGAAACACCCCCAGATCGGTCAGTTATTTGTTCCTTTGCTAAATTTCTCTTGTATTTTCATCAACATTGAAACTGAAGGCTCATCACTGGCTAAGGCTGAAAGCTCTCTAGGACACAATGTGTTTGGTGGTGAAACTGCATACTGTAAGGGGGGCACTAAATCTGAGCAGGACAGGATGAAGCGTTTGGAGAAAACCAGCCAGTATGTTTGATTTATTTGTTGTTTCCACTGTTTCTGAATTAATTTACTAAGTGCTTTATTTGTCTTGATAGATCTTGGCTCCTCCCATTAAAACGTTTTGTAAACAGATAAATAGGTAACATACAGTATCAGTTTATTAGCAATAAGTAAATAATCAAAGATGACTTATGTTCCTCATCTGTTCTGTATGATCTCCAGAGTCATAGGCAGGTTCCTTGTGGTGACGGTCGATGATCAGCTTGAGGGAAACAGCAGAGCTTATTCTGATCGAGACGTGAACCCACTCCAGTCCACAGAGCAAGTGTTTCAGTCTCCCTCTTTGAGCAGAGAGGCAGAGGTGCTCTCCTGTCCAGACTTCAACTGTGAGTCTCTAAAGCCTGAGCGGGAAGACGAGAGCAGTAGTGCAGGTTCAACTTGCAGAAGCGTAGAGGTTGTGGAGGAGGAGGACTGCTGCTCCAGCTGTAGTCCATTTGGTGCTGCAGTTAAAAGGGCAGCTAAGGCTTATGTTGTAGCACCAGTTCTCAGAGCCTCCCGGACACTTCGAAGGAGGGTGAAGAAGTTTTTCAGGATGGACTCTGTGGTGCACAAAGCCTCCTCTTCTTCCCAGCAGGATGCTCATTGTTCTGCTTCCTCTGCAGAAGCTTCTGCCTCTTCGTGTTTCCAGCTGGCTTGTGAGGATGTGCTCTGTGGGCCGGTGGTGGAGGCTGAAGCTGTTCTCCCACAGTCCACCGTAAGACAGAGATCCGGGAGGCTGAAGTTCCCCAAGTTTAAGGTATGTGAGTCGAGTGGTGAGAGGTCTTGACCGCCCCAGATTTTATACTGCAAAATCACTTTAAATATTTGTCAGAAATATTTATTCAGTGTTTAATCTTTGTGATTTTGTCCCTCCAACAGTTCCTGAAGAAGTCAACAAGGGTACATCCTTTGTAGCCCTCTTACACGGCTCCAGGTGACAATGACATACTGGCTGTTTCATTTTTAGGGGAAATTCCTGCTCCATGGGTTTGTGGTCAAGCAGGAACCTGTGCTCCCACAGCCCACAGTGATGCAGGATACCAGGAGACTGAAGTTGCCCAAGTTTAAGGTATGTGAGTCGAGTGGTGAGAGATCTTGACAGCCCCAGATTTTATACTGTAAAAACTTCAAATTTGTCAGAAATGTTTTAGTTGTTTAATCTTCATTTTGTCCCTCCAAC
Organism: Salminus brasiliensis; assembly: GCF_030463535.1. NCBI lineage: Eukaryota > Metazoa > Chordata > Actinopteri > Characiformes > Bryconidae > Salminus > Salminus brasiliensis. The sequence continues at coordinate 36,680,311 of NC_132882.1, forward strand.
AGATCCTGATGAAGTCGAGACGGGTATATCCTTTGTAGCCCTTTAGCACGACTCCAGGTGATGACGATGTACTGACCGGACTCTATTCTGAAGGGAAAGTCCCGCTCCGTGGGCTGGTGGTTGAGCTAGAACCTGTGCTCCCACAGCCCACTGTGATGCAGGAAACAAGGAGGCCGAGGCTTCGGCTCCCCTTCAGATGATCTAGACTGAGATTCAACTTTAAGGTGTGTGAATATTCTTCTCATAACGCTCTGTTCTTAGCTGTGACACTTGCAATAGCGCCACCTTCAGCTGAATTGTTAATATTTTGTTATATTCTCTGTTCAGGCTGAGCTAAGATCTAAAGAGAAGGATTCGTCTCAGGTGATCCCAAAGCACCTCCAGCAAAGAGGAGGCCGAGCTGTTTCTTAGCCTTCGTGGACAGCAGCTCTGGTTTTTCTCAAACTTGACCAGCTGCACAGCCCAGGCTACTTGAATAGGACACATCCCGGAGAGTGTTGGGGCAGCGGTGGCTCAGCGGTTAGAGCTCTGGTCTATCGATTACAGGGTTGTGGGTTCGAGACCCGGGCTTGGCAAGCTGCCACTGTTGGGCGCTTGGACTTTCTCTCTGCTGCCCGGACGCTGGAGTTGGCTGCCCACTGCTCTGGGTGTGTGTTCGTTCACTACCACAGATGGGTCAAATGCAGAGGACACAATATGCGTGTTTTACAGTCTTATTTCACTAGTTGGGTAAAAATTCAGCGTTGGATTCTGTTCAGTGTTTAGAAAGTGATGATTGCAGCACTGTGCAACTTAACAAACACAGACTTCATTTCTATATCTGTTCAAACAGCCATTAAGTGGTTCTTCATTATTCAGGATATTTCTGAGGACATTACTAATAAAATAAATAAGCTGCTGCTGTTTCCAGAACAATGCGCTACCCCAGAGTCCAGACATAAAAGTGTTTGGCAAGACTTTGATGGTGAGGGACAGAAAATACTCAAACATCTAAGGCTGAACTTTGGAGGTGTGGAAAAAATTGCAGAAACACTGAAAGAGAGTCTCCTGAAAAGAATAGAAGCTGTAGTTAAAGGGTAGAAGCACTAAACCCTCACACATCTGATTTCTTAAATATGTTTTTTCCTGATTCAGAAAAAAGGAGTCGTTGTAATTAGTGGCTGTTTTGGCTGAAATGTAAATAAATCCGTCCTGTTCACAGAACTGCCCTGGCTCTTAAACATTTTGAGATGGGACCAGTAAAGATCAGAAAACATTTAATTATTGCTTAAGAAACACCACTAATCAAACAGCTGTTATTGGACTATTATTGACTTTATACAGTTGTACTCAGCAGTGGACAAATCAACGTATGTATTAGATGATGTGATTCCAGGCCTACTAACATGGATGTGTATGTGTGTGTGAAATACATGAGTGTAGAAAGACAGTCAGACTAACACTTGAGTGATTATTATTAGCAGTTATTAGCAGAGATTAGTGATTATTATACAGACTAATGGGGAAAGTGGGGCTCTGAATTGACCTGATTAAAAGGGAATTAAATGGAACTGCACACAAATAAAAGATTGCAGCGCGTTCAGGAACTGTTCCAGCATGTGCGTTTTAGCTTCTGCTCTGCCATTTACTGCACTTTGTGCATTTGCTTATGGACTTGGGTTGAAAGTGCTGTGGGAGAGGAAAAGGAGAGACGTGAACTAGGGAGAGAACCAGTGCAACCACTTCTCACATTTTAATCATGTCAATTCAAAGCTGTATGTTTGTCTGGAAAGAATATGTGCATGTTCAGAAATCACCAGCATTATTTGTAAGTTACCCACCAAACACCCACTGCTCCCACAACTCAGAACTCATCATGTAGAACCTCAGTAAATCATGGTCTTGGAGCATGGATGCTGTATATGTCACACACTCCACATGTATTGTGAGAAAGCTTTAATGAACACTTAATGTCAAGAATCAAAACAAGGAGCAGAAAATGCCCAATAAGGGCACTAACAGCAGAATAGTGCTTTGGCTATTTGCTTTAACAAGTGTCTGGTTATGGAGCTGTCTAGTCTGGGACCTTGGGATGGGAGGTACAGAGATGTGTGTGAAGAGCATTTAATTGATCTGTGATTGAATCACTACTTTACAGATACACTCCGTTCATCACATCATCCACCCACATGAATGGAATGATTATTATGAGCCACTGCAGCATCTTCATCTGTAAACCCTCGAGTAGATTTCATCACTGATCCCCTGAGAAAATGTTGCTGTTCTCCAAAACTGAAACTCATCAGTAAAGTGTTCAGATCTGAATGTGGTACAGCGTGTTTATTAATATGCTGAGATCTAGCAGAAAACAGATTTGATCGTTTGCAGATTATCTGAACCTTGAAGGCTTTCATTTCTTTGGAAAAATGATTTCTTCCAGCAGGTTCTGAAAAAGGAGAAGAACGGTTCCATTTCAGCTTTAAAAGAAGTCTAGATTTTCATGGCTGTACCTTCAGTTGCTTGTTGGAGCTTTTGAGGAACTGGATGTCTTCTGTGTGCTTCTTCTCATCAGCCTGTCGCCGCTCAGCCTCTCGACTCTCAACTGCCTCACTAATAATCTAATAAAACTAATAATACTGCCTCAATAATCTCTGTTTATAAACTCCTATTAACTTGTACATTCTGACTAAGTGTAGCACCTCTGAAAACCCTTCTAGTGCCATGAAAATATAGGTTTTGTGTAAATATGAATATTTCACTATATATGTATTTAAAAACAGAATTGTGAAGCCTGCCATGAATGTACTTGAATATGAATGAACCATTTGTCAAGTATGTTGTAAGAAAACTCTAGGTACACCTCTTTGTCCAATTAATCAGCTCTGCTTATCATATAGGAGAACTTTGTAGTTCTAGAGTTACAGACTGTAGTCCTCCTGTTTGTCTGCATACTTTATTATGTAAAGTATCCTGTGTGATTAGTGTGAGCTGAAAACATGGAAAATGGGTTCAGAAACAAGTGTAGCTTTAACATTTAATGGCCAGTGAATGGTAAACGGTGCCCATTACTTCTGGGATGAGCTGGGGAAACTTTAAGCTGTCAGTTGGGGATGAGGTTGGGTGATGATCATCCAATATTCTGACCTCACCAATGCCCTTGTTGCTAAATGCAATCAAATCTTCACAGTGATGCTCCCAAATTTAAGATTCTGAAATCTCAAATAAAATATATTATAAATATAGATCATAACATATACAGACCTGTTTACAATGTAAATCTCTTTCAAATATCGGTCTTTATCCCTGTAAAAATGATAGCAAAAAAGTAGTAATAGCAGCACTTTATTATATTAAAAATATTATATTATATTTCATCTTAATGTTTTACCTCTAGATTTCAAACTGCAATTCATACCTATTTATTTCTACTTTTATTATTATTGTTATTGTTATTATTATTATTATTATTAGTAGTAGTAGTAGTAGTAGTAGGAGGAGGAGGATTAACAATGGACTTACAATAATAAACAATAATACACACAAACTCAAGAGAAGGAGAGAGGTGAAGAGCTAAAAAGTGGAGCTAAAATGAGATGATTAAACAGTGAAGCAGAAAAAACCCGCTTTAAAAACTACAGAGCTGTAAATCAGAACTTCTACTCCCACTGTCTCCCACTGCTCCCTTTACCTTCACTAAATAAGTCAGCTCCGCTTGCTGGAGCTTCATCTCCAACTGCTGGAAGCTGATCAGTTCATAGACCACCTGGAGAAGATCGTTCCAGAAGAATGACTTTTTAATCTTACATTTATCTCAGCAGTGTTAATATTAAATTGATCTCAGCAGTGTTGATATTAAATTGATCTCAGCAGTGTTGATATTAAATTGATCTCAGCAGTGTTGATATTAAATTGATCTCAGCAGTGTTAATATTAATATTATCTCAGCAGTGTTGATATTAAATTGATCTCAGCAGTGTAAATATTCATATTATCTCAGCAGTGTAAATATTAATATTATCTCAGCAGTGCTTTGTCAGGTCCACAGGCTTCAAGGTCCAGGACTTTTATGTTGACAGTCATTTATGTAAGACTCCATGTTTTGTGTCTAGTGCAGGTGTGCTTCATGTACGTGTGTAATGTGTTGTGATTAGTGTCAGCTGGGAGCTGTGGGGGTTTATAGGGAGCTGTGGGGGTTTATAGGGAGCTGGGGGGGTTATTATAGGGAGCTAAAGCGAGCTCCTCCTCCCCGAGAATTATACTCGCTACTTCAGGCTGTCTGGTGGTCTTCATGTTCATGTGGTTCTAGGTCGTCTATGGTGTTTTCTCTCGAGGACTTTGGATGAGAGTCTGTCCTCGTTCAGGAGTAGATCTCTTCAGGGTCTGCAGGTTGGGGGTCTTGAGGATTCGGCTAATCCCGTTGTTCTGAGTCACGTAAGTTTAGTGTCGCCTGACGAGCGCGGTGCTCCGTCTGATCTGTCCTTCACTATCTCTCCTGACTCCCTGACTCCCAACCAGCCTCAGCTGGCTTTCAGGTTCAGCTCAGGTTAGTTTGTCACGTTTGTTTGGTTTATTCATTATTTCTTGTTATTGCTGCATTCTTGTGTTTCCCCTGTTTGGTTTAATAAAGTCTTGCATCGCACCGCGAGTTTTCACCCGTCATTGTCCTAACCAGTCCTGACCCAGCAGTGTTAATATTACATTAATCTCAGCAGTGCTAATATTACATTAATCTCAGCAGTGTTAATATTACATTAATATCAGCAGTGTTAATATTGCATTAATCGCAGCAGTGCCAATACTACATTAATCTCAGCAGTGTTAATACTACATTAATCTCAGCAGTGTTAATATTGCATTGCATTAATCTCAGCAGTGTTAATATTGCATTGCATTAATCTCAGCGGTGTTAATACTGCATTAATCTCAGCAGTGTTAATATTGCATTGCATTAATCTCAGCAGTGTTAATATTGCATTAATCTCAGCAGTGTAAATATTGCATTAATCTCAGAAGAGTTAATATTGCATTAATCTCAGCTGTGTTAATATTGCATTAATCTCAGCTGTGTTAATATTGCATTAATCTCAGCGGTGTAAATATTAAATGTATCTTAGCAGTGTTATTCAGAAATTTACCTCAGCAGTGCTAATCTGAAATTTATCTCAGCAGTGTTAGAAATAAATTTACCTCAGCAGCGTTAATCCTAAATCTTTCTCAGCAGTGTAAATAAGAAATGTATCTCAGCATTGTTAATAATAAATTTATCTCAGCAGTGCTTATCACAACTTTATCTCAGAAGAGTTAATATTACAATTATCTCACCAGTGCTAATCTTAAATGTACCTTAGCGGTATCAATCTTACATATATTTAAGCAGTATTAATATTAAATTTATTTCAGAAGTGTTAATATTAAATTCATCTAAGCAGTGCTAATCAGAAATTCACCTCAGCAGTGTTAATATTACAATTATCTCAGCAGAGCTAATAGTTTTATCTCAGCAATGTTAATATTACATTTATCTCAGCAGTGTTAATATTAAATTTATCTCAGCAGTGTTGATCTTAAATTTATCTCAGCAGTGATCATAACTTTCTCAGCAGTGCTAATCATAAATGTATCTTATCAGTGCTTATCTTAAATTTATCTCAGCAGTGATCATAACTTTCTCAGCAGTGCTTATCCTAAATTTCTCAGCAGTGTTAATATTAAATTTATTTCAGCAATGTTAATATTAAATGTATCTTAGCAGTGTTAATCTGAAATTTATCTCTGCAGTGTTAATCAGAAATTTACCTCAACAGTGCTAATATTAAATTTCTCAGCTATGCTAATATTAAATTTAATACGTTTTAAAATCATATGTTTACAGCAGCAGTCCTAATCTTAAATTTATGTAAGCAGTGTTAATCATACATTTACTACAGCAGTGCTAATCCTAAATTTGTCAGCAGTGTTCATATTAATTTTATCTCAGCAATGCTAATCATAATTTTATCTCAATAGTGTTAATAAAAATAAATTTATCTTAGCAGTGTTAATGTTACATTCATCTCAGCAGTGCTAATCAGAAATTCACCTCAGCAGAGCTAATCTTAATTTTATCTCAGCAATCTTAATATGACATTTATTTAAGCAGTGTTAATATTAAATTTATCTCATCAGTGCTAATCATAAATTTCTCATCAGTGCTAATCATAAATTTATCTTAGCAGTGTTAATATTACATTTTTCTCACCAGTGCTAATCTTAAATTTACTTTAGCGGTATTAATCATAAATTTATCTCAGCAGTGTTAATATTAAATTGATCTCAGCAGTGCAAATACTAAATTAATCTCAGCAGTGTTAATAATAAATTTCTCAGCGGTGTTCATATTAATTAATGTGAGCAGTGATCATAACTATCTCAGCAGTGCTAATAAATTTCTCAGCAGTGCTAAGCTTAAATTTATCTCAGCAGTGTTCATATTAATTTTATCTCAGCAGTGCTAATCATAATTTTATCTCAATAGTGTTAATAAAAATAAATTTATCTTAGCAGTGTTAATATTACATTCATCTCAGCAGTGCTAATCAGAAATTCACCTCAGCAGAGCTAATCTTAATTTTATCTCAGCAATGTTAATATGACATTTATTTAAGCAGTGTTAATATTAAATTTATCTCAGCAGTGTTCACAATTTTATCTCAGCAGTGTTAATATTAAATTTAATCTAAGCAGTGTTAATATTAAATTAATCTAAGCAGTGTTAATATTAAATTAATCTAAGCAGTGATCATAACTTTATCTCAGCAGTGCTAATCTTAAATTCATCTCAGCAGTGCAAATTAAATTTATCCCAGCAGTGTTAATTAAATTTACCTCAGCAGTGTTAATCTTAAATTTACCTCAGCAGTGCTAATCATAATTTATGATTTACACTGCTGAGGTAAATTTATCTCAGTAGTCCTAATCATAAATTTATCCCAGCAGAGTTAATCTTAAATTTATCTCAGCAGTGTTAATATTAAATTTCTCAGCAGTGCTAATAATAAATTTATCTTGGCAGTGCTACTCATAAATTTATCTCAGCAGTGTTAATATTACATTTTTTTCACCAGTGCTAATCTTAAATTTACCTTAGCGGTATTAATCTTACTTTTATCTTAGCAGTGTTAATATTAAATTTATCTCAGCAGTTCAAACAATGAATGTATCTCAATAGTGCTAATCATAAATTTATCTCAGCAGTGTTAATATCAAATTGATCTCATCAGTGCAAATACTAAATTAATCGCAGCAGTGGTAATCATAAATTTATCTCAGCAGTATTAATATAAAATTCATCTGAGCAGTGATCATAACTTTATCTCAGCAGTTCAAATAATAAATGTATCTCAATAGTGCTAATCATACATTTTTCAGCAGTGTTAATCTTTACTGTATCTCAGCAGTGCGAATATTAAATTTATCTCAGAAGTGTTAATAATACATTTACCACAGTAGTGTTAATTATACATTTACCACAGCGGTGTTAATCTTGCATTTCTCAGCAGTGCTAATCTTAAATTTATCTCAGCAGCGTTAATAATAATTTCATCTCAGCAGTGCTAATCATAAATAATCTCTGCAGTGTTAATATTAAATTCATCTGAGCAGTGATCATAACTTTATCTCAGCAGTGCTAATCATAAATTTTTCTGAGCACTGCTAATCATAAATTTCTCAACAGTGATAATGCTAAATTCATCTCAGAAGTGTTACTCTTAAATGTATCTCAACAGTGTTAATATTAAATTAATCTCATCAGTGATGATCCTAAATTTATCTCTGCAGTGTTAATCTTAAATTTACTTTAGCAGTGTAAATCATAAATTATCCCAGTAGTGTTAATGTTAAATTTCTCAGCAGTGCTAATCATAAATTGATCTCAGCAGTGTTAATATTATATTTATTTAAGCAGTGTTAATTTTAAAATCCTCTCATCAGTGATGATCTAAATTTCTCAGCAGTGCTAATCTGAAATGTATCTCCGCAGTGTTAATCTTAAATTTACCTCAGCAATGTTAATACTACATTTATTTAAGCATATTATTAAATTTATCTCAGCAGTGATAATCATAACTTTATCTCAGCAGTGCTAATCCTAAATTTCTCAACAGTGATAATGCTAAATTCATCTCAGAAGTGTTAATCTTAAATGTATCTCAACAGTGTTAATATTAAATTAATCTCAGCAGTGTTGATCAGACATTTACCTCAGCAGTGTTAATCTTGAATGTATCTCAGCAATGTTAGTATTACATTTATTTAAGCAGTGTTATTATTAAATTTATCTAAGCAGTGATAATCATAAATTTATCTCAAAAGTGTTTATTACATTTCTCAGCAGTGCTAATCATACATTTATCTCAGCAGTGTAAATCATAAATTCTCAGTAGTGTTAATGCTAAATTTCTCAGCAGTGCTAATCATGAATTGATCTCAGCAGTGCTAATCTGAAATGTATCTCTGCAGTGTTAATCTTAAATTTACCTCAGCAATGTTAATACTACATTTACCTCAGCAGTGTTAATATTAAATTTATCTCAGCAGTGTTAATATTAAATTTCTCAGCAGTGTTAATAATACATTTATGTCAGCAGTATTAATATTAAATTTATGTCAGCACTGCTAATCATAATTTTATCTCAAGTGTTAATAAAAATAATATTAAATGTAGCTTACATTATGAGTGGAGTATGGAATTAATGAATAGTAATTAACATGTGTAAAGAGTATAAAGAGAAAAATTAAACACACTGAGAATTACCTTATTCTTTTCTATCTTTCTTCCATGCTAAGAAAAGGAGTGTAGAGAGCCCTCTATGGGGATATCCTATTTCATCAGTAGATCGGAATAGTCTATGTTATTATAACAGTTGAGAAACTATGTTGGCAGTAGGCCAAGAGTCCCTTGAGGATATGAAGAATGGTTGAAGATGGTATTATAGTATGTAGGAACAGAAGATGGAAAATGTATGTTTACAGTGAATTGTTAAGGACCTTGAGAGTTTATGACAATATTAACTCTGGCGTGATTCTCCTTTTCTCTTTTATGGGATGTGAGAGGAGGCAGAAAAAGGAAATAAAGAGGGGCTGCTGGTAAGCGACGGGCCAGAAGCGTCACGTGGACTGAGTGGAAGAAGCTGTGCTGACTGCAGATCAGGCTAGTGTGTGTTTATCCACAAATTACTTCCCTTTACACACCTGCACTTAACCACATGTGTAGTCACATTTATAGTACTATTAATTGCATAATACTTACTTACAGTTTAAAGGACTCTGCATGAAGCTTGGCAACAGACTGATTGGTTAGTGAATTTGATTACTTAGGAGAAAACATTTGGGGGTTAAACATTTTGTTAAGATATGTAGTCTGAATAGAGATACATTGGAGCATTTACTATTGGAATATCTTGTGTTTTTGGGGAGATTAGATTCAGAAGTATTTGGTGGCATCAGACCTACCTTAGGAAAACTTACTATTGCAGAGTGGTCATATATTTTTAAGGTCTGGGTTGTTCTGGAGTTGGCAAACCTCAGTATAATTTCAATAACCCATCCACTTAATTTCAATAACCATCTAACTAATTTACAAATAAATAAACATAGTATAATTGTAAGTAGACAGTGACAGGGTAGTAACTTCAATTATTTTTTTGCACACTTAAATAACAGAGAGGCTATTAGTATGCCAACTATGGGTACAATCGCTTCAAAAGGTATTACTCCTGTTGATGTGGTTAAGAAAAATAATCCATTAATTAAAGGCATAACTAAGACATCAGAGAAATGGCATAAGCGTTGGCCTGACATTGACCAACCATTGCCAGTGGAAGGGACACTTAATCCAGATGTAATTAAGGTAATGCAGGTGCTTGTGGCTACATACAAGGCAAACCAAAAGAAAGGTAAGAAGGGGGAACAACATAAGGAGAAGAGACAGATGGAGCTTGGCATTCTTCAGTTGTTTGAACAAGAGGGACAGAAATTGGTCAAAGCAGCGAAGGATAAGAGAGAGAGGAGTGAGAAGAAATAGAGAGACAGGTAAGGGGAATAGAAAAGCAGATGGCAGAAATTAGTGCACCATTTTCACATGTCGACCCAGTAAAGAATCCCCCACCATATGAGAAGTAGGTGACGTCTTCCAGTGATCACTCAAGAGGGCGACTATCGTATCAGAGATGAGGAAGACCGAATAGTGGAAGCAGGAAAAGCGGAAACAATTATAAAGATGTATCCAATTTCCAAAAGTAAGAAGAAAACAACATGTCTGCAAATTGAAGGTGACGTGAAGACCAGGAGGACAAAACTTGGAGATGATGTGGATCAGAGTGCTTGGGAAGAAGCCAGAGGAGGATATGATCCAGCAGTCAGACGGATCCTGGTGAGGGCAGAAAGGAGAGGAGGCAAGACGAGACAGTATGAGGACTCCACTGATGAGAGTTCTGATGAAAGTGAAAATGAAGATGACGGCCAAGACAAGGGACCCACAAGTCTTTGCACCTCAAGAGGATTCTTCCCGACCAAGAATGGAAGAAGACATCGACAGGGCTATGAGAAGTGTAGAGAGGCGTATAAACCAATGCCTTTCTCACGTGTACACTGCTATGAGTGTAGAGAAGCAGAAAAGACTGAAAAAACAACTGAAGGAGCTACAGATGCAGAAAAAGGAATTGAGGATGGAAGGCTCTCAGAAAGTGGACAAGGGATATGCACTGCGCCCAAGAAAAGGAACATCATGTGACAAGATGTGTCCAATGATCATCCGAGGACAGACATTAGAACACAAGCCTTGGCAGAATACAGACATGTCTGATGTTTTGGAAAAATTGCCAACTCTTCAAGACGGAGCACATCCTTGGATCGCAAAGTTGGAGGAGATCATGGTGGGAACACAACCTGCTGTTGGAGATATTAAGAGACTACTTGCTAATCTCCTGGGAGTGCCGGCCATGGAAGAAATTCTGCAAAAAGCTGGATTCGATCGCTATGTGGGAACAGCGGTAAATGATCCAGAACTGTTTGCTGCAATTAGAGGTCGGGTGTGGACAGCATTGAGAAACGACACCCCTCTTTGGCTGGATCTACTTTCACGTAAAAAGGTGGGTCATGTAATCCTGAAAATAAGAAAGACAAAAAAGAAAGTCAATATATGTATAGAAACCGATTGTTCACTTACCTGTTACACAGTTGCAGATGAAAAGAAAGCCAGGCAGACAGAGTTCCAGATGCAAACAAGCTCTCACAGCTGGAGGTGGATAGCCCCTTTTTTGGACGAATCCACTTTCAGGTAAAAAGGTGCATCAAGGGATCCTTTGTGACAAGAAAGAAAATCAGTATATGTATAGAAAGAGAATAAACACATACCTGTTACACAGTTGCAGATTAATTGCAAGCCAGTCAGACACCGTTCTAGTTGCAGACAACCACTCACAGCTGAAGATGGAGAGCTCCTTGTTGGCCGGATTCACTTTCAGGTAAAAAGGTGTGTCATGAGATCCTGGAAATAAGAAAGAGAAAAAAGAAAGTCAATATATGTATAGAAACCGAATGTTCACTTACCTGTTACACAGTTGCAAATGAAAGAAAGCCAGTTGGACACCGTTTGAGATACAGACAAGCACTCACAGCTGGAGGTGGATAGCCCCTTGTTGGACGAATCCACTTTCAGGTAAAAAGGTGCATCAAGGGATCCTGTGTGACAAGAAAGAAAATCAATATATGTATAGAAAGAGAATTAACACATACCTGTTACACATAGCAGATTAATTGCAAGCCAGTCAGACACTGTTCCAGTTGCAGACAACCACTCACAGCTGAAGATGGAGAGCTCCTTGTTGGCCGGATCCACTTTCAGGTAAAACGGTGCATCATGGGATCCTGATAAACTGTGTGACAAAAATGAAAATCAATGTATGTATAGAAACCGAATGTTCACTTACCTGTTACTCAGTTGCAGATTAATTGCAAGCCAGTCAGACACCGTTCCAGTTGCAGACAACCAACTCACAGCTGAAGATGGAGAGCTCCTTGTTGGCCGGATCCACTTTCAGGTAAAACGGTGCATCATGGGATCCTGATAAACTGTGTGAAAAACAAAAAAGAAAGTCAATATATGTATAGAAACCGAATGTTCACTTACCTGTTACACAGTTGCAAATGAAAGAAAGTCAGTCGGACACCGTTTGAGATGCGGACAAGCACTCACAGCTTGAGATGTATAGCCCCTTGTTAGCCAGATTCAATTTGAGGTCAAAAGGTCGGTCATGGGATCCTGATATACTGTGTGATAAAAAATAAAATCAATAAAATGTATAAAAAAAAAAATTAACACGTACCTCTAACACAGTTGCAGATTAACTGCAAGCCAGCCAGACGCCGTTCTTGTTGCAGACAACCACTCACAGCTATAGATGGAGAGCTTCTTGTTGGCCGTATCCACTTTCAGGTAAAAAGGTGTGTCATGAGATCCTGCAAATAGGAAAGACAAAAAAGAAAGTCAATATATGTATAGAAACCGAATGTTCACTTACCTGTTACTCAGTTGCAGATGAAAAGAAAGCCAGGCAGACAGAGTTCCAGATGCAGACAAGCACTCACAGCTTGAGATGTATAGCCCCTTGTTAGCCAGATTCAATTTGAGGTAAAAAGGTCGGTCATGGGATCCTGATATACTGTGTGATAAAAAATAAAATCAAAATATGTATAAAAAAAACAAATTAACACGTACCTCTAACACCATTGCAGATTAACTGCAAGCCAGCCAGACACCGTTCTTGTTGCAGACAAACACTCACAGCTGAAGATGGAGAGCTCCTTGTTGGCCGGATCCACTTTCAGGTAAAACGGTGCATCATGGGATCCTGATAAACTTTGTGACAAAAATGAAAATCAATGTATGTATAGAAACCGAATGTTCACTTACCTGTTACACAGTTGAAGATTAATTGCAAGCCAGTCAGACACCGTTCCAGTTGCAGACAACCACTCACAGCTGTAGATGGAGAGCTCCTTGTTTACCGGATCCACTTTCAGGTAAAACAGTGCATCATGGGATCCTGATAAACTGTGTGACAAACTGTGCAGATGACAAGCACTCACAGCTGGAGGTGGATAGCCCCTTGTTGGAAGAATCCACTTTCAGGTAAAAAGGTGCACCAAGGGATCCTGTGTGACAAGAAAGAAAATCAGTATATGTATAGAAAAAGAATTAAACACATACCTGTTACACAGTTGCAGATTACTTGCAAGCCAGTCAGACACCGTTCCAGTTGCAGACAACCACTCACAGCTGAAGATGGAGAGCTCTTTGTTGGCCGGATCCACTTTCAGGTAAAAAGGTGCATCAAGGTATCCTGTGTGACAAGAAAGAAAATCAGTATATGTATAGAAAGAGAATTAACACATACCTGTAACACAGTTGCAGATTAATTGTGAGCCAGTCAGACACCGTTCCAGTTGCAGACAACCACTCACAGCTGAAGATGGAGAGCTCCTTGTTGGCTGGATCCACTTTCAGGTAAAAAGGTGTGTCATGAGATCCTGCAAATAAGAAAGACAAAAAAGAAAGTCAATATATGTATAGAAACCGAATGTTCACTTACCTGTTACACAGTTGCAAATGAAAGAAAGCCAGTCGGACACCGTTTGAGATGCAGACAAGCACTCACAGCTGAAGATGGAGAGCTCCTTGTTGGCCGGATCCACTTGCAGGTAAAATGGTGCAACATGGGATCATGATAAACTGTGTGACAAAAAAGAAAATCATGTATAGAAACCGAATGTTCACTTGTTAGCCACATACATTGAATGAAAATCACTGTATGTATAGAAACCGAATGTTCACTTACCTGTTACTCAGTTGCAAATGAAAGACAGTCAGTCGGACACCGTTTGAGATGCAGACAAGCACTCACAGCTGGAGGTGGATAGCCCCTTGTTGGACGAATCCACTTTCAGGTAAAAAGGTGCATCAAGGGATCCTGTGTGACAAGAAAGAAAATCAGTATATGTATAGAAAGAGAATTAACACATACCTGTTACACAGTTGCAGGTGTAAAAAAGGTGTGTCATGAGATCCTTCAAATAAGAAAGACAAAAAAGAAAGTCAATATATGTATAAAAACCAAATGTTCACTTACCTGTTACTCAGTTGAAGATTAATTGCAAGCCAGTCAGACACCGTTCCAGTTGCAGAGAACCATTCACAGCTGAAGATGGAGAGCTCCTTGTTGGCCGGATACACTTTCAGGTAAAACGGTGCATCATGGGATCCTGATAAACTGTGTGACAAAAATGAAAATCAATTTATGTATAAAAACCGAATGTTCACTTACCTGTTACTCAGTTGCAAATGAAAGAAATCCAGTCGGACACCGTTTGAGATACAGACAAGCACTCACAGCTGGAGGTGGATAGTCCCTTGTTGGACGAATCCACTTTCAGGTAAAAAGGTGCATCAAGGGATCCTGTGTGACAAGAAAGAAAATCAGTATATGTATGGAAAGAGAATTAACACATACCTGTTACACAGTTGCAGATTAATTGCAAGCCAGTCAGACACCGTTCCAGTTGCAGACAACCACTCACAGCTGAAGATGGAGAGCCCCTTGTTTGCCGGATCCACTTTCAGGTAAAACGGTGCATCATGGGATCCTGATGAACTGTGTGACAAAAATTAAACTCAATGTATGTATAGAAACCGAATGTTCGCTTCCCTGTTACTCAGTTGCAAATGAAAGAAAGCCAGTCGGACACCGTTTGAGATGCAGACAAGCACTCACAGCTGGAGGTGGAGAGCTCCTTGTTGGCCGGATCCACTTTCAGGTAAAAAGGTGTGTCATGAGATCCTGCAAATATGAAAGACAAAAAAGAAAGTCAATATATGTATAGAAACCGAATGTTCACTTACCTCTTACTCAGTTGCAGATGAAAAGAAAGCCAGGCAGACAGAGTTCTAGATGCAGACAAGCACTCACAGCTTGAGATGTATAGCCCCTTGTTAGCCAGATTCAATTTGAGGTAAAAAGGTGTGTCATGAGATCCTGCAAATAAGAAAGACAAAAAAGAAAGTCAATACATGTATAGAAACCGAATGTTCACTTACCTGTTACACAGTTGCAAATTAAAGAAAGTCAGTCAGACACCGTTTGAGATACAGACAAGCACTCACAGCTGGAGGTGGGTAGACCGTTGTTGGAAGAATCCACTTTCAGGTAAAAAGGTGCATCAAGGGATCCTGTGTGACAATAAAGAAAATCAGTATATATATATAGAAAGAGAATTAACACATACCTGTTACACAGTTGCAGATTAATTGCAAGCCAGTCAGACACCGTTCCAGTTTCAGACAACCACTCACAGCTGAAGATGGAGAGCTCCTTGTTGGCCGGATCCACTTTCAGGTAAAACGGTGTCATGAGATCCTGCAAATAAGAAAGACAAAAAAGAAAGTCAATATATGTATAGAAACCGAATGTTCCCTTACCTGTTATGAAGTTGCAAATGAAAGAAAGTCAGTCGGACACCGTTTGAGATGCAGACAAGCACTCGCAGCTGGAGGTGGAGAGCTCCTTGTTGGCCGGATCCACTTTTACGTAAAAAGGTGGGTCATGAAATCCTGAAAATAAGAAAGACAAAAAAGAAAGTCAATATATGTATAGAAACCGAATGTTCACTTACCTGTTACACAGTTGCAAATGAAAGAAAGTCAGTCGGACACCGTTTGAGATGCAGACAAGCCCTCACAGCTGGACGTGTATAGACCGTTGTTGGACGAATCCACTTTCAGGTAAAAAGGTGCATCAAGGGATCCTGTGTGACAAGAAAGAAAATCAGTATATGTATAGAAAGAGAATTAACACATACCTGTTACACAGTTGCAGATTAATTGCAAGCCAGTCAGACACCGTTCCAGTTGCAGACAACCACTCAAAGCTGAAGATGGAGAGCTCCTTGTTGGCCGGATCCACTTTCAGGTAAAAAGGTGTGTCATGAGATCCTGCAAATAAAAAAAGACAAAAAACAAAGTCAATATAAGTATAGAAACCGAATGTTCACTTACCTCTTACTCAGTTGCAGATGAAAAGAAAGCCAGGCAGACAGAGTTCTAGATGCAGACAAGCACTCACAGCTTGAGATGTATAGCCCCTTGTTAGCCAGATTCAATTTGAGGTAAAAAGGTGTGTCATGAGATCCTGCAAATAAGAAAGACAAAAAAGAAAGTCAATATATGTATAGAAACCGAATGTTCACTTACCTGTTACACAGTTGCAAATGAAAGAAAGTCAGTCGGACACCGTTTGAGATGGAGACAAGCACTCACAGCTGGAGGTGGGTAGACCGTTGTTGGAAGAATCCACTTTCAGGTAAAAAGGTGCATCAAGGGATCCTGTGTGACAATAAAGAAAATCAGTATATATATATAGAAAGAGAATTAACACATACCTGTTACACAGTTGCAGATTAATTGCAAGCCAGTCAGACACCGTTCCAGTTTCAGACAACCACTCACAGCTGAAGATGGAGAGCTCCTTGTTGGCCGGATCCACTTTCAGGTAAAACGGTGTCATGAGATCCTGCAAATAAGAAAGACAAAAAAGAAAGTCAATATATGTATAGAAACCGAATGTTCCCTTACCTGTTACAAAGTTGCAAATGAAAGAAAGTCAGTCGGACACCGTTTGAGATGCAGACAAGCACTCGCAGCTGGAGGTGGAGAGCTCCTTGTTGGCCGGATCCACTTTCAGGTAAAAAGGTGTGTCATGAGATCCTTCAAATAAGAAAGACAAAAAAGAAAGTCAATATATGTATAGAAACCGAATGTTCACTTACCTGTTACTCAGTTTCAAATGAAAGAAATCCAGTCGGACACCGTTTGAGATGCAGACAAGCACTCACAGCTGGAGGTGGATAGCCCCTTGTTGGCCGGATCCACTTTCAGGTAAAAAGCTGCATCAAGGGATCCTGTGTGACAAGAAAGAAAATCAGTATATGTATAGAAAGAGAATTAAACACATACCTGTTACACAGTTGCAGATTAATTGCAAGCCAGTCAGACACCGTTCCAGTTGCAGACAACCACTCACAGCTGAAGATGGAGAACTCCTTGTTGGCCGGATCCAGTTTCAGTTAAAAAGGTGTGTCATGAGATCCTGCAAATAAGAAAGACAAAAAAGAAAGTCAATATATGTATAGAAACCGAATGTTCACTTACCTGTTACACAGTTGCAAATGAAAGAAAGCCAGTCGGACACCGTTTGAGATGCAGACAAGCACTCACAGCTGGACGTGGATAGCCCCTTGTTGGAAGAATCCACTTTCAGGTAAAAAGGTGCACCAAGGGATCCTGTGTGACAAGAAAGAAAATCAGTATATGTATGGAAAAAGAATTAAACACATACCTGTTACACAGTTGCAGATTACTTGCAAGCCAGTCAGACACCGTTCCAGTTGCAGACAACCACTCACAGCTGAAGATGGAGAGCTCTTTGTTGGCCGGATCCACTTTCAGGTAAAAAGGTGCATCAAGGGATCCTGTGTGACAAGAAAGAAAATCAGTATATGTATAGAAAGAGAATTAACACATACCTGTTACACAGTTGCAGATTAATTGTGAGCCAGTCAGACACCGTTTCAGTTGCAGACAACCACTCACAGCTGAAGATGGAGAGCTCCTTGTTGGCTGGATCCACTTTCAGGTAAAAAGGTGTGTCATGAGATCCTTCAAATAAGAAAGACAAAAAAGAAAGTTAATATATGTATAGAAACCGAATGTTCACTTACCTGTTACACAGTTGCAAATTAAAGAAAGCCAGTCGGACACCGTTTGAGATGCAGACAAGCACTCACAGCTGGAGGTGGATAGCCCTTTGTTGGACGAATCCACTTTCAGGTAAAAAGGTGCATCAAGGGATCCTGTGTGACAAGAAAGAAAATCAGTATATGTATGGAAAGAGAATTAACACATACCTGTTACACAGTTGCAGATTAATTGCAAGCCAGTCAGACACCGTTCCAGTTGCAGACAACCACTCACAGCTGAAGATGGAGAGCTCCTTGTTTGCCGGATCCACTTTCAGGTAAAACGGTGCATCATGGGATCCTGATGAACTGTGTGACAAAAATTAAACTCAATGTATGTATAGAAACCGAATGTTCGCTTACCTGTTACTCAGTTGCAAATGAAAGAAAGCAAGTCGGACACCGTTTGAGATGCAGACAAGCACTCACAGCTGGAGGTGGAGAGCTCCTTGTTGGCCGGATCCACTTTCAGGTAAAAAGGTGTGTCATGAGATCCTGCAAATATGAAAGACAAAAAAGAAAGTCAATATATGTATAGAAACCGAATGTTCACTTACCTCTTACTCAGTTGCAGATGAAAAGAAAGCCAGGCAGACAGAGTTCTAGATGCAGACAAGCACTCACAGCTTGAGATGTATAGCCCCTTGTTAGCCAGATTCAATTTGAGGTAAAAAGGTGTGTCATGAGATCCTGCAAATAAGAAAGACAAAAAATAAAGTCAATGTATGTATAGAAACCGAATGTTCACTTACCTGTTACACAGTTGATATGAAAGAAAGTCAGTCGGACACCGTTTGAGATGCAGACAAGCACTCGCAGCTGGAGGTGGGGAGCTCCTTGTTGGCCGGATCCACTTTCAGGTAAAACGGTGCATCATGGAATCCTGATAAACTGTGTGACAAAAATGAAAATCAATGCATGTATAGAAACCGAATGTTCACTTACCTCTTACTCAGTTGCAGATTAATTGCAAGCCAGTCAGACACCGTTCCAGATGCAGACAAGCACTCACAGCTTGAGATGTATAGCCCCTTGTTAGCCAGATTTGAGGTAAAAAGGTGTGTCATGAGATCCTGCAAATAAGAAAGACAAAAAACAAAGTCAATATATGTATAGAAACGGAATGTTCACTTACCTGTTACACAGTTGCAAATGAAAGAAAGCCAGTCGGACACCGTTTGAGATGTAGACAAGCACTCACAGCTGGAGGTGGATAGCCCCTTGTTGGACGAATCCACTTTCAGGTAAAAAAAAGGTGCATCAAAGGATCCTGTGTGACATGAAAGAAAATCAGTATATATATAGAAAGAGAATTAACACATACCTGTTACACAGTTGCAGAGTAATTGCAAGCCAGTCAGACACCGTTCCAGTTGCAGACAACCACTCACAGCTGGAGGTGGATAGCCCCTTGTTGGACGAATCCACTTTCAGTTAAAAAGGTGCATCAAGGGATCCTGTGTGACAAGAAAGAAAATCAGTATATACATATATATAGAAAGAGAATTAACACATACCTGTTACAAAGTTGCAGACTAATTGCAAGCCAGTCAGACACCGTTCCAGTTGCAGACAACCACTCACAGCTGAAGATGGAGAGCTCCTTGTTGGCCGGATCCACTTTCAGTTAAAAAGCTGTGTCATGAGATCCTGCAAATAAGAAAGACATAAAAGAAAGTCAATATATGTATAGAAACCCAATGTTCACTTACCTGTTACACAGTTGCAAATGAAAGAAAGTCAGTCGGACACCGTTTGAGATGCAGACAAGCACTCACAGCTGGACGTGGATAGACCGTTGTATAGAAAGAGAATTAACACATACCTGTTACACAGTTGCAGATTAATTGCAAGCCAGTCAGACACCGTTCCAGTTGCAGACAACCACTCACAGCTGAAGATGGAGAGCTCCTTGTTGGCCGGATCCACTTTTACGTAAAAAGGTGGGTCATGAAATCCTGAAAATAAGAAAGACAAAAAAGAAAGTCAATATATGTATAGAAACCGAATGTTCACTTACCTGTTACACAGTTGCAAATGAAAGAAAGTCAGTCGGACACCGTTTGAGATGCAGACAAGCCCTCACAGCTGGACGTGTATAGACCGTTGTTGGACGAATCCACTTTCAGGTAAAAAGGTGCATCAAGGGATCCTGTGTGACAAGAAAGAAAATCAGTATATGTATAGAAAGAGAATTAACACATACCTGTTACACAGTTGCAGATTAATTGCAAGCCAGTCAGACACCGTTCCAGTTGCAGACAACCACTCAAAGCTGAAGATGGAGAGCTCCTTGTTGGCCGGATCCACTTTCAGGTAAAAAGGTGTGTCATGAGATCCTGCAAATAAAAAAAGACAAAAAACAAAGTCAATATAAGTATAGAAACCGAATGTTCACTTACCTGTTACACAGTTGCAAATGAAAGAAAGCCAGTCGGACACCGTTTGAGATGCAGACAAGCACTCACAGCTGGAGGTGGATAGCCCCTTGTTGGACGAATCCACTTTCAGTTAAAAAGGTGCATCAAGGGATCCTGTGTGACAAGAAAGAAAATCCGTATATGTATAGAAAGAGAATTAACACATAACTGTTACACAGTTGCAGATTAATTGCAAGCCAGGCAGACAGAGTTTCAGATGCAGACAACCACTCACAGCTGAAGATGGAGAGCTTCTTGTTGGCCGGATCCACTTTCACGTAAAAAGGTGGGTCATGAAATCCTGAAAATAAGTAAGACAAAAAAGAAAGTCAATATATGTATAGAAACCGAATGTTCACTTACCTCTTACTCAGTTGCAGATGAAAAGAAAGCCAGGCAGACAGAGTTCTAGATGCAGACAAGCACTCACAGCTTGAGATGTATAGCCCCTTGTTAGCCAGATTCAATTTGAGGTAAAAAGGTGTCATGAGATCCTGCAAATAAGAAAGACAAAAAAGAAAGTCAATATATGTATAGAAACCGAATGTTCACTTACCTGTTACACAGTTGCAAATGAAAGAAAGTCAGTCGGACACCGTTTGAGATGGAGACAAGCACTCACAGCTGGAGGTGGGTAGACCGTTGTTGGAAGAATCCACTTTCAGGTAAAAAGGTGCATCAAGGGATCCTGTGTGACAATAAAGAAAATCAGTATATATATATAGAAAGAGAATTAACACATACCTGTTACACAGTTGCAGATTAATTGCAAGCCAGTCAGACACCGTTCCAGTTTCAGACAACCACTCACAGCTGAAGATGGAGAGCTCCTTGTTGGCCGGATCCACTTTCAGGTAAAACGGTGTCATGAGATCCTGCAAATAAGAAAGACAAAAAAGAAAGTCAATATATGTATAGAAACCGAATGTTCCCTTACCTGTTACAAAGTTGCAAATGAAAGAAAGTCAGTCGGACACCGTTTGAGATGAAGACAAGCACTCACAGCTGGAGGTGGAGAGCTCCTTGTTGGCCGGATCCACTTTCAGGTAAAACGGTGCATCATGGAATCCTGATAAACTGTGTGACAAAAATGAAAATTAATGCATGTATAGAAACCGAATGTTCACTTACCTGTTACTCAGTTGCAGATTGATTGCAAGCCAGTCAGACACCGTTCCAGTTGCAGACAACCACTCACAGCTGAAGATGGAGAGCTCCTTGTCGGCCGGATCCACTTTTATGTAAAAAGGTGTGTCATGAGATCCTGCAAATAAGAAAGACAAAAAAGAAAGTCAATATATGTATAGAAACCGAATGTTCACTTACCTGTTACACAGTTGCAAATGAAAGAAAGCCAGTCGGACACCGTTTGAGATGCAGACAAGCACTCACAGCTGGAGGTGGATAGCCCCTTGTTGGAAGGATCCACTTTCAGGTAAAAAGGTGCATCAAGGGATCCTGTGTGACAATAAAGAAAATCAGTATATATATATAGAAAGAGAATTAACACATACCAGTTACACAGTTGCAGATTAATTGCAAGCCAGTCAGACACCGTTCCAGTTGCAGACAAGCACTCACAGCTGAAGATGGAGAGCTCCTTGTTGGCCGGATCCACTTTCAGGTAAAACGGTGCATCATGGGATCCTGACAAACTGTGTGACAAAAATGAAAATCAATTTATGTATAAAAAAAACGAATGTTCACTTACCTGTTACTCAATTGCAAATGAAAGAAATCCAGTCGGACACCGTTTGAGATGCAGACAAGCACTCACAGCTGGAGGTGGATAGCCCCTTGTTGGCCGGATCCACTTTCAGGTAAAAAGGTGTGTCATGAGATCCTGCAAATAAGAAAGACAAAAAAGAAAGTCAATATATGTAAAGAAACCGAATGTTCACTTACCTGTTACACAGATGCAGATGAAAAGAAAGCCAGGCAGACACCGTTCCAGTTGCAGACAACCACTCACAGCTGAAGATGGAGAGCTCCTTGTTGGCCGGATCCTATTTTTCAGTAAAAAGGTGGGTCATGAAATCCTGAAAATAAGAAAGACAAAAAAGAAAGTCAATATATGTATAGAAACCGAATGTTCACTTACCTCTTACTCAGTTGCAGATGAAAAGAAAGCCAGGCAGACAGAATTCTAGATGCAGACAAGCACTCACAGCTTGAGATGTATAGCCCCTTGTTAGCCAGATTCAATTTGAGGTAAAAAGGTGTGTCATGAGATCCTGCAAATAAGAAAGACAAGAAAGAAAGTCAATATATGTATAGAAACCGAATGTTCACTTATCTGTTACACAGTTGCAAATGAAAGAAAGTCAGTTGGACACCGTTTGAGATGCAGACAAGCACTCACAGCTGGACGTGGATAGACCGTTGTTGGACGAATCCACTTTCAGGTAAAAAGGTGCATCGAGGGATCCTGTGTGACAAGAAAGAAAATCAGTATATGTATAGAAAGAGAATTAAACACATACCTGTTACACAGTTGCAGATTAATTGCAAGCCAGTCAGACACCGTTCCAGTTGCAGACAACCACTCACAGCTGAAGATGGAGAGCTCCTTTCTGGCCGGATCCACTTTCAGGTAAAAAGGTGTGTCATGAGATCCTGCAAATATGAAAGACAAAAAAGAAAGTCAATATATGTATAGAAACCGAATGTTCACTTACCTCTTACTCAGTTGCAGATGAAAAGAAAGCCAGGCAGACAGAGTTCTAGATGCAGACAAGCACTCACAGCTTGAGATGTATAGCCCCTTGTTATCCAGATTCAATTTGAGGTAAAAAGGTGTGTCATGAGATCCTGCAAATAAGAAAGACAAAAAAGAAAGTCAATATATGTATAGAAACGGAATGTTCACTTACCTGTTACACAGTTGTAAATGAAAGAAAGCCAGTCGGACACCATTTGAGATGCAGACAAGCACTCACAGATGGAGGTGCATAGACCGTTGTTGGACGAATCCACAAAAAGGTGCATCAAGGGATCCTGTGTGACAAGAAAGAAAATCAGTAAATGTATAGAAAGAGAATTAACACATACCTGTTACACAGTTGCAGATTAATTGCAAGCCAGTCAGACACCGTTCCAGTTGCAGAGAACCACTCACAGCTGAAGATGGAGAGCTCCTTGTTGGCCGGATCCACTTTCAGGTAAAACGGTGCATCATGGAATCCTGATAAACTGTGTGACAAAAATGAAAATCAATGCATGTATAGAAACCGAATGTTCACTTACCTGTTACTCAGTGTCAGATTAATTGCAAGCCAGTAAGACACCGTTCCAGTTGCCGACAACCACTCACAGCTGAAGATGGAGAGCTCCTTGTTAGCCAGAATCAATTTGAGGTAAAAAGGTGTGTCATGAGATCCTGCAAATAAGAAAGACAAAAAAGAAAGTCAATATATGTATAGAAACAGAATGTTCACTTACCTGTTACACAGTTGTAAATGAAAGAAAGCCAGTCGGACACCGTTTGAGATGCAGACAAGCACTCACAGCTGGAGGTGGAGAGCTCCTTGTTGGCCGGATCCACTTTCAGGTAAAACGGTGCATCATGGGATCCTGACAAACTGTGTGACAAAAATGAAAATCAATTTATGTATAAAAACCGAATGTTCACTTACCTGTTACTCAGTTGCAAATGAAATAAATCCAGTCGGACACCGTTTGAGATGCAGACAAGCACTCACAGCTGAAGATGGAGAGCTCCTTGTTGGCCGGATCCTATTTTTCAGTAAAAAGGTGGGTCATGAAATCCTGAAAATAAGAAAGACAAAAAAGAAAGTCAATATATGTATAGAAACCGAATGTTCACTTACCTCTTACTCAGTTGCAGATGAAAAGAAAGCCAGGCAGACAGAGTTCTAGATGCAGACAAGCACTCACAGCTTGAGATGTATAGCCCCTTGTTAGCCAGATTCAATTTGAGGTAAAAAGGTGTGTCATGAGATCCTGCAAATAAGAAAGACAAGAAAGAAAGTCAATATATGTATAGAAACCGAATGTTCACTTACCTGTTACACAGTTGCAGATTAATTGCAAGCCAGTCAGACACCATTCCAGTTGCAGACAACCACTCACAGCTGAAGATGGAGAGCTCCTTGTTGGCCGGATCCACTTTCAGGTAAAACGGTGCATCATGGAATCCTGATAAACTGTGTGACAAAAATGAAAATCAATGCATGTATAGAAAGAGAATGTTCACTTACCTGTTACTCAGTTGCAGATTAATTGCAAGCCAGTCAGACACCGTTCCAGTTGCAGACAACCACTCACAGCTGAAGATGGAGAGCTCCTTGTTGGCCGGATCCTATTTTTCAGTAAAAAGGTGGGTCATGAAATCCTGAAAATAAGTAAGACAAAAAAGAAAGTCAATATATGTATAGAAACCGAATGTTCACTTACCTCTTACTCAGTTGCAGATGAAAAGAAAGCCAGGCAGACAGAGTTCTAGATGCAGACAAGCACTCACAGCTTGAGATGTATAGCCCCTTGTTAGCCAGATTCAATTTGAGGTAAAAAGTTGTCATGAGATCCTGCAAATAAGAAAGACAAAAAAGAAAGTCAATATATGTATAGAAACCGAATGTTCACTTACCTGTTACACAGTTGCAAATGAAAGAAAGCCA
The DNA here is from genome assembly GCF_030463535.1 of Salminus brasiliensis. Classification (NCBI taxonomy): domain Eukaryota; kingdom Metazoa; phylum Chordata; class Actinopteri; order Characiformes; family Bryconidae; genus Salminus; species Salminus brasiliensis. Next base: position 36,705,179 of record NC_132882.1, read on the forward strand.
GTCGGACACCGTTTGAGATGCAGACAAGCACTCACAGCTGGAGGTGGATAGCCCCTTGTTGGAAGAATCCACTTTCAGGTAAAAAGGTGCACCAAGGGATCCTGTGTGACAAGAAAGAAAATCAGTATATGTATAGAAAAAGAATTAAACACATACCTGTTACACAGTTGCAGATTACTTGCAAGCCAGTCAGACACCGTTCCAGTTGCAGACAACCACTCACAGCTGAAGATGGAGAGCTCCTTGTTGGCCGGATCCACTTTCAGGTAAAAAGGTGCATCAAGGGATCCTGTGTGACAAGAAAGAAAATCAGTATATGTATAGAAAGAGAATTAACACATACCTGTTACACAGTTGCAGATTAATTGTGAGCCAGTCAGACACCGTTTCAGTTGCAGACAACCACTCACAGCGGAAGATGGAGAGCTCCTTGTTGGCTGGATCCACTTTCAGGTAAAAAGGTGTGTCATGAGATCCTTCAAATAAGAAAGACAAAAAAGAAAGTCAATATATGTATAGAAACCGAATGTTCACTTACCTGTTACTCAGTTGCAAATGAAAGAAATCCAGTCGGACACCGTTTGAGATGCAGACAAGCACTCACAGCTGGAGGTGGATAGCCCCTTGTTGGCCGGATCCACTTTCAGGTAAAAAGCTGCATCAAGGGATCCTGTGTGACAAGAAAGAAAATCAGTATATGTATAGAAAGAGAATTAAACACATACCTGTTACACAGTTGCAGATTAATTGCAAGCCAGTCAGACACCGTTCCAGTTGCAGACAACCACTCACAGCTGAAGATGGAGAGCTCCTTGTTGGCCGGATCCAGTTTCAGTTAAAAAGGTGTGTCATGAGATCCTGCAAATAAGAAAGACAAAAAAGAAAGTCAATATATGTATAGAAACCGAATGTTCACTTACCTGTTACACAGTTGCAAATGAAAGAAAGCCAGTCGGACACCGTTTGAGATGCAGACAAGCACTCACAGCTGGAGGTGGATAGCCCCTTGTTGGAAGAATCCACTTTCAGGTAAAAAGGTGCACCAAGGGATCCTGTGTGACAAGAAAGAAAATCAGTATATGTATGGAAAAAGAATTAAACACATACCTGTTACACAGTTGCAGATTACTTGCAAGCCAGTCAGACACCGTTCCAGTTGCAGACAACCACTCACAGCTGAAGATGGAGAGCTCTTTGTTGGCTGGATCCACTTTCAGGTAAAAAGGTGCATCAAGGGATCCTGTGTGACAAGAAAGAAAATCAGTATATGTATAGAAAGAGAATTAACACATACCTGTTACACAGTTGCAGATTAATTGTGAGCCAGTCAGACACCGTTTCAGTTGCAGACAACCACTCACAGCTTAAGATGGAGAGCTCCTTGTTGGCTGGATCCACTTTCAGGTAAAAAGGTGTGTCATGAGATCCTTCAAATAAGAAAGACAAAAAAGAAAGTTAATATATGTATAGAAACCGAATGTTCACTTACCTGTTACACAGTTGCAAATGAAAGAAAGCCAGTCGGACACCGTTTGAGATGCAGACAAGCACTCACAGCTGGAGGTGGATAGCCCCTTGTTGGAAGAATCCACTTTCAGGTAAAAAGGTGCACCAAGGGATCCTGTGTGACAAGAAAGAAAATCAGTATATGTATAGAAAAAGAATTAAACATATACCTGTTACACAGTTGCAGATTACTTGCAAGCCAGTCAGACACCGTTCCAGTTGCAGACAACCACTCACAGCTGAAGATGGAGAGCTCCTTGTTGGCCGGATCCACTTTCAGGTAAAAAGGTGCATCAAGGGATCCTGTGTGACAAGAAAGAAAATCAGTATATGTATAGAAAGAGAATTAACACATACCTGTTACACAGTTGTAGATTAATTGTGAGCCAGTCAGACACCGTTTCAGTTGCAGACAACCACTCACAGCTGAAGATGGAGAGCTCCTTGTTGGCTGGATCCACTTTCAGGTAAAAAGATGTGTCATGAGATCCTTCAAATAAGAAAGACAAAAAAGAAAGTCAATATATGTATAGAAACCGAATGTTCACTTACCTGTTACTCAGTTGCAAATGAAAGAAATCCAGTCGGACACCGTTTGAGATGCAGACAAGCACTCACAGCTGGAGGTGGATAGCCCCTTGTTGGCCGGATCCACTTTCAGGTAAAAAGCTGCATCAAGGGATCCTGTGTGACAAGAAAGAAAATCAGTATATGTATAGAAAGAGAATTAAACACATACCTGTTACACAGTTGCAGATTAATTGCAAGCCAGTCAGACACCGTTCCAGTTGCAGACAACCACTCACAGCTGAAGATGGAGAGCTCCTTGTTGGTCGGATCCAGTTTCAGTTAAAAAGGTGTGTCATGAGATCCTGCAAATAAGAAAGACAAAAAAGAAAGTCAATATATGTATAGAAACCGAATGTTCACTTACCTGTTACACAGTTGCAAATGAAAGAAAGCCAGTCGGACACCGTTTGAGATGCAGACAAGCACTCACAGCTGGAGGTGGATAGCCCCTTGTTGGAAGAATCCACTTTCAGGTAAAAAGGTGCACCAAGGGATCCTGTGTGACAAGAAAGAAAATCAGTATATGTATAGAAAAAGAATTAAACACATACCTGTTACACAGTTGCAGATTACTTGCAAGCCAGTCAGACACCGTTCCAGTTGCAGACAACCACTCACAGCTGAAGATGGAGAGCTCTTTGTTGGCCGGATCCACTTTCAGGTAAAAAGGTGCATCAAGGGATCCTGTGTGACAAGAAAGAAAATCAGTATATGTATAGAAAGAGAATTAACACATACCTGTTACACAGTTGCAGATTAATTGTGAGCCAGTCAGACACCGTTTCAGTTGCAGACAACCACTCACAGCTGAAGATGGAGAGCTCCTTGTTGGCTGGATCCACTTTCAGGTAAAAAGGTGTGTCATGAGATCCTTCAAATAAGAAAGACAAAAAAGAAAGTTAATATATGTATAGAAACCGAATGTTCACTTACCTGTTACACAGTTGCAAATTAAAGAAAGCCAGTCGGACACCGTTTGAGATGCAGACAAGCACTCACAGCTGGAGGTGGATAGCCCTTTGTTGGACGAATCCACTTTCAGGTAAAAAGGTGCATCAAGGGATCCTGTGTGACAAGAAAGAAAATCAGTATATGTATAGAAAGAGAATTAACACATATCTGTAACACAGTTGCAGATTAATTGTGAGCCAGTCAGACACCGTTCCAGTTGCAGACAACCACTCACAGCTGAAGATGGAGAGCTCCTTGTTGGCTGGATCCACTTTCAGGTAAAAAGGTGTGTCATGAGATCCTTCAAATAAGAAAGACAAAAAAGAAAGTCAATATATGTATAGAAACCGAATGTTCACTTACCTGTTACACAGTTGCAAATGAAAGAAAGCCAGTCGGACACCGTTTGAGATGCAGACAAGCACTCACAGCTGAAGATGGAGAGCTCCTTGTTGGCCGGATCCACTTGCAGGTAAAATGGTGCAACATGGGATCCTGATAAACTGTGTGACAAAAAAGAAAATCATGTATAGAAACCGAATGTTCACTTGTTAGCCACATACATTGAATGAAAATCACTGTATGTATAGAAACCGAATGTTCACTTACCTGTTACTCAGTTGCAAATGAAAGACAGTCAGTCGGACACCGTTTGAGATGCAGACAAGCACTCACAGCTGGAGGTGGATAGCCCCTTGTTGGACGAATCCACTTTCAGGTAAAAAGGTGCACCAAGGGATCCTGTGTGACAAGAAAGAAAATCAGTATATGTATAGAAAGAGAATTAACACATACCTGTTACACAGTTGCAGGTGTAAAAAAGGTGTGTCATGAGATCCTTCAAATAAGAAAGACAAAAAAGAAAGTCAATATATGTATAAAAACCAAATGTTCACTTACCTGTTACTCAGTTGAAGATTAATTGCAAGCCAGTCAGACACCGTTCCAGTTGCAGAGAACCATTCACAGCTGAAGATGGAGAGCTCCTTGTTGGCCGGATACACTTTCAGGTAAAACGGTGCATCATGGGATCCTGATAAACTGTGTGACAAAAATGAAAATCAATTTATGTATAAAAACCGAATGTTCACTTACCTGTTACTCAGTTGCAAATGAAAGAAATCCAGTCGGACACCGTTTGAGATACAGACAAGCACTCACAGCTGGAGGTGGATAGCCCCTTGTTGGACGAATCCACTTTCAGGTAAAAAGGTGCATCAAGGGATCCTGTGTGACAAGAAAGAAAATCAGTATATGTATGGAAAGAGAATTAACACATACCTGTTACACAGTTGCAGATTAATTGCAAGCCAGTCAGACACCGTTCTAGTTGCAGACAACCACTCACAGCTGAAGATGGAGAGCTCCTTGTTTGCCGGATCCACTTTCAGGTAAAACGGTGCATCATGGGATCCTGATGAACTGTGTGACAAAAATTAAACTCAATGTATGTATAGAAACCGAATGTACGCTTACCTGTTACTCAGTTGCAAATGAAAGAAAGCCAGTCGGACACCGTTTGAGATGCAGACAAGCACTCACAGCTGGAGGTGGAGAGCTCCTTGTTGGCCGGATCCACTTTCAGGTAAAAAGGTGTGTCATGAGATCCTGCAAATATGAAAGACAAAAAAGAAAGTCAATATATGTATAGAAACCGAATGTTCACTTACCTCTTACTCAGTTGCAGATGAAAAGAAAGCCAGGCAGACAGAGTTCTAGATGCAGACAAGCACTCACAGCTTGAGATGTATAGCCCCTTGTTAGCCAGATTCAATTTGAGGTAAAAAGGTGTGTCATGAGATCCTGCAAATAAGAAAGACAAAAAATAAAGTCAATGTATGTATAGAAACCGAATGTTCACTTACCTGTTACACAGTTGATATGAAAGAAAGTCAGTCGGACACCGTTTGAGATGCAGACAAGCACTCGCAGCTGGAGGTGGAGAGCTCCTTGTTGGCCGGATCCACTTTCAGGTAAAACGGTGCATCATGGAATCCTGATAAACTGTGTGACAAAAATGAAAATCAATGCATGTATAGAAACCGAATGTTCACTTACCTCTTACTCAGTTGCAGATTAATTGCAAGCCAGTCAGACACCGTTCCAGATGCAGACAAGCACTCACAGCTTGAGATGTATAGCCCCTTGTTAGCCAGATTTGAGGTAAAAAGGTGTGTCATGAGATCCTGCAAATAAGAAAGACAAAAAAGAAAGTCAATGTATGTATAGAAACCGAATGTTCACTTACCTGTTACACAGTTGCAAATGAAAGAAAGTCAGTCGGACACCGTTTGAGATGCAGACAAGCACTCGCAGCTGGAGGTGGAGAGCTCCTTGTTGGCCGGATCCACTTTCAGGTAAAACGGTGCATCTCGGAATCCTGATAAACTGTGTGACAAAAATGAAAAACAATGCATGTATAGAAACCGAATGTTCACTTACCTGTTACTCAGTTGCAGATTAATTGCAAGCCAGTCAGACACCGTTCCAGTTGCAGACAACCACTCACAGCTGAAGATGGCGAGCTCCTTGTCGGCCGGATCCACTTTTATGTAAAAAGGTGGGTTATGAAATCCTGAAAATAAGTAAGACAAAAAAGAAAGTCAATATATGTATAGAAACCGAATGTTCACTTACCTCTTACTCAGTTGCAGATGAAAAGAAAGCCAGGCAGACAGAGTTATAGATGCAGACAAGCACTCACAGCTGGAGGTGGATAGCCCCTTATTGGAAGAATCCACTTTCAGGTAAAAAGGTGCATCAAGGGATCCTGTGTGACAAGAAAGAAAATCAGTATATGTATAGAACGAGAATTAACACATACCTGTTACTCGGTTGCAGATTAATTGCAAGCCAGTCAGACACAGTTCCAGTTGCAGACAACCACTCACAGCTGAAGATGGAGAGCTTCTTGTTGGCCGGATTCACTTTCAGGTAAAACGGTGCATCATGGGATCCTGATAAACTGTGTGACAAAAATAAAAATCAATGTATGTATAGAAACCGAATGTTCACTTACCTGTTACTAAGTTGCAGCTTAATTGCAAGCCAGTCAGACACCGTTCCAGTTGCAGACAACCACTCACAGCTTGAGATGGAGAGCTCCTTGTTAGCCAAATTCAATTTGAGGTAAAAAGGTGTCATGAGATCCTGCAAATAAGAAAGACAAAAAACAAAGTCAATATATGTATAGAAACGGAATGTTCACTTACCTGTTACACAGTTGCAAATGAAAGAAAGCCAGTCGGACACCGTTTGAGATGTAGACAAGCACTCACAGCTGGAGGTGGATAGCCCCTTGTTGGACGAATCCACTTTCAGGTAAAAAAAAAGGTGCATCAAAGGATCCTGTGTGACATGAAAGAAAATCAGTATATATATAGAAAGAGAATTAACACATACCTGTTACACAGTTGCAGAGTAATTGCAAGCCAGTCAGACAGCGTTCCAGTTGCAGACAACCACTCACAGCTGGAGGTGGATAGCCCCTTGTTGGACGAATCCACTTTCAGTTAAAAAGGTGCATCAAGGGATCCTGTGTGACAAGAAAGAAAATCAGTATATACATATATATAGAAAGAGAATTAACACATACCTGTTACAAAGTTGCAGACTAATTGCAAGCCAGTCAGACACCGTTCCAGTTGCAGACAACCACTCACAGCTGAAGATGGAGAGCTCCTTGTTGGCCGGATCCACTTTCAGTTAAAAAGCTGTGTCATGAGATCCTGCAAATAAGAAAGACATAAAAGAAAGTCAATATATGTATAGAAACCGAATGTTCACTTACCTGTTACACAGTTGCAAATGAAAGAAAGTCAGTCGGACACCGTTTGAGATGCAGACAAGCACTCACAGCTGGACGTGGATAGACCGTTGTATAGAAAGAGAATTAACACATACCTGTTACACAGTTGCAGATTAATTGCAAGCCAGTCAGACACCGTTCCAGTTGCAGACAACCACTCACAGCTGAAGATGGAGCGCTCCTTGTTGGCCGGATCCACTTTTACGTAAAAAGGTGGGTCATGAAATCCTGAAAATAAGAAAGACAAAAAAGAAAGTCAATATATGTATAGAAACCGAATGTTCACTTACCTGTTACACAGTTGCAAATGTAAGAAAGTCAGTCGGACACCGTTTGAGATGCAGACAAGCCCTCACAGCTGGACGTGTATAGACCGTTGTTGGACGAATCCACTTTCAGGTAAAAAGGTGTGTCATGAGATCCTGCAAATAAAAAAAGACAAAAAACAAAGTCAATATAAGTATAGAAACCGAATGTTCACTTACCTGTTACACAGTTGCAAATGAAAGAAAGCCAGTCGGACACCGTTTGAGATGCAGACAAGCACTCACAGCTGGAGGTGGATAGCCCCTTGTTGGACGAATCCACTTTCAGTTAAAAAGGTGCATCAAAGGATCCTGTGTGACAAGAAAGAAAATCCGTATATGTATAGAAAGAGAATTAACACATAACTGTTACACAGTTGCAGATTAATTGCAAGCCAGGCAGACAGAGTTTCAGATGCAGACAACCACTCACAGCTGAAGATGGAGAGCTTCTTGTTGGCCGGATCCACTTTCACGTAAAAAGGTGGGTCATGAAATCCTGAAAATAAGTAAGACAAAAAAGAAAGTCAATATATGTATAGAAACCGAATGTTCACTTACCTCTTACTCAGTTGCAGATGAAAAGAAAGCCAGGCAGACAGAGTTCTAGATGCAGACAAGCACTCACAGCTTGAGATGTATAGCCCCTTGTTAGCCAGATTCAATTTGAGGTAAAAAGGTGTGTCATGAGATCCTGCAAATAAGAAAGACAAAAAAGAAAGTCAATATATGTATACAAACCGAATGTTCACTTACCTGTTACACAGTTGCAAATGAAAGAAAGTCAGTCGGACACCGTTTGAGATGGAGACAAGCACTCACAGCTGGAGGTGGGTAGACTCCACTTTCAGGTAAAAAGGTGCATCAAGGGATCCTGTGTGACAATAAAGAAAATCAGTATATATATATAGAAAGAGAATTAACACATACCTGTTACACAGTTGCAGATTAATTGCAAGCCAGTCAGACACCGTTCCAGTTTCAGACAACCACTCACAGCTGAAGATGGAGAGCTCCTTGTTGGCCGGATCCACTTTCAGGTAAAACGGTGTCATGAGATCCTGCAAATAAGAAAGACAAAAAAGAAAGTCAATATATGTATAGAAACCGAATGTTCCCTTACCTGTTACAAAGTTGCAAATGAAAGAAAGTCAGTCGGACACCGTTTGAGATGAAGACAAGCACTCACAGCTGGAGGTGGAGAGTTCCTTGTTGGCCGGATCCACTTTCAGGTAAAACGGTGCATCATGGAATCCTGATAAACTGTGTGACAAAAATGAAAATTAATGCATGTATAGAAACCGAATGTTCACTTACCTGTTACTCAGTTGCAGATTGATTGCAAGCCAGTCAGACACCGTTCCAGTTGCAGACAACCACTCACAGCTGAAGATGGAGAGCTCCTTGTCGGCCGGATCCACTTTTATGTAAAAAGGTGTGTCATGAGATCCTGCAAATAAGAAAGACAAAAAAGAAAGTCAATATATGTATACAAACCGAATGTTCACTTACCTGTTACACAGTTGCAAATGAAAGAAAGCCAGTCGGACACCGTTTGAGATGCAGACAAGCACTCACAGCTGGAGGTGGATAGCCCCTTGTTGGAAGGATCCACTTTCAGGTAAAAAGGTGCATCAAGGGATCCTGTGTGACAATAAAGAAAATCAGTATATATGTATAGAAAGAGAATTAACACATACCAGTTACACAGTTGCAGATTAATTGCAAGCCAGTCAGACACCGTTCCAGTTGCAGACAAGCACTCACAGCTGAAGATGGAGAGCTCCTTTCTGGCCGGATCCACTTTCAGGTAAAACGGTGCATCATGGGATCCTGACAAACTGTGTGACAAAAATGAAAATCAATTTATGTATAAAAAAAACGAATGTTCACTTACCTGTTACTCAATTGCAAATGAAAGAAATCCAGTCGGACACCGTTTGAGATGCAGACAAGCACTCACAGCTGGAGGTGGATAGCCCCTTGTTGGCCGGATCCACTTTCAGGTAAAAAGGTGTGTCATGAGATCCTGCAAATAAGAAAGACAAAAAAGAAAGTCAATATATGTAAAGAAACCGAATGTTCACTTACCTGTTACACAGATGCAGATGAAAAGAAAGCCAGGCAGACACCATTCCAGTTGCAGACAACCACTCACAGCTGAAGATGGAGAGCTCCTTGTTGGCCGGATCCTATTTTTCAGTAAAAAGGTGGGTCATGAAATCCTGAAAATAAGAAAGACAAAAAAGAAAGTCAATATATGTATAGAAACCGAATGTTCACTTACCTGTTACACAGTTGCAAATGAAAGAAAGTCAGTTGGACACCGTTTGAGATGCAGACAAGCACTCACAGCTGGACGTGGATAGACCGTTGTTGGACGAATCCACTTTCAGGTAAAAAGGTGCATCCAGGGATCCTGTGTGACAAGAAAGAAAATCAGCATATGTATAGAAAGAGAATTAAACACATACCTGTTACACAGTTGCAGATTAATTGCAAGCCAGTCAGACACCGTTCCAGTTGCAGAGAACCACTCACAGCTGAAGATAGAGAGCTCCTTTCTGGCCGGATCCACTTTCAGGTAAAAAGGTGTGACATGAGATCCTGCAAATATGAAAGACAAAAAAGAAAGTCAATATATGTATAGAAACCGAATGTTCACTTACCTCTTACTCAGTTGCAGATGAAAAGAAAGCCAGGCAGACAGAGTTCTAGATGCAGACAAGCACTCACAGCTTGAGATGTATAGCCCCTTGTTAGCCAGATTCAATTTGAGGTAAAAAGGTGTGTCATGAGATCCTGCAAATAGGAAAGACAAAAAAGAAAGTCAATATATGTATAGAAACGGAATGTTCACTTACCTGTTACACAGTTGTAAATGAAAGAAAGCCAGTCGGACACCATTTGAGATGCAGACAAGCACTCACAGCTGGAGGTGCATAGACCGTTGTTGGACGAATCCACAAAAAGGTGCATCAAGGGATCCTGTGTGACAAGAAAGAAAATCAGTAAATGTATAGAAAGAGAATTAACACATACCTGTTACACAGTTGCAGATTAATTGCAAGCCAGTCAGACACCGTTCCAGTTGCAGAGAACCACTCACAGCTGAAGATGGAGAGCTCCTTGTTGGCCGGATCCACTTTCAGGTAAAACGGTGCATCATGGAATCCTGATAAACTGTGTGACAAAAATGAAAATCAATGCATGTATAGAAACCGAATGTTCACTTACCTGTTACTCAGTGTCAGATTAATTGCAAGCCAGTAAGACACCGTTCCCGTTGCCGACAACCACTCACAGCTGAAGATGGAGAGCTCCTTGTTAGCCAGAATCAATTTGAGGTAAAAAGGTGTGTCATGAGATCCTGCAAATAAGAAAGACAAAAAAGAAAGTCAACATATGTATAGAAACGGAATGTTCACTTACCTGTTACACAGTTGTAAATGAAAGAAAGCCAGTCGGACACCATTTGAGATGCAGACAAGCACTCACAGCTAGAGGTGGAGAGCTCCTTGTTGGCCGGATCCACTTTCAGGTAAAACGGTGCATCATGGGATCCTGACAAACTGTGTGACAAAAATGAAAATCAATTTATGTATAAAAAAACCGAATGTTCACTTACCTGTTACTCAATTTCAAATGAAAGAAATCCAGTCGGACACCGTTTGAGATGCAGACAAGCACTCACAGCTGGAGGTGGATAGCCCCTTGTTGGCCGGATCCACTTTCAGGTAAAAAGGTGTGTCATGAGATCCTGCAAATAAGAAAGACAAAAAAAGAAAGTCAATATATGTAAAGAAACCGAATGTTCACTTACCTGTTACACAGATGCAGATGAAAAGAAAGCCAGGCAGACACCGTTCCAGTTGCAGACAACCACTCACAGCTGAAGATGGAGAGCTCCTTGTTGGCCGGATCCTATTTTTCAGTAAAAAGTTGGGTCATGAAATCCTGAAAATAAGAAAGACAAAAAAGAAAGTCAATATGTGTATAGAAACCGAATGTTCACTTACCTCTTACTCAGTTGCAGATGAAAAGAAAGCCAGGCAGACAGAATTCTAGATGCAGACAAGCACTCACAGCTTGAGATGTATAGCCCCTTGTTAGCCAGATTCAATCTGAGGTAAAAAGGTGTGTCATGAGATCCTGCAAATAAGAAAGACAAGAAAGAAAGTCAATATATGTATAGAAACCGAATGTTCACTTACCTGTTACACAGTTGCAAATGAAAGAAAGTCAGTTGGACACCGTTTGAGATGCAGACAAGCACTCACAGCTGGAAGTGGATAGACCGTTGTTGGACGAATCCACTTTCAGGTAAAAAGGTGCATCCAGGGATCCTGTGTGACAAGAAAGAAAATCAGTATATGTATAGAAAGAGAATTAAACACATACCTGTTACACAGTTGCAGATTAATTGCAAGCCAGTCAGACACCGTTCCAGTTGCAGACAACCACTCACAGCTGAAGATGGAGAGCTCCTTTCTGGCCGGATCCACTTTCAGGTAAAAAGGTGTGTCATGAGATCCTGCAAATATGAAAGACAAAAAAGAAAGTCAATATATGTATAGAAACCGAATGTTCACTTACCTCTTACTCAGTTGCAGATGAAAAGAAAGCCAGGCAGACAGAGTTCTAGATGCAGACAAGCACTCACAGCTTGAGATGTATAGCCCCTTGTTAGCCAGATTCAATTTGGGGTAAAAAGGTGTGTCATGAGATCCTGCAAATAAGAAAGACAAAAAAGAAAGTCAATATATGTATAGAAACGGAATGTTCACTTACCTGTTACACAGTTGTAAATGAAAGAAAGCCAGTCGGACACCATTTGAGATGCAGACAAGCACTCGCAGCTGGAGGTGCATAGACCGTTGTTGGACGAATCCACAAAAAGGTGCATCAAGGGATCCTGTGTGACAAGAAAGAAAATCAGTAAATGTATAGAAAGAGAATTAACACATACCTTTTACACAGTTGCAGATTAATTGCAAGCCAGTCAGACACCGTTCCAGTTGCAGAGAACCACTCACAGCTGAAGATGGAGAGCTCCTTGTTGGCCGGATCCACTTTCAGGTAAAACGGTGCATCATGGAATCCTGATAAACTGTGTGACAAAAATGAAAATCAATGCATGTATAGAAACCGAATGTTCACTTACCTGTTACTCAGTTGCAGATTAATTGCAAGCCAGTAAGACACCGTTCCAGTTGCCGACAACCACTCACAGCTGAAGATGGAGAGCTCCTTGTTAGCCAGAATCAATTTGAGGTAAAAAGGTGTGTCATGAGATCCTGCAAATAAGAAAGACAAAAAAGAAAGTCAATATATGTATAGAAACGGAATGTTCACTTACCTGTTACACAGTTGTAAATGAAAGAAAGCCAGTCGGACACCATTTGAGATGCAGACAAGCACTCACAGCTAGAGGTGGAGAGCTCCTTGTTGGCCGGATCCACTTTCAGGTAAAACGGTGCATCATGGGATCCTGACAAACTGTGACAAAAATGAAAATCAATTTATGTATAAAAAAACCGAATGTTCACTTACCTGTTACTCAATTGCAAATGAAAGAAATCCAGTCGGACACCGTTTGAGATGCAGACAAGCACTCACAGCTGGAGGTGGATAGCCCCTTGTTGGCCGGATCCACTTTCAGGTAAAAAGGTGTGTCATGAGATCCTGCAAATAAGAAAGACAAAAAAGAAAGTCAATATATGTAAAGAAACCGAATGTTCACTTACCTGTTACACAGATGCAGATGAAAAGAAAGCCAGGCAGACACCGTTCCAGTTGCAGACAACCACTCACAGCTGAAGATGGAGAGCTCCTTGTTGGCCGGATCCTATTTTTCAGTAAAAAGGTGGGTCATGAAATCCTGAAAATAAGAAAGACAAAAAAGAAAGTCAATATGTGTATAGAAACCGAATGTTCACTTACCTCTTACTCAGTTGCAGATGAAAAGAAAGCCAGGCAGACAGAATTCTAGATGCAGACAAGCACTCACAGCTTGAGATGTATAGCCCCTTGTTAGCCAGATTCAATCTGAGGTAAAAAGGTGTGTCATGAGATCCTGCAAATAAGAAAGACAAGAAAGAAAGTCAATATATGTATAGAAACCGAATGTTCACTTACCTGTTACACAGTTGCAAATGAAAGAAAGTCAGTTGGACACCGTTTGAGATGCAGACAAGCACTCACAGCTGGAAGTGGATAGACCGTTGTTGGACGAATCCACTTTCAGATAAAAAGGTGCATCCAGGGATCCTGTGTGACAAGAAAGAAAATCAGTATATGTATAGAAAGAGAATTAAACACATACCTGTTACACAGTTGCAGATTAATTGCAAGCCAGTCAGACACCGTTCCAGTTGCAGACAACCACTCACAGCTGAAGATGGAGAGCTCCTTTCTGGCCGGATCCACTTTCAGGTAAAAAGGTGTGTCATGAGATCCTGCAAATATGAAAGACAAAAAAGAAAGTCAATATATGTATAGAAACCGAATGTTCACTTACCTCTTACTCAGTTGCAGATGAAAAGAAAGCCAGGCAGACAGAGTTCTAGATGCAGACAACCACTCACAGCTTGAGATGTATAGCCCCTTGTTAGCCAGATTCAATTTGAGGTAAAAAGGTGTGTCATGAGATCCTGCAAATAAGAAAGACAAAAAAGAAAGTCAATACATGTATAGAAACCGAATGTTCACTTACCTGTTACACAGTTGCAAATTAAAGAAAGTCAGTCGGACACCGTTTGAGATGCCGGCAAGCACTCACAGCTGGAGGTGCATAGACCGTTGTTGGACGAATCCACTTTCAGGTAAAAAGGTGCATCAAGGGATCCTGTGTGACAAGAAAGAAAATCAGTATATGTATAGAAAGAGAATTAACACATACCTGTTACACAGTTGCAGATTAATTGCAAGCCAGTCAGACACCGTTCCAGTTGCAGACAACCACTCACAGCTGAAGATGGAGAGCTCCTTGTTGGCCGGATCCACTTTCAGGTAAAACGGTGCATCATGGAATCCTGATAAACTGTGTGACAAAAATGAAAATCAATGCATGTATAGAAACCGAATGTTCACTTACCTGTTACTCAGTTGCAGATTAATTGCAAGCCAGTAAGACACCGTTCCAGTTGCCGACAACCACTCACAGCTGAAGATGGAGAGCTCCTTGTTAGCCAGAATCAATTTGAGGTAAAAAGGTGTGTCATGAGATCCTGCAAATAAGAAAGACAAAAAAGAAAGTCAATACATGTATAGAAACCGAATGTTCACTTACCTGTTACACAGTTGTAAATGAAAGAAATCCAGTCGGACACCGTTTGAGATGCAGACAAGCACTCACAGCTGGAGGTGGATAGCCCCTTGTTGGCCGGATCCACTTTCAGGTAAAAAGGTGTGTCATGAGATCCTGCAAATAAGAAAGACAAAAAAGAAAGTCAATATATGTAAAGAAACCGAATATTCACTTACCTCTTACACAGATGCAAATGAAAGAAAGCCAGTTGGACACAGTTTGAGATGCAAACAAGCAATCACAGCTTGAGATGTATAGCCCCTTGTTAGCCAGATTCAATTTGAGGTAAAAAGGTGTGTCATGAGATCCTGCAAATAAGAAAGACAAAAAAGAAAGTCAATACATGTATAGAAACCGAATGTTCACTTACCTGTTACACAGTTGCAAATTAAAGAAAGTCAGTCGGACACCGTTTGAGATGCAGACAAGCACTCACAGCTGGAGGTGCATAGACCGTTGTTGGACGAATCCACTTTCAGGTAAAAAGGTGCATCAAGGGATCCTGTGTGACAAGAAAGAAAATCAGTACATGTATAGAAAGAGAATTAACACATACCTGTTACACAGTTGCAGATTAATTGCAAGCTATTCAGACACCGTTCCAGTTGCAGACAACCACTCACAGCTGAAGATGGAGAGCTCCTTGTTGGCCGGATCCACTTTCAGGTAAAACGGTGCATCATGGAATCCTGATAAATTGTGTGACAAAAATGAAAATCAATGCATGTATAGAAACCGAATGTTCACTTACCTGTTACTCATTTGCAGATTAATTGCAAGCCAGTCAGACACCGTTCCAGTTGCAGACAACCACTCACAGCTGAAGATGGAGAGCTCCTTGTTGGCCGGATCCTATTTTTAAGTAAAAAGGTGGGTCATGAAATCCTGAAAATAAGTAAGACAAAAAAGAAAGTCAATATATGTATAGAAACCGAATGTTCACTTACCTCTTACTCAGTTGCAGATGAAAAGAAAGCCAGGCAGACAGAGTTCTAGATGCAGACAAGCACTCACAGCTTGAGATGTATAGCCCCTTGTTAGCCAGATTCAATTTGAGGTAAAAAGGTGTCATGAGATCCTGCAAATAAGAAAGACAAAAAACAAACTCAATATATGTATAGAAACCGAATGTTCACTTACCTGTTACACAGTTGCAAATGAAAGAAAGTCAGTCGGACACCGTTTGAGATGCAGACAAGCACTCACAGCTGGAGGTGGATAGACCGTTGTTGGACGATTTTACTTTTAGGTAAAAAGCTGCATCAAGGGATCCTGTGTGACAAGAAAGAAAATCAGTATATGTATAGAAAGAGAATTAAACACATACCTGTTACACAGTTGCAGATTAATTGCAAGCCAGTCAGACACCGTTCCAGTTGCAGACAACCACTCACAGCTGAAGATGGAGAGCTCCTTGTTGGCCGGATCCAGTTTCAGTTAAAAAGGTGTGTCATGACATCCTGCAAATAAGAAAGACAAAAAAGAAAGTCAATATATGTATAGAAACCGAATGTTCACTTACCTGTTACACAGTTGCAAATGAAAGAAAGCCAGTCGGACACCGTTTGAGATGCAGACAAGCACTCACAGCTGGAGGTGGATAGCCCCTTGTTGGAAGAATCCACTTTCAGGTAAAAAGGTGCACCAAGGGATCCTGTGTGACAAGAAAGAAAATCAGTATATGTATAGAAAAAGAATTAAACACATACCTGTTACACAGTTGCAGATTACTTGCAAGCCAGTCAGACACCGTTCCAGTTGCAGACAACCACTCACAGCTGAAGATGGAGAGCTCCTTGTTGGCCGGATCCACTTTCAGGTAAAAAGGTGTGTCATGAGATCCTGCAAATATGAAAGACAAAAAAGAAAGTCAATATATGTATAGAAACCGAATGTTCACTTACCTCTTACTCAGTTGCAGATGAAAAGAAAGCCAGGCAGACAGAGTTGTAGATGCAGACAACCACTCACAGCTTGAGATGTATAGCCCCTTGTTAGCCAGATTCAATTTGAGGTAAAAAGGTGTGTCATGAGATCCTGCAAATAAGAAAGACAAAAAAGAAAGTCAATACATGTATAGAAACCGAATGTTCACTTACCTGTTACACAGTTGCAAATTAAAGAAAGTCAGTCGGACACCGTTTGAGATGCAGACAAGCACTCACAGCTGGAGGTGGGTAGACCGTTGTTGGACAAATCCACTTTCAGGTAAAAAGGTGCATCAAGGGATCCTGTTTGACAAGAAAGAAAATCAGTATATGTATAGAAAGAGAATTAACACATACCTGTTACACAGTTGCAGATTAATTGCAAGCCAGTCAGACACCGTTCCAGTTGCAGACAACCACTCACAGCTGAAGATGGAGAGCTCCTTTTTGGCCGGATCTACTTTCAGGTAAAAAGGTGTGTCATGAGATCCTGCAAATATGAAAGACAAAAAAGAAAGTCAATATATGTATAGAAACCGAATGTTCACTTACCTCTTACTCAGTTGCAGATGAAAAGAAAGCCAGGCAGACAGAGTTCTAGATGCAGACAAGCACTCACAGCTGAAGATGGAGAGCTCCTTTTTGGCCGGATCTACTTTCAGGTAAAACGGTGCATCATGGAATCCTGATAAACTGTGTGACAAAAATGAAAATCAATGCATGTATAGAAACCGAATGTTCACTTACCTGTTACTCAGTTGCAGATTAATTGCAAGCCAGTCAGACATCGTTCCAGTTGCAGACAACCACTCACAGCTGAAGATGGAGAGCTCCTTGTTGGCCGGATCCAGTTTCAGTTAAAAAGGTGTGTCATGAGATCCTGCAAATAAGAAAGACAAAAAAGAAAGTCAATATATGTATAGAAACGGAATGTTCACTTACCTGTTACACAGTTGCAAATGAAAGAAAGCCAGTCGGACACCGTTTGAGATGCAGACAAGCACTTACAGCTGGAGGTGGATAGCCCGTTGTTGGACGAATCCAATTTCAGGTAAAAAGGTGCATCAAGGGATCCTGTGTGACAAGAAAGAAAATCAGTATATGTATAGAAAGAGAATTAACACATACCTGTTACACAGTTGCAGATTAAATGTAAGCCAGTCAGACACCGTTCCAGTTGCAGACAACCACTCACAGCTGAAGATGGAGAGCTCCTTGGTGGCCGGATCCACTTTCAGGTAAAACAGTGCATCATGGGATCCTGATAAACTGTGCGACAAAAATGAAAATCAATGTATGTATAGAAACCGAATGTTCACTTACCTGTTACTAAGTTGCAGATTAATTGCAAGCTAGTCAGACACCGTTCCAGTTGCAGACAACCACTCACAGCTTGAGATGGAGAGCTCCTTGTTAGCCAAATTCAATTTGAGGTAAAAAGGGTTGTCATGAGATCCTGCAAATAAGAAAGACAAAAAAGAAAGTCAATATATGTATAGAAACGGAATGTTCACTTACCTGTTACACAGTTGCAAATGAAAGAAAGCCAGTCGGACACCGTTTGAGATGCAGACAAGCACTCACAGCTGGAGGTGGATAGCCCCTTGTTGGACGAATCCACTTTCAGGTAAAAAAAAAAGGTGCATCAAAGGATCCTGTGTGACGAGAAAGAAAATCAGTATATGTATAGAAAGAGAATTAACACATACCTGTTACACAGTTGCAGATTAATTGCAAGCCAGTCAGACACATAGTTCCAGTTGCAGACAACCGCTCACAGCTGAAGATGGAGAGCTCCTTGTTGGCCGGATCCACTTTCAGGTAAAACGGTGCATCATGGAATCCTGATAAACTGTGTGACAAAAATGAAAATCAATGCATGTATAGAAAGAGAATGTTCACTTACCTGTTACACAGTTGCAGATTAATTGCAAGCCAGTCAGACACCGTTCCAGTTGCAGACAACCACTCACAACTGAAGATGGAGAGCTCCTTTTTGGCCGGATCCACTTTCAGGTAAAAAGGTGTGTCATGAGATCCTGCAAATAAGAAAGACAAAAAAGAAAGTCAATATATATATAGAAACCGAATGTTCACTTACCTGTTACACAGTTGCAAATTAAAGAAAGTCAGTTAGACACCGTTTGAGATGCAGACAAGCACTCACAGCTGGAGGTGGGTAGACCGTTGTTGGACAAATCCACTTTCAGGTAAAACGGTGCATCATGGGATCCTGATAAACTGTGTGACAAAAATGAAAATCAATGTATGTATAGAAACCGAATGTTCACTTACCTGTTACTCAGTTGCAGATTAATTGCAAGCTAGTCAGACACCGTTCCAGTTGCAGACAACCACTCACAGCTTGAGATGGAGAGCTCCTTGTTAGCCAAATTCAATTTGAGGTAAAAAGGTGTCATGAGATCCTGCAAATAAGAAAGACAAAAAAGAAAGTCAATACATGTATAGAAACCGAATGTTCACTTACCTGTTACACAGTTGCAAATTAAAGAAAGTCAGTCGGACACCGTTTGAGATGCAGACAAGCACTCACAGCTGGAGGTGGATAGACCGTTGTTGGACGAATCCACTTTCAGGTAAAAAGGTGCATCAAGGGATCCTGTGTGACAAGAAAGAAAATCAGTATATGTATAGAAAGAGAATTAACACATACCTGTTACACAGTTGCAGATTAATTGCAAGCCAGTCAGACACCGTTCCAGTTGCAGACAACCACTCACAGCTGAAGATGGAGAGCTCCTTGTTGGCCGGATCCACTTTCAGGTAAAACGGTGCATCATGGAATCCTGATAAACTGTGTGACAAAAATGAAAATCAATGCATGTATAGAAACCGAATGTTCACTTACCTGTTACTCAGTTGCAGATTAATTGCAAGCCAGTCAGACACCGTTCCAGTTGCAGACAACCACTCACAGCTGAAGATGGAGAGCTCCTTGTTGGCCGGATCCTATTTTTCAGTAAAAAGGTGGGTCATAAAATCCTGAAAATAAGTAAGACAAAAAAGAAAGTCAATATATGTATAGAAACCGAATGTTCACTTACCTCTTACTCAGTTGCAGATGAAAAGAAAGCCAGGCAGACAGAGTTCTAGATGCAGACAAGCACACACAGCTTGAGATGTATAGTTAGCCAGATTCAATTTGAGGTAAAAAGGTGTGTCATGAGATCCTGCAAATAAGAAAGACAAAAAACAAAGTCAATACATGTATAGAAACCGAATGTTCACTTACCTGTTACACAGTTTCAAATTAAAGAAAGTCAGTCGGACACCGTTTGAGATGCAGATAAGCACTCACAGCTGGAGGTGGGTAGACCGTTGTTGGACAAATCCACTTTCAGGTAAAAAGGTGCATCAAGGGATCCTGTGTGACAAGAAAGAAAATCAGTATATGTATAGAAAGAGAATTAACACATACCTGTTACACAGTTGCAGATTAATTGCAAGCCAGTCAGACACCGTTCCAGTTGCAGACAACCGCTCACAGCTGAAGATGGAGAGCTCCTTGTTGGCCGGATCCACTTTCAGGTAAAACGGTGCATCATGGAATCCTGATAAACTGTGTGACAAAAATGAAAATCAATGCATGTATAGGAACCGAATGTTCACTTACCTGTTACTCAGTTGCAGATTAATTGCAAGCCAGTCAGACACCGTTCCAGTTGCAGACAACCACTCACAGCTGAAGATGGAGAGCTCCTTTTTGGCCGGATCCACTTTCAGGTAAAAAGGTGTGTCATGAGATCCTGCAAATAAGAAAGACAAAAAAGAAAGTCAATACATGTATAGAAACCGAATGTTCACTTACCTGTTACACAGTTGCAAATTAAAGAAAGTCCGTTAGACACCGTTTGAGATGCAGACAAGCACTCACAGCTGGAGGTGGGTAGACCGTTGTTGGACAAATCCACTTTCAGGTAAAATGGTGCATCATGGGATCCTGATAAACTGTGTGACAAAAATGAAAATCAATGTATGTATAGAAACCGAATGTTCACTTACCTGTTACTCAGTTGCAGATTAATTGCAAGCTAGTCAGACACCGTTCCAGTTGCAGACAACCACTCACAGCTTGAGATGGAGAGCTCCTTGTTAGCCAAATTCAATTTGAGGTAAAAAGGTGTCATGAGATCCTGCAAATAAGAAAGACAAAAAAGAAAGTCAATACATGTATAGAAACCGAATGTTCACTTACCTGTTACACAGTTGCAAATTAAAGAAAGTCAGTCGGACACCATTTGAGATGCAGACAAGCACTCACAGCTGGAGGTGCATAGACCGTTGTTGGACGAATCCACTTTCAGGTAAAAAGGTGCATCAAGGGATCCTGTGTGACAAGAAAGAAAATCAGTATATGTATAGAAAGAGAATTAACACATACCTGTTACACAGTTGCAGATTAATTGCAAGCCAGTCAGACACCGTTCCAGTTGCAGACAAGCACTCACAGCTGGAGGTGGATAGCCCCTTGTTGGCCGGATCCACTTTCAGGTAATAAGGTGTGTCATGAGATCCTGCAAATAAGAAAGACAAAAAAGAAAGTCAATATATGTATAGAAACCAAATGTTCACTTACCTCTTACTCAGTTGCAGATGAAAAGAAAGCCAGGCAGACAGAGTTCTAGATGCAGACAAGCACTCACAGCTTGAGATGTATAGCCCCTTGTTAGCCAGATTCAATTTGAGGTAAAAAGGTGTGTCATGAGATCCTGCAAATAAGAAAGACAAAAAACAAAGTCAATACATGTATAGAAACCGAATGTTCACTTACCTGTTACACAGTTTCAAATTAAAGAAAGTCAGTCGGACACCGTTTGAGATGCAGATAAGCACTCACAGCTGGAGGTGGGTAGACCGTTGTTGGACAAATCCACTTTCAGGTAAAAAGGTGCATCAAGGGATCCTGTGTGACAAGAAAGAAAATCAGTATATGTATAGAAAGAGAATTTACACATACCTGTTACACAGTTGCAGATTAATTGCAAGCCAGTCAGACACCGTTCCAGTTGCAGACAACCTCTCACAGCTGAAGATGGAGAGCTCCTTGTTGGCCGGATCCACTTTCAGTTAAAAAGGTATGTCATGATATCCTGCAAATAAGAAAGACATAAAAGAAAGTCAATATATGTATAGAAACCGAATGTTCACTTACCTCTTACTCAGTTGCAGATGAAAAGAAAGCCAGGCAGACAGAGTTCTAGATGCAGACAACCACTCACAGCTTGAGATGTATAGCCCCTTGTTAGCCAGATTCAATTTGAGGTAAAAAGGTGTGTCATGAGATCCTGCAAATAAGAAAGACAAAAAAGAAAGACAATACATGTATAGAAACCGAATGTTCACTTACCTGTTACACAGTTGCAAATGAAAGAAAGCCAGTCGGACACCGTTTGAGATGCAGACAAGCACTCAAAGGTGGAGGTGGATAGCCCCTTGTTGGAAGAATCCACTTTCAGGTAAAAAGGTGCACCAAGGGATCCTTTGTGACAAGAAAGAAAATCAGTATATGTATAGAAAGAGAATTAACACATACCTGTTACACAGTTGCAGATTAATTGCAAGCCATCAAGGGATCCTGTGTGACAAGAAAGAAAATCAGTATATGTATAGAAAGAGAATTAAAACATACCTGTTACACAGTTGCAGATTAATTGCAAGCCAGTCAGACACCGTTCCAGTTGCAGACAACCACTCACAGCTGAAGATGGAGAGCTCCTTGTTGGCCGGATCCACTTTCAGGTAAAAAAGGTGTATCAAGGGACCCTGTGTGACAAGAATCAAAATTAGTATATATATAGAAAGAGAATTAACACGTACCTGTTACACAGTTGCAGATTAATTGCAAGCCAATCTCACACCGTTCCAGTTGCAGACAACCACTCACAGCTAAAGATGGAGAGCTCCTTGTTGGCCGGATCCACTTTCAGGTAAAAAAGGTGTGTCATGAGATCCTGCAAATAAGAAAGACAAGAAAGAAAGTCAATACATGTATAGAAACCGAATGTTCACTTACCTGTTACACAGTTGCAAATGAAAGAAAGTCAGTCGGACACCGTTTGAGATGCAGACAAGCACTCACAGCTGGACGTGGATAGACCGTTGTTGGACGATTCCACTTTTAGGTAAAAAGCTGCATCAAGGGATCCTGTGTGACAAGAAAGAAAATCAGTATATGTATAGAAAGAAAATTAAACACATACCTGTTACACAGTTGCAGATTAATTGCAAGCCAGTCAGACACCGTTCCAGTTGCAGACAACCACTCACAGCTGAAGATGGAGAGCTCCTTGTTGGCCGGATCCACTTTCAGGTAAAACGGTGCATCATGGAATCCTGATAAACTGTGTGACAAAAATGAAAAGCAATGCATGTATAGAAACCGAATGTTCACTTACCTGTTACTCAGTTGCAGATTAATTGCAATCCAGTCAGACACCGTTCCAGTTGCAGACAACCACTCACAGCTGAAGATGGAGAGCTCCTTGTTGGCCAGATCCTATTTTTTAGTAAAAAGGTGTGTCATGAAATCCTGAAAATAAGTAAGACAAAAAAGAAAGTCAATATATGTATAGAAACCGAATGTTCACTTACCTCTTACTCAGTTGCAGATGAAAAGAAAGCCAGGCAGACAGAGTTCTAGATGCAGACAAGCACTCACAGCTTGAGATGTATAGTTAGCCAGATTCAATTTGAGGTAAAAAGGTGTGTCATGAGATCCTGCAAATAAGAAAGACAAAAAAGAAAGTGAATACATGTATGGAAACCCAATGTTCACTTACCTGTTACACAGTTGCAAATGAAAGAAAGTCAGTCGGACACCGTTTGAGATGCAGACAAGCACTCACAGCTGGACGTGGATAGACCGTTGTTGGACGATTCCACTTTTAGGTAAAAAGCTGCATCAAGGGATCCTGTGTGACAAGAAAGAAAATCAGTATATGTATAGAAAGAGAATTAACACATACCTGTTACACAGTTGCAGATTAATTGCAAGCCAGTCAGACACCGTTCCAGTTGCAGACAACCACTCACAGCTGAAGATGGAGAGCTCCTTGTTGGCCGGATCCACTTTCAGGTAAAACGGTGCATCATGGAATCCTGATAAACTGTGTGACAAAAATGAAAATCAATGCATGTATAGAAACCGAATGTTCACTTACCTGTTACTCAGTTGCAGATTAATTGCAAGCCAGTCAGACACCGTTCCAGTTGCAGACAACCACTCACAGCTGAAGATGGAGAGCTCCTTGTTGGCCGGATCCACTTTTACGTAAAAAGGTGGGTCCTGAAATCCTAAAAATAAGTAAGACAAAAAAGAAAGTCAATATATGTAAAGAAACCGAATGTTCACTTACCTGTTACACAGATGCAAATGAAAGAAAGCCAGTTGGACACAGTTTGAGATGCAGACAAGCACTCACAGCTGGAGGTGGATAGCCCCTTGTTGGAAGAATCCACTTTCAGGTAAAAAGGTGCACCAAGGGATCCTGTGTGACAAGAAAGAAAATCAGTATATGTATAGAAAAAGAATTAAACACATACCTGTTACACAGTTGCAGATTACTTGCAAGCCAGTCAGACACCGTTCCAGTTGCAGACAACCACTCACAGCTGAAGTTGGAGAGCTCCTTTCTGGCCGGATCCACTTTCAGGTAAAAAGGTGTGTCATGAGGTCCTGCAAATATGAAAGACAAAAAAGAAAGTCAATATATGTATAGAAACCGAATGTTCACTTACCTGTTACTCAGTTGCAGATGAAAAGAAAGCCAGGCAGACAGAGTTCTAGATGCAGACAAGCACTCACAGCTTGAGATGTATAGCCCCTTGTTAGCCAGATTCAATTTGAGGTAAAAAGGTGTCATGAGATCCTGCAAATAAGAAAGACAAAAAACAAAGTCAATATATGTATAGAAACCGAATGTTCACTTACCTGTTACACAGTTGCAAATTAAAGAAAGTCAGTCGGACACCGTTTGAGATGCAGATAAGCACTCACAGCTGGAGGTGGATAGACCGTTGTTGGACGAATCCACTTTCAGGTAAAAAGGTGCATCAAGGGATCCTGTGTGACAAGAAAGAAAATCAGTATATGTATAGAAAGAGAATTAACACATCCCTGTTACACAGTTGCAGATTAATTGCAAGCCAGTCAGACACCGTTCCAGTTGCAGACAACCACTCACAGCTAAAATGGAGAGCTCCTTGTTGGCCGGATCCACTTTCAGGTAAAACGGTGCATCATGGAATCCTGATAAACTGTGTGAGAAAAATGAAAATCAATGCATGTATAGAAACCGAATGTTCACTTACCTGTTACTCAGTTGCAGATTAATTGCAAGCCAGTCAGACATTGTTCCAGTTGCAGACAACCACTCACAGCTGAAGATGGAGAGCTCCTTGTTGGCCGGATCCTATTTTTCAGTAAAAAGGTGGGTCATGAAATCCTGAAAATAAGTAAGACAAAAAAAAATTCAATATATGTATAGAAACCGAATGTTCACTTACCTCTTACTCAGTTGCAGATGAGAAGAAAGCCAGGCAGACAGAGTTCTAGATGCAGACAAGCACTCACAGCTTGAGATGTATAGCCCCTTGTTAGCCAGATTCAATTTGAGGTAAAAAGGTGTGTCATGAGATCCTGCAAATAAGTAAGACAAAAAAGAAAGTCAATACATGTATAGAAACGGAATGTTCACTTACCTGTTACACAGATGCAAATGAAAGAAAGTCAGTCGGACACCGTTTGAGATGCAGACAAGCACTCACAGCTGGAGGTGGGAAGACCGTTGTTGGACAAATCCACTTTCAGGTAAAAAGGTGCATCAAGGGATCCTGTGTGACAAGAAAGAAAATCAGTATATGTATAGAAAGAGAATTAAACCCATAACTGTTACACAGTTGCAGATTAATTGCAAGCCAGTCAGACACCGTTCCAGTTGCAGACAACCACTCACAGCTGAAGATGGAGAGCTCCTTGTTGGCCGGATCCACTTTCAGGTAAAACGGTGCATCATGGAATCCTGATAAACTGTGTAACAAAAATGAAAATCAATGCATGTATAGAAACCGAATGTTCACTTACCTGTTACTCAGTTGCAGATTAATTGCAAGCCAGTCAGACACCGTTCCAGTTGCAGACAACCACTCACAGCTGAAGATGGAGAGCTCCTTGTTGGCCGGATCCACTTTTACGTAAAAAGGTGGGTCATGAAATCCTGAAAATAAGAAAGACAAAAAAGAAAGTCAATATATGTATAGAAACCGAATGTTCACTTACCTGTTACACAGTTGTAAATGAAAGAAAGTCAGTCGGACACCGTTTGAGATGCAGACAAGCACTCACAGCTGGAGGTGGATAGCCCCTTGTTAGCCAGATTCAATTTGAGGTAAAAAGGTGTGTCATGAGATCCTGCAAATAAGAAAGACAAAAAAGAAAGACAATACATGTATAGAAACCGAATGTTCACTTACCTGTTACACAGTTGCAAATGAAAGAAAGCCAGTCGGACACCGTTTGAGATGCAGACAAGCACTCACAGCTGGAGGTGGATAGCCCCTTGTTGGAAGAATCCACTTTCAGGTAAAAAGGTGCACCAAGGGATCATGTGTGACAAGAAAGAAAATCAGTATATGTATAGAAAGAGAATTAACACATACCTGTTACACAGTTGCAGATTAATTGCAAGCCATCAAGGGATCCTTTGTGACAAGAAAGAAAATCAGTATATGTATAGAAAGAGAATTAAAACATACCTGTTACACAGTTGCAGATTAATTGCAAGCCAGTCAGACACCGTTCCAGTTGCAGACAACCACTCACAGCTGAAGATGGAGAGCTCCTTGTTGGCCAGATCCACTTTCAGGTAAAAAAGGTGCATCAAGGGACCCTGTGTGACAAGAATCAAAATTAGTATATATATAGAAAGAGAATTAACACGTACCTGTTATACAGTTGCAGATTAATTGCAAGCCAGTCTCACACCGTTCCAGTTGCAGACAACCACTCACAGCTAAAGATGGAGAGCTCCTTGTTGGCCGGATCCACTTTCAGGTAAAACGGTGCATCATGGAATCCTGATAAACTGTGTGACAAAAATGAAAATCAATGCATGTATAGAAACCGAATGTTCACTTACCTGTTACTCAGTTGCAGATTAATTGCAAGACAGTCAGACACCGTTCCAGTTGCAGACAACCACTCACAGCTGAAGATGGAGAGCTCCTTGTTGGCCGGATCCACTTTCAGGTAAAACGGTGCATCATGGAATCCTGATAAACTGTGTGACAAAAATGAAAATCAATGCATGTATAGAAACCGAATGTTCACTTACCTGTTACTCAGTTGCAGATTAATTGCAAGCCAGTCAGACACCGTTCCAGTTGCAGACAACCACTCACAGCTAAAGATGGAGAGCTCCTTGTTGGCCGGATCCACTTTCAGGTAAAAAAGGTGTGTCATGAGATCCTGCAAATAAGAAAGACAAGAAAGAAAGTCAATATATGTATAGAAACCGAATGTTCACTTACCTGTTACACAGTTGCAAATTAAAGAAAGTCAGTCGGACACCGTTTGAGATGCAGACAAGCACTCACAGCTGGAGGTGGGTAGACCGTTGTTGGACAAATCCACTTTCAGGTAAAAAGGTGCATCAAGGGATCCTGTGTGACAAGAAAGAAAATCAGTATATGTATAGAAAGAGAATTAACACATACCTGTTACACAGTTGCAGATTAATTGCAAGCCAGTCAGACACCGTTCCAGTTGCAGACAACCACTCACAGCTGAAGATGGAGAGCTCCTTTTTGGCCGGATCCACTTTCAGGTAAAAAGGTGTGTCATGAGATCCTGCAAATAAGAAAGACAAGAAAGAAAGTCAATATATGTATAGAAACCGAATGTTCACTTACCTGTTACACAGTTGCAAATTAAAGAAAGTCAGTCGGACACCGTTTGAGATGCAGACAAGCACTCACAGCTGGAGGTGGGTAGACTGTTGTTGGACAAATCCACTTTCAGGTAAAACGGTACATCATGGGATCCTGATAAACTGTGTGACAAAAATGAAAATCAATGTATGTATAGAAACCGAATGTTCACTTACCTGTTACTCAGTTGCAGATTAATTGCAAGCTAGTCAGACACCGTTCCAGTTGCAGACAACCACTCACAGCTTGAGATGTATAGCCCCTTGTTAGCCAGATTCAATTTGAGGTAAAAAGGTGTGTCATGCGATCCTGCAAATAAGAAAGACAAAAAAGAAAGTCAATACATGTATAGAAACCGAATGTTCACTTACCTGTTACACAGTTGCAAATTAAAGAAAGTCAGTCGGACACCGTTTGAGATGCAGACAAGCACTCACAGCTGGAGGTGCATAGACCGTTGTTGGACGAATCCACTTTCAGGTAAAAAGATGCATCAAGGGATCCTGTGTGACAAGAAAGAAAATCAGTATATGTATAGAAAGAGAATTAACACATACCTGTTACACAGTTGCAGATTAATTGCAAGCCAGTCAGACACCGTTCCAGTTGCAGACAACCACTCACAGCTGAAGATGGAGAGCTCCTTGTTGGCCGGATCCACTTTCAGGTAAAACGGTGCATCATGGAATCCTGATAAACTGTGTGACAAAAATGAAAATCAATGCATGTATAGAAACCGAATGTTCACTTACCTGTTACTCAGTTGCAGATTAATTGCAAGCCAGTCAGACACCGTTCCAGTTGCAGACAACCACTCACAGCTGAAGATGGAGAGCTCCTTGTTGGCCGGATCCTATTTTTAAGTAAAAAGGTGGGTCATGAAATCCTGAAAATAAGTAAGACAAAAAAGAAAGTCAATATATGTATAGAAACCGAATGTTCACTTACCTCTTACTCAGTTGCAGATGAAAAGAAAGCCAGGCAGACAGAGTTCTAGATGCAGACAAGCACTCACAGCTTGAGATGTATAGCCCCTTGTTAGCCAGATTCAATTTGAGGTAAAAAGGTGTCCTGAGATCCTGCAAATAAGAAAGACAAAAAACAAAGTCAATATATGTATAGAAACCGAATGTTCACTTACCTGTTACACAGTTGCAAATGAAAGAAAGTCAGTCGGACACCGTTTGAGATGCAGACAAGCACTCACAGCTGGACGTGGATAGACCGTTGTTGGACGATTCCACTTTTAGGTAAAAAGCTGCATCAAGGGATCCTGTGTGACAAGAAAGAAAATCAGTATATGTATAGAAAGAGAATTAAACCCATACCTGTTACACAGTTGCAGATTAATTGCAAGCCAGTCAGACACCGTTCCAGTTGCAGACAACCACTCACAGCTGAAGATGGAGAGCTCCTTGTTGGCCGGATCCAGTTTCAGTTAAAAAGGTGTGTCATGAGATCCTGCAAATATGAAAGACAAAAAAGAAAGTCAATATATGTATAGAAACCGAATGTTCACTTACCTCTTACTCAGTTGCAGATGAAAAGAAAGCCAGGCAGACAGAGTTCTAGATGCAGACAAGCACTCACAGCTTGAGATGTATAGCCCCTTGTTAGCCAGATTCAATTTGAGGTAAAAAGGTGTGTCATGAGATCCTGCAAATAAGAAAGACAAAAAAGAAAGTCAATACATGTATAGAAACCGAATGTTCACTTACCTGTTACACAGTTGCAAATTAAAGAAAGTCAGTCGGACACCGTTTGAGATGCAGACAAGCACTCACAGCTGGAGGTGGGTAGACCGTTGTTGGACAAATCCACTTTCAGGTAAAACAGTGCATCATGGGATCCTGATAAACTGTGTGACAAAAGTGAAAATCAATGTATGTATAGAAACCGAACGTTCACTTACCTGTTACTCAGTTGCAGATGAAAAGAAAGCCAGGCAGACAGAGTTCTAGATGCAGACAAGCACTCACAGCTTGAGATGTATAGCCCCTTGTTAGCCAGATTCAATTTGAGGTAAAAAGGTGTCATGAGATCCTGCAAATAAGAAAGACAAAAAACAAAGTCAATATATGTATAGAAACCGAATGTTCACTTACCTGTTACTCAGTTGCAGATTAATTGCAATCCAGTCAGACACCGTTCCAGTTGCAGACAACCACTCACAGCTGAAGATGGAGAGCTCCTTGTTGGCCGGATCCTATTTTTCAGTAAAAAGGTGTGTCATGAAATCCTGAAAATAAGTAAGACAAAAAAGAAAGTCAATATATGTATAGAAACCGAATGTTCACTTACCTCTTACTCAGTTGCAGATGAAAAGAAAGCCAGGCAGACAGAGTTCTAGATGCAGACAAGCACTCACAGCTTGAGATGTATAGTTAGCCAGATTCAATTTGAGGTAAAAAGGTGTGTCATGAGATCCTGCAAATAAGAAAGACAAAAAAGAAAGTGAATACATGTATGGAAACCGAATGTTCACTTACCTGTTACACAGTTGCAAATGAAAGAAAATCAGTCGGACACCGTTTGAGATGCAGACAAGCACTCACAGCTGGAGGTGGATAGCCCCTTGTTGGAAGAATCCACTTTCAGGTAAAAAGGTGCACCAAGGGATCATGTGTGACAAGAAAGAAAATCAGTATATGTATAGAAAGAGAATTAACACATACCTGTTACACAGTTGCAGATTAATTGCAAGCCATCAAGGGATCCTTTGTGACAAGAAAGAAAATCAGTATATGTATAGAAAGAGAATTAAAACATACCTGTTACACAGTTGCAGATTAATTGCAAGCCAGTCAGACACCGTTCCAGTTGCAGACAACCACTCACAGCTGAAGATGGAGAGCTCCTTGTTGGCCGGATCCACTTTCAGGTAAAAAAGGTGCATCAAGGGACCCTGTGTGACAAGAATCAAAATTAGTATATATATAGAAAGAGAATTAACACGTACCTGTTACACAGTTGCAGATTAATTGCAAGCCAGTCTCACACCGTTCCAGTTGCAGACAACCACTCACAGCTAAAGATGGAGAGCTCCTTGTTGGCCGGATCCACTTTCAGGTAAAAAAGGTGTGTCATGAGATCCTGCAAATAAGAAAGACAAGAAAGAAAGTCAATATATGTATAGAAACCGAATGTTCACTTACCTGTTACACAGTTGCAAATGAAAGAAAGTCAGTCGGACACCGTTTGAGATGCAGACAAGCACTCACAGCTGGACGTGGATAAACCGTTGTTGGACGAATCCACTTTCAGGTAAAAAGGTGCATCAAGGGATCCTGTGTGACAAGAAAGAAAATCAGTTTATGTATAGAAAGAGAATTAAACACATACCTGTTACACAGTTGCAGATTAATTGCAAGCCAGTCAGACACCGTTCCAGCTGCAGACAACCACTCACAGCTGAAGATGGAGAGCTCCTTTCTGGCCGGATCCACTTTCAGGTAAAAAGGTGTGTCATGAGATCCTGCAAATATGAAAGACAAAAAAAGAAAGTCAATATATGTATAGAAACCGAATGTTCACTTACCTCTTACTCAGTTGCAGATGAAAAGAAAGCCAGGCAGACAGAGTTCTAGATGCAGACAAGCACTCACAGCTTGAGATGTATAGCCCCTTGTTAGCCAGATTCAATTTGAGGTAAAAAGGTGTCCTGAGATCCTGCAAATAAGAAAGACAAAAAAGAAAGTCAATACATGTATAGAAACCGAATGTTCACTTACCTGTTACACAGTTGCAAATTAAAGAAAGTCAGTCGGACACCGTTTGAGATGCAGACAAGCACTCACAGCTGGAGGTGGATAGACCGTTGTTGGCCGGATCCACTTTCAGGTAAAACGGTGCATCATGGAATCCTGATAAACTGTGTGACAAAAATGAAAATCAATGCATGTATAGAAACCGAATGTTCACTTACCTGTTACACAGTTGCAAATTAAAGAAAGTCAGTCGGACACCGTTTGAGATGCAGACAAGCACTCACAGCTGGAGGTGGGTAGACCGTTGTTGGACAAATCCACTTTCAGGTAAAACAGTGCATCATGGGATCCTGATAAACTGTGTGACAAAAGTGAAAATCAATGTATGTATAGAAACCGAACGTTCACTTACCTGTTACTCAGTTGCAGATGAAAAGAAAGCCAGGCAGACAGAGTTCTAGATGCAGACAAGCACTCACAGCTTGAGATGTATAGCCCCTTGTTAGCCAGATTCAATTTGAGGTAAAAAGGTGTCATGAGATCCTGCAAATAAGAAAGACAAAAAACAAAGTCAATATATGTATAGAAACCGAATGTTCACTTACCTGTTACTCAGTTGCAGATTAATTGCAATCCAGTCAGACACCGTTCCAGTTGCAGACAACCACTCACAGCTGAAGATGGAGAGCTCCTTGTTGGCCGGATCCTATTTTTCAGTAAAAAGGTGTGTCATGAAATCCTGAAAATAAGTAAGACAAAAAAGAAAGTCAATATATGTATAGAAACCGAATGTTCACTTACCTCTTACTCAGTTGCAGATGAAAAGAAAGCCAGGCAGACAGAGTTCTAGATGCAGACAAGCACTCACAGCTTGAGATGTATAGTTAGCCAGATTCAATTTGAGGTAAAAAGGTGTGTCATGAGATCCTGCAAATAAGAAAGACAAAAAAGAAAGTGAATACATGTATGGAAACCGAATGTTCACTTACCTGTTACACAGTTGCAAATGAAAGAAAATCAGTCGGACACCGTTTGAGATGCAGACAAGCACTCACAGCTGGAGGTGGATAGCCCCTTGTTGGAAGAATCCACTTTCAGGTAAAAAGGTGCACCAAGGGATCATGTGTGACAAGAAAGAAAATCAGTATATGTATAGAAAGAGAATTAACACATACCTGTTACACAGTTGCAGATTAATTGCAAGCCATCAAGGGATCCTTTGTGACAAGAAAGAAAATCAGTATATGTATAGAAAGAGAATTAAAACATACCTGTTACACAGTTGCAGATTAATTGCAAGCCAGTCAGACACCGTTCCAGTTGCAGACAACCACTCACAGCTGAAGATGGAGAGCTCCTTGTTGGCCGGATCCACTTTCAGGTAAAAAAGGTGCATCAAGGGACCCTGTGTGACAAGAATCAAAATTAGTATATATATAGAAAGAGAATTAACACGTACCTGTTACACAGTTGCAGATTAATTGCAAGCCAGTCTCACACCGTTCCAGTTGCAGACAACCACTCACAGCTAAAGATGGAGAGCTCCTTGTTGGCCGGATCCACTTTCAGGTAAAAAAGGTGTGTCATGAGATCCTGCAAATAAGAAAGACAAGAAAGAAAGTCAATATATGTATAGAAACCGAATGTTCACTTACCTGTTACACAGTTGCAAATGAAAGAAAGTCAGTCGGACACCGTTTGAGATGCAGACAAGCACTCACAGCTGGACGTGGATAAACCGTTGTTGGACGAATCCACTTTCAGGTAAAAAGGTGCATCAAGGGATCCTGTGTGACAAGAAAGAAAATCAGTTTATGTATAGAAAGAGAATTAAACACATACCTGTTACACAGTTGCAGATTAATTGCAAGCCAGTCAGACACCGTTCCAGCTGCAGACAACCACTCACAGCTGAAGATGGAGAGCTCCTTTCTGGCCGGATCCACTTTCAGGTAAAAAGGTGTGTCATGAGATCCTGCAAATATGAAAGACAAAAAAAGAAAGTCAATATATGTATAGAAACCGAATGTTCACTTACCTCTTACTCAGTTGCAGATGAAAAGAAAGCCAGGCAGACAGAGTTCTAGATGCAGACAAGCACTCACAGCTTGAGATGTATAGCCCCTTGTTAGCCAGATTCAATTTGAGGTAAAAAGGTGTCCTGAGATCCTGCAAATAAGAAAGACAAAAAAGAAAGTCAATACATGTATAGAAACCGAATGTTCACTTACCTGTTACACAGTTGCAAATTAAAGAAAGTCAGTCGGACACCGTTTGAGATGCAGACAAGCACTCACAGCTGGAGGTGGATAGACCGTTGTTGGCCGGATCCACTTTCAGGTAAAACGGTGCATCATGGAATCCTGATAAACTGTGTGACAAAAATGAAAATCAATGCATGTATAGAAACCGAATGTTCACTTACCTGTTACTCAGTTGCAGATTAATTGCAAGACAGTCAGACACCGTTCCAGTTGCAGACAACCACTCACAGCTGAAGATGGAGAGCTCCTTGTTGGCCGGATCCACTTTCAGGTAAAACGGTGCATCATGGAATCCTGATAAACTGTGTGACAAAAATGAAAATCAATGCATGTATAGAAACCGAATGTTCACTTACCTGTTACTCAGTTGCAGATTAATTGCAAGCCAGTCAGACACCGTTCCAGTTGCAGACAACCACTCACAGCTAAAGATGGAGAGCTCCTTGTTGGCCGGATCCACTTTCAGGTAAAAAAGGTGTGTCATGAGATCCTGCAAATAAGAAAGACAAGAAAGAAAGTCAATATATGTATAGAAACCGAATGTTCACTTACCTGTTACACAGTTGCAAATTAAAGAAAGTCAGTCGGACACCGTTTGAGATGCAGACAAGCACTCACAGCTGGAGGTGGGTAGACCGTTGTTGGACAAATCCACTTTCAGGTAAAAAGGTGCATCAAGGGATCCTGTGTGACAAGAAAGAAAATCAGTATATGTATAGAAAGAGAATTAACACATACCTGTTACACAGTTGCAGATTAATTGCAAGCCAGTCAGACACCGTTCCAGTTGCAGACAACCACTCACAGCTGAAGATGGAGAGCTCCTTTTTGGCCGGATCCACTTTCAGGTAAAAAGGTGTGTCATGAGATCCTGCAAATAAGAAAGACAAGAAAGAAAGTCAATATATGTATAGAAACCGAATGTTCACTTACCTGTTACACAGTTGCAAATTAAAGAAAGTCAGTCGGACACCGTTTGAGATGCAGACAAGCACTCACAGCTGGAGGTGGGTAGACTGTTGTTGGACAAATCCACTTTCAGGTAAAACGGTACATCATGGGATCCTGATAAACTGTGTGACAAAAATGAAAATCAATGTATGTATAGAAACCGAATGTTCACTTACCTGTTACTCAGTTGCAGATTAATTGCAAGCTAGTCAGACACCGTTCCAGTTGCAGACAACCACTCACAGCTTGAGATGTATAGCCCCTTGTTAGCCAGATTCAATTTGAGGTAAAAAGGTGTGTCATGCGATCCTGCAAATAAGAAAGACAAAAAAGAAAGTCAATACATGTATAGAAACCGAATGTTCACTTACCTGTTACACAGTTGCAAATTAAAGAAAGTCAGTCGGACACCGTTTGAGATGCAGACAAGCACTCACAGCTGGAGGTGCATAGACCGTTGTTGGACGAATCCACTTTCAGGTAAAAAGATGCATCAAGGGATCCTGTGTGACAAGAAAGAAAATCAGTATATGTATAGAAAGAGAATTAACACATACCTGTTACACAGTTGCAGATTAATTGCAAGCCAGTCAGACACCGTTCCAGTTGCAGACAACCACTCACAGCTGAAGATGGAGAGCTCCTTGTTGGCCGGATCCACTTTCAGGTAAAAAGGTGTGTCATGAGATCCTGCAAATATGAAAGACAAAAAAGAAAGTCAATATATGTATAGAAACCGAATGTTCACTTACCTCTTACTCAGTTGCAGATGAAAAGAAAGCCAGGCAGACAGAGTTCTAGATGCAGACAAGCACTCACAGCTTGAGATGTATAGCCCCTTGTTAGCCAGATTCAATTTGAGGTAAAAAGGTGTGTCATGAGATCCTGCAAATAAGAAAGACAAAAAAGAAAGTCAATATATGTATAGAAACCGAATGTTCACTTACCTGTTACACAGTTGCAAATGAAAGAAAGCCAGTCGGACACCGTTTGAGATGCAGACAAGCACTCACAGCTGGAGGTGGATAGCCCCTTGTTGGAAGAATCCACTTTCAGGTAAAAAGGTGCACCAAGGGATCATGTGTGACAAGAAAGAAAATCAGTATATGTATAGAAAGAGAATTAACACATACCTGTTACACAGTTGCAGATTAATTGCAAGCCATCAAGGGATCCTTTGTGACAAGAAAGAAAATCAGTATATGTATAGAAAGAGAATTAAAACATACCTGTTACACAGTTGCAGATTAATTGCAAGCCAGTCAGACACCGTTCCAGTTGCAGACAACCACTCACAGCTGAACATGGAGAGCTCCTTGTTGGCCGGATCCACTTTTACGTAAAAAGGTGGGTCCTGAAATCCTAAAAATAAGTAAGACAAAAAAGAAAGTCAATATATGTAAAGAAACCGAATGTTCACTTACCTGTTACACAGATGCAAATGAAAGAAAGCCAGTTGGACACAGTTTGAGATGCAGACAAGCACTCACAGCTGGAGGTGGATAGCCCCTTGTTGGAAGAATCCACTTTCAGGTAAAAAGGTGCACCAAGGGATCCTGTGTGACAAGAAAGAAAATCAGTATATGTATAGAAAAAGAATTAAACACATACCTGTTACACAGTTGCAGATTACTTGCAAGCCAGTCAGACACCGTTCCAGTTGCAGACAACCACTCACAGCTGAAGTTGGAGAGCTCCTTTCTGGCCGGATCCACTTTCAGGTAAAAAGGTGTGTCATGAGGTCCTGCAAATATGAAAGACAAAAAAGAAAGTCAATATATGTATAGAAACCGAATGTTCACTTACCTGTTACACAGTTGCAAATTAAAGAAAGTCAGTCGGACACCGTTTGAGATGCAGACAAGCACTCACAGCTGGAGGTGGATAGACCGTTGTTGGACGAATCCACTTTCAGGTAAAAAGGTGCATCAAGGGATCCTGTGTGACAAGAAAGAAAATCAGTATATGTATAGAAAGAGAATTAACACATACCTGTTACACAGTTGCAGATTAATTGCAAGCCAGTCAGACACCGTTCCAGTTGCAGACAACCACTCACAGCTGAAGATGGAGAGCTCCTTGTTGGCCGGATCCACTTTCAGGTAAAACGGTGCATCATGGAATCCTGATAAACTGTGTGACAAAAATGAAAATCAATGCATGTATAGAAACCGAATGTTCACTTACCTGTTACACAGTTGCAGATTAATTGCAAGCCAGTCAGACACCGTTCCAGTTGCAGACAACCACTCACAGCTGAAGATGGAGAGCTGCTTGTTGGCCGGATCCTATTTTTAAGTAAAAAGGTGGGTCATGAAATCCTGAAAATAAGTAAGACAAAAAAGAAAGTCAATATATGTATAGAAACCGAATGTTCACTTACCTCTTACTCAGTTGCAGATGAAAAGAAAGCCAGGCAGACAGAGTTCTAGATGCAGACAAGCACTCACAGCTTGAGATGTATAGCCCCTTGTTAGCCAGATTCAATTTGAGGTAAAAAGGTGTCATGAGATCCTGCAAATAAGAAAGACAAAAAACAAAGTCAATATATGTATAGAAACCGAATGTTCACTTACCTGTTACACAGTTGCAAATTAAAGAAAGTCAGTCGGACACCGTTTGAGATGCAGATAAGCACTCACAGCTGGAGGTGGATAGACCGTTGTTGGACGAATCCACTTTCAGGTAAAAAGGTGCATCAAGGGATCCTGTGTGACAAGAAAGAAAATCAGTATATGTATAGAAAGAGAATTAACACATCCCTGTTACACAGTTGCAGATTAATTGCAAGCCAGTCAGACACCGTTCCAGTTGCAGACAACCACTCACAGCTGAAGATGGAGAGCTCCTTGTTGGCCGGATCCACTTTCAGGTAAAACGGTGCATCATGGAATCCTGATAAACTGTGTAACAAAAATGAAAATCAATGCATGTATAGAAACCGAATGTTCACTTACCTGTTACTCAGTTGCAGATTAATTGCAAGCCAGTCAGACACCGTTCCAGTTGCAGACAACCACTCACAGCTGAAGATGGAGAGCTCCTTGTTGGCCGGATCCACTTTTACGTAAAAAGGTGGGTCATGAAATCCTGAAAATAAGAAAGACAAAAAAGAAAGTCAATATATGTATAGAAACCGAATGTTCACTTACCTGTTACACAGTTGTAAATGAAAGAAAGTCAGTCGGACACCGTTTGAGATGCAGACAAGCACTCACAGCTGGAGGTGGATAGCCCCTTGTTAGCCAGATTCAATTTGAGGTAAAAAGGTGTGTCATGAGATCCTGCAAATAAGAAAGACAAAAAAGAAAGACAATACATGTATAGAAACCGAATGTTCACTTACCTGTTACACAGTTGCAAATGAAAGAAAGCCAGTCGGACACCGTTTGAGATGCAGACAAGCACTCACAGCTGGAGGTGGATAGCCCCTTGTTGGAAGAATCCACTTTCAGGTAAAAAGGTGCACCAAGGGATCATGTGTGACAAGAAAGAAAATCAGTATATGTATAGAAAGAGAATTAACACATACCTGTTACACAGTTGCAGATTAATTGCAAGCCATCAAGGGATCCTTTGTGACAAGAAAGAAAATCAGTATATGTATAGAAAGAGAATTAAAACATACCTGTTACACAGTTGCAGATTAATTGCAAGCCAGTCAGACACCGTTCCAGTTGCAGACAACCACTCACAGCTGAACATGGAGAGCTCCTTGTTGGCCGGATCCACTTTTACGTAAAAAGGTGGGTCCTGAAATCCTAAAAATAAGTAAGACAAAAAAGAAAGTCAATATATGTAAAGAAACCGAATGTTCACTTACCTGTTACACAGATGCAAATGAAAGAAAGCCAGTTGGACACAGTTTGAGATGCAGACAAGCACTCACAGCTGGAGGTGGATAGCCCCTTGTTGGAAGAATCCACTTTCAGGTAAAAAGGTGCACCAAGGGATCCTGTGTGACAAGAAAGAAAATCAGTATATGTATAGAAAAAGAATTAAACACATACCTGTTACACAGTTGCAGATTACTTGCAAGCCAGTCAGACACCGTTCCAGTTGCAGACAACCACTCACAGCTGAAGTTGGAGAGCTCCTTTCTGGCCGGATCCACTTTCAGGTAAAAAGGTGTGTCATGAGGTCCTGCAAATATGAAAGACAAAAAAGAAAGTCAATATATGTATAGAAACCGAATGTTCACTTACCTGTTACACAGTTGCAAATTAAAGAAAGTCAGTCGGACACCGTTTGAGATGCAGACAAGCACTCACAGCTGGAGGTGGATAGACCGTTGTTGGACGAATCCACTTTCAGGTAAAAAGGTGCATCAAGGGATCCTGTGTGACAAGAAAGAAAATCAGTATATGTATAGAAAGAGAATTAACACATACCTGTTACACAGTTGCAGATTAATTGCAAGCCAGTCAGACACCGTTCCAGTTGCAGACAACCACTCACAGCTGAAGATGGAGAGCTCCTTGTTGGCCGGATCCACTTTCAGGTAAAACGGTGCATCATGGAATCCTGATAAACTGTGTGACAAAAATGAAAATCAATGCATGTATAGAAACCGAATGTTCACTTACCTGTTACACAGTTGCAGATTAATTGCAAGCCAGTCAGACACCGTTCCAGTTGCAGACAACCACTCACAGCTGAAGATGGAGAGCTGCTTGTTGGCCGGATCCTATTTTTAAGTAAAAAGGTGGGTCATGAAATCCTGAAAATAAGTAAGACAAAAAAGAAAGTCAATATATGTATAGAAACCGAATGTTCACTTACCTCTTACTCAGTTGCAGATGAAAAGAAAGCCAGGCAGACAGAGTTCTAGATGCAGACAAGCACTCACAGCTTGAGATGTATAGCCCCTTGTTAGCCAGATTCAATTTGAGGTAAAAAGGTGTCATGAGATCCTGCAAATAAGAAAGACAAAAAACAAAGTCAATATATGTATAGAAACCGAATGTTCACTTACCTGTTACACAGTTGCAAATTAAAGAAAGTCAGTCGGACACCGTTTGAGATGCAGATAAGCACTCACAGCTGGAGGTGGATAGACCGTTGTTGGACGAATCCACTTTCAGGTAAAAAGGTGCATCAAGGGATCCTGTGTGACAAGAAAGAAAATCAGTATATGTATAGAAAGAGAATTAACACATCCCTGTTACACAGTTGCAGATTAATTGCAAGCCAGTCAGACACCGTTCCAGTTGCAGACAACCACTCACAGCTGAAGATGGAGAGCTCCTTGTTGGCCGGATCCACTTTCAGGTAAAACGGTGCATCATGGAATCCTGATAAACTGTGTAACAAAAATGAAAATCAATGCATGTATAGAAACCAAATGTTCACTTACCTGTTACTCAGTTGCAGATTAATTGCAAGCCAGTCAGACACCGTTCCAGTTGCAGACAACCACTCACAGCTGAAGATGGAGAGCTCCTTGTTGGCCGGATCCACTTTTACGTAAAAAGGTGGGTCATGAAATCCTGAAAATAAGAAAGACAAAAAAGAAAGTCAATATATGTATAGAAACCGAATGTTCACTTACCTGTTACACAGTTGTAAATGAAAGAAAGTCAGTCGGACACCGTTTGAGATGCAGACAAGCACTCACAGCTGGAGGTGGATAGCCCCTTGTTAGCCAGATTCAATTTGAGGTAAAAAGGTGTGTCATGAGATCCTGCAAATAAGAAAGACAAAAAAGAAAGACAATACATGTATAGAAACCGAATGTTCACTTACCTGTTACACAGTTGCAAATGAAAGAAAGCCAGTCGGACACCGTTTGAGATGCAGACAAGCACTCACAGCTGGAGGTGGATAGCCCCTTGTTGGAAGAATCCACTTTCAGGTAAAAAGGTGCACCAAGGGATCATGTGTGACAAGAAAGAAAATCAGTATATGTATAGAAAGAGAATTAACACATACCTGTTACACAGTTGCAGATTAATTGCAAGCCATCAAGGGATCCTTTGTGACAAGAAAGAAAATCAGTATATGTATAGAAAGAGAATTAAAACATACCTGTTACACAGTTGCAGATTAATTGCAAGCCAGTCAGACACCGTTCCAGTTGCAGACAACCACTCACAGCTGAAGATGGAGAGCTCCTTGTTGGCCGGATCCACTTTCAGGTAAAAAAGGTGCATCAAGGGACCCTGTGTGACAAGAATCAAAATTAGTATATACAGTCATGCCCGAAAGTATTCATACCCCTGTCAAAGTTTGACTTAAATTTACTTTTATTTAACCAGAAATTATATTTTTGCCTGGAAATGACACAGGCATCTCCCAGGAGATAACACGATGATGTACAAGAGGCATCATTGTGGGAAAAAATATTTCTCAGCTTTTATACACATTTGAACAAAAAGTGGCATGTCCAAAATTATTCATACCCTTCTCAATAATTAATAGAAAAGCCTTCATTGGCTATTACAGCAATCAAACGCTTCCTGTAATTGCTGACCAGCTTTTTGCATGTCTCCACTGGTATTTTTGCCCATTCATCTTTAGTGATGAGCTCCAACTCTTTGAGGTTCGAGGGTCTCCTTGCCATCACCCTGATCTTTAGCTCCCTCCACAGATTCTCAATTGGATTCAAGTCAGGACTCTGGCTGGGCCACTGCAAAACATTAATGTTTTTGTCTGCTAACCATTTCTTCACCACTTTGGCTGTGTGTTTTGGGTCGTTGTCGTGCTGAAATGTCCACCGGTTCCCAAGGCCAAGTTTCTCTGCAGACTGCCTGATGTTGTTGTTGAGAATCTTGATGTATTGCTCTTTTTTCATGGTGCCATTTACTGCGATCAAGTTCCCTGGTCCATTGGCTGAAAAACACCCCCAAAACATTAGGTTCCCACCACCATGTTTGACAGTGGGGATGGTGTTCTTAGGGTTGAAGGCTTCTCCTTTTTTACGCCAAATGGTGCACACATCATTGTGGCCAAACAATTCAATTTTTGTTTCATCTGACCATAAAACAGAACACCAGAAGTCTTCTTCTTTGTCCAGATGAGCATTTGCAAAGGTCAAGCGGGCTTTTGTGTGCTTTTTCTGGAGAAGTGGTGTCCTCCTTGGCCTGCGTCCGTGGAACCCAGCAGTGTGCAGTGTCCGTTGAACTGTCTGCCTTGAGATGTCGCCACCAGCAGAGTCCAGATTCACCAGGATGGCCTTGGTGGTGATCCTTGGATTTTTCTTCACCTCTCTCACTATTCTCCTGGCCAGCACAGGTGTCACTTTTGGCTTCCGACCACATCTTCTGAGATTTTCCACAGTGCGGAACTTCTTGTATTTTTTAATAATACTTTGCACTGTAGCCACTGGAACTTGAAAACATTTTGATATGGCTTTATAGCCCTTTCCTGACTTGTGAGCGGCCACAATGCACAGCCGCAGGTCCTTAGTGAGCTCCTTTGTCTTAGCCATGACTGTCCACAAACCAACTGCAGAGAGCTGCTGTTTTTCTCCTGTTGAGTTGATTAAAACAGCTGTTCCCAATGAATCAGGGAAATTAGGATGCTTTAAAACAGCTTGGACTATTTGGAATGGTATAGAACTTTGGATTTTCCCATATACTGTGACAGTTTTCAAAGGGTATGAATAATTTTGGACATGCCACTTTTTGTTCAAATGTGTATAAAAGCTGAGAAATACTTTTTCCCACAATGATGCCTCTTGTACATCATCGTGTTATCTCCTGGGAGATG
The DNA here is from genome assembly GCF_030463535.1 of Salminus brasiliensis. Taxonomy (NCBI): domain Eukaryota; kingdom Metazoa; phylum Chordata; class Actinopteri; order Characiformes; family Bryconidae; genus Salminus; species Salminus brasiliensis. The sequence goes on from NC_132882.1 coordinate 36,747,135, forward strand.
CCTGTGTCGTTTCAAGGCAAAAATATAACTTCTGGTTAAATAAAAGTAAATTTAAGTCAAACTTTGCCAGGGGTATGAATACTTTCGGGCATGACTGTATATAGAAAGAGAATTAACACGTACCTGTTACACAGTTGCAGATTAATTGCAAGCCAGTCTCACACCGTTCCAGTTGCAGACAACCACTCACAGCTAAAGATGGAGAGCTCCTTGTTGGCCGGATCCACTTTCAGGTAAAAAAGGTGTGTCATGAGATCCTGCAAATAAGAAAGACAAGAAAGAAAGTCAATATATGTATAGAAACCGAATGTTCACTTACCTGTTACACAGTTGCAAATGAAAGAAAGTCAGTCGGACACCGTTTGAGATGCAGACAAGCACTCAAAGCTGGACGTGGATAGACCGTTGTTGGACGAATCCACTTTCAGGTAAAAAGGTGCATCAAGGGATCCTGTGTGACAAGAAAGAAAATCAGTTTATGTATAGAAAGAGAATTAAACACATACCTGTTACACAGTTGCAGATTAATTGCAAGCCAGTCAGACACCGTTCCAGCTGCAGACAACCACTCACAGCTGAAGATGGAGAGCTCCTTTCTGGCCGGATCCACTTTCAGGTAAAAAGGTGTGTCATGAGATCCTGCAAATATGAAAGACAAAAAAGAAAGTCAATATATGTATAGAAACCGAATTTTCACTTACCTCTTACTCAGTTGCAGATGAAAAGAAAGCCAGGCAGACAGAGTTCTAGATGCAGACAACCACTCACAGCTTGAGATGTATAGCCCCTTGTTAGCCAGATTCAATTTGAGGTAAAAAGGTGTGTCATGAGATCCTGCAAATAAGAAAGACAAAAAAGAAAGTCAATACATGTATAGAAACCGAATGTTCACTTACCTGTTACACAGTTGCAAATTAAAGAAAGTCAGTCGGACACCGTTTGAGATGCAGACAAGCACTCACAGCTGGAGGTGGATAGACCGTTGTTGGCCGGATCCACTTTCAGGTAAAACGGTGCATCATGGAATCCTGATAAACTGTGTGACAAAAATGAAAATCAATGCATGTATAGAAACCGAATGTTCACTTACCTGTTACTCAGTTGCAGATTAATTGCAAGACAGTCAGACACCGTTCCAGTTGCAGACAACCACTCACAGCTGAAGATGGAGAGCTCCTTGTTGGCCGGATCCACTTTCAGGTAAAACGGTGCATCATGGAATCCTGATAAACTGTGTGACAAAAATGAAAATCAATGCATGTATAGAAACCGAATGTTCACTTACCTGTTACTCAGTTGCAGATTAATTGCAAGCCAGTCAGACACCGTTCCAGTTGCAGACAACCACTCACAGCTAAAGATGGAGAGCTCCTTGTTGGCCGGATCCACTTTCAGGTAAAAAAGGTGTGTCATGAGATCCTGCAAATAAGAAAGACAAGAAAGAAAGTCAATATATGTATAGAAACCGAATGTTCACTTACCTGTTACACAGTTGCAAATTAAAGAAAGTCAGTCGGACACCGTTTGAGATGCAGACAAGCACTCACAGCTGGAGGTGGGTAGACCGTTGTTGGACAAATCCACTTTCAGGTAAAAAGGTGCATCAAGGGATCCTGTGTGACAAGAAAGAAAATCAGTATATGTATAGAAAGAGAATTAACACATACCTGTTACACAGTTGCAGATTAATTGCAAGCCAGTCAGACACCGTTCCAGTTGCAGACAACCACTCACAGCTGAAGATGGAGAGCTCCTTTTTGGCCGGATCCACTTTCAGGTAAAAAGGTGTGTCATGAGATCCTGCAAATAAGAAAGACAAGAAAGAAAGTCAATATATGTATAGAAACCAAATGTTCACTTAACTGTTACACAGTTGCAAATTAAAGAAAGTCAGTCGGACACCGTTTGAGATGCAGACAAGCACTCACAGCTGGAGGTGGGTAGACTGTTGTTGGACAAATCCACTTTCAGGTAAAACGGTACATCATGGGATCCTGATAAACTGTGTGACAAAAATGAAAATCAATGTATGTATAGAAACCGAATGTTCACTTACCTGTTACTCAGTTGCAGATTAATTGCAAGCTAGTCAGACACCGTTCCAGTTGCAGACAACCACTCACAGCTTGAGATGTATAGCCCCTTGTTAGCCAGATTCAATTTGAGGTAAAAAGGTGTGTCATGCGATCCTGCAAATAAGAAAGACAAAAAAGAAAGTCAATACATGTATAGAAACCGAATGTTCACTTACCTGTTACACAGTTGCAAATTAAAGAAAGTCAGTCGGACACCGTTTGAGATGCAGACAAGCACTCACAGCTGGAGGTGCATAGACCGTTGTTGGACGAATCCACTTTCAGGTAAAAAGATGCATCAAGGGATCCTGTGTGACAAGAAAGAAAATCAGTATATGTATAGAAAGAGAATTAACACATACCTGTTACACAGTTGCAGATTAATTGCAAGCCAGTCAGACACCGTTCCAGTTGCAGACAACCACTCACAGCTGAAGATGGAGAGCTCCTTGTTGGCCGGATCCAGTTTCAGTTAAAAAGGTGTGTCATGAGATCCTGCAAATATGAAAGACAAAAAAGAAAGTCAATATATGTATAGAAACCGAATGTTCACTTACCTCTTACTCAGTTGCAGATGAAAAGAAAGCCAGGCAGACAGAGTTCTAGATGCAGACAAGCACTCACAGCTTGAGATGTATAGCCCCTTGTTAGCCAGATTCAATTTGAGGTAAAAAGGTGTGTCATGAGATCCTGCAAATAAGAAAGACAAAAAAGAAAGTCAATACATGTATAGAAACCGAATGTTCACTTACCTGTTACACAGTTGCAAATTAAAGAAAGTCAGTCGGACACCGTTTGAGATGCAGACAAGCACTCACAGCTGGAGGTGGGTAGACCGTTGTTGGACAAATCCACTTTCAGGTAAAACAGTGCATCATGGGATCCTGATAAACTGTGTGACAAAAGTGAAAATCAATGTATGTATAGAAACCGAACGTTCACTTACCTGTTACTCAGTTGCAGATGAAAAGAAAGCCAGGCAGACAGAGTTCTAGATGCAGACAAGCACTCACAGCTTGAGATGTATAGCCCCTTGTTAGCCAGATTCAATTTGAGGTAAAAAGGTGTCATGAGATCCTGCAATTAAGAAAGACAAAAAACAAAGTCAATATATGTATAGAAACCGAATGTTCACTTACCTGTTACACAGTTGCAAATTAAAGAAAGTCAGTCGGACACCGTTTGAGATGCAGACAAGCACTCACAGCTGGAGGTGGATAGACCGTTGTTGGACGAATCCACTTTCAGGTAAAAAGGTGCATCAAGGGATCCTGTGTGACAAGAAAATCAGTATATGTATAGAAAGAGAATTAACACATACCTGTTACACAGTTGCAGATTAATTGCAAGCCAGTCAGACACCGTTCCAGTTGCAGACAACCACTCACAGCTAAAGATGGAGAGCTCCTTTTTGGCCGGATCCACTTTCAGGTAAAAAAGGTGTGTCATGAGATCCTGCAAATAAGAAAGACAAGAAAGCAAGTCAATATATGTATAGAAAACGAATGTTCACTTACCTGTTACACAGTTGCAAATTAAAGAAAGTCAGTCGGACACCGTTTGAGATGCAGACAAGCACTCACAGCTGGAGGTGGGTAGACCGTTGTTGGACAAATCCACTTTCAGGTAAAAAGGTGCATCAAGGGATCCTGTGTGACAAGAAAGAAAATCAGTATATGTATAGAAAGAGAATTAACACATACCTGTTACACAGTTGCAGATTAATTGCAAGCCAGTCAGACACCGTTCCAGTTGCAGACAACCACTCACAGCTGAAGATGGAGAGCTCCTTTTTGGCCGGATCCACTTTCAGGTAAAAAGGTGTGTCATGAGATCCTGCAAATAAGAAAGACAAGAAAGAAAGTCAATATATGTATAGAAACCAAATGTTCACTTAACTGTTACACAGTTGCAAATTAAAGAAAGTCAGTCGGACACCGTTTGAGATGCAGACAAGCACTCACAGCTGGAGGTGGGTAGACTGTTGTTGGACAAATCCACTTTCAGGTAAAACGGTACATCATGGGATCCTGATAAACTGTGTGACAAAAATGAAAATCAATGTATGTATAGAAACCGAATGTTCACTTACCTATTACTCAGTTGCAGATTAATTGCAAGCTAGTCAGACACCGTTTCAGTTGCAGACAACCACTCACAGCTTGAGATGTATAGCCCCTTGTTAGCCAGATTCAATTTGAGGTAAAAAGGTGTGTCATGCGATCCTGCAAATAAGAAAGACAAAAAAGAAAGTCAATACATGTATAGAAACCGAATGTTCACTTACCTGTTACACAGTTGCAAATTAAAGAAAGTCAGTCGGACACCGTTTGAGATGCAGACAAGCACTCACAGCTGAAGGTGGATAGCCCCTTGTTAGCCAGATTCAATTTGAGGTTAAAAGGTGTGTCATGAGATCCTGCAAATGAGAAAGACAAAAAAGAAAGACAATACATGTATAGAAACCGAATGTTCACTTACCTGTTATACAGTTGCAAATGAAAGAAAGCCAGTCGGACACCGTTTGAGATGCAGACAAGCACTCACAGCTGGAGGTGGATAGCCCCTTGTTGGAAGAATCCACTTTCAGGTAAAAAGGTGCACCAAGGGATCATGTGTGACAAGAAAGAAAATCAGTAAATGTATAGAAAGAGAATTAACACATACCTGTTACACAGTTGCAGATTAATTGCAAGCCATCAAGGGATCCTGTGTGACAAGAAAGAAAATCAGTATATGTATAGAAAGAGAATTAAAACATACCTGTTACACAGTTGCAGATTAATTGCAAGCCAGTCAGACACCGTTCCAGTTGCAGACAACCACTCACAGCTGAAGATGGAGAGCTCCTTGTTGGCCGGATCCACTTTCAGGTAAAACGGTGCATCATGGAATCCTGATAAACTGTGTGACAAAAATGAAAATCAATGCATGTATAGAAACCGAATGTTCACTTACCTGTTACTCAGTTGCAGATTAATTGCAAGCCAGTCAGACACCGTTCCAGTTGCAGACAACCACTCACAGCTGAAGATGGAGAGCTCCTTGTTGGCCGGATCCACTTTTACGTAAAAAAGTGGGTCCTGAAATCCTGAAAATAAGTAAGACAAAAAAGAAAGTCAATATATGTAAAGAAACCGAATGTTCACTTACCTGTTACACAGATGCAAATGAAAGAAAGCCAGTTGGACACAGTTTGAGATGCAGACAAGCACTCACAGCTTGAGATGTATAGCCCCTTGTTAGCCAGATTCAATTTGAGGTAAAAAGGTGTGTCATGAGATCCTGCAAATAAGAAAGACAAAAAAGAAAGTCAATACATGTATAGAAACCGAATGTTCACTTACCTGTTACACAGTTGCAAATGAAAGAAAGCCAGTCGGACACCGTTTGAGATGCAGACAAGCACTCACAGCTGGAGGTGGATAGCCCCTTGTTGGAAGAATCCACTTTCAGGTAAAAAGGTGCATCAAGGGACCCTGTGTGACAAGAAAGAAAATCAGTATATGTATAGAAAGAGAATTAACACATACCTGTTACACAGTTGCAGATTAATTGCAAGCCAGTCAGACACCGTTCCAGTTGCAGACAACCACTCACAGCTGAAGATGGAGAGCTCCTTGTTGGCCGGATCCACTTTCAGGTAAAACGGTGCATCATGGAATCCTGATAAACTGTGTGACAAAAATGAAAATCAATGCATGTATAGAAACGGAATGTTCACTTACCTGTTACACAGTTCTAAATGAAAGAAATCCAGTCGGACACCGTTTGAGATGCAGACAAGCACTCACAGCTGGAGGTGGATAGCCCCTTGTTGGCCGGATCCACTTTCAGGTAATAAGGTGTGTCATGAGATCCTGCAAATAAGAAAGACAAAAAAGAAAGTCAATATATGTATAGAAACCAAATGTTCACTTACCTCTTACTCAGTTGCAGATGAAAAGAAAGCCAGGCAGACAGAGTTCTAGATGCAGACAAGCACTCACAGCTTGAGATGTATAGCCCCTTGTTAGCCAGATTCAATTTGAGGTAAAAAGGTGTGTCATGAGATCCTGCAAATAAGAAAGACAAAAAACAAAGTCAATACATGTATAGAAACCGAATGTTCACTTACCTGTTACACAGTTGCAAATTAAAGAAAGTCAGTCGGACACCGTTTGAGATGCAGACAAGCACTCACAGCTGGAGGTGGGTAGACCGTTGTTGGACAAATCCACTTTCCGGTAAAAAGGTGCATCAAGGGATCCTGTGTAACAAGAAAGAAAATCAGTATATGTATAGAAAGAGAATTAACACATACCTGTTACACAGTTGCAGATTAATTGCAAGCCAGTCAGACACCGTTCCAGTTGCAGACAACCTCTCACAGCTGAAGACGGAGAGCTCCTTGTTGGCATATCCACTTTCAGTTACAAAGGTATGTCATGAGATCCTGCAAATAAGAAAGACATAAAAGAAAGTCAATATATGTATAGAAACAGAATGTTCACTTACCTGTTACACAGTTGCAAATGAAAGAAAGCCAGTCGGACACCGTTTGAGATGCAGACAAGCACTCACAGCTGGAGGTGGATAGCCCCTTGTTGGAAGAATCCACTTTCAGGTAAAAAGGTGCATCATGGGATCCTGTGTGACAAGAAAGAAAATCAGTATATGTATAGAAAGAGAATTAACACATACCTGTTACACAGTTGCAGATTAATTGCAAGCCAGTCAGACACCGTTCCAGTTGCAGACAACCACTCACAGCTGAAGATGGAGAGCTCCTTGTTGGCCGGTTCCACTTTTACGTAAAAAGGTGGGTCATGAAATCCTGCAAATATGAAAGACAAAAAAGAAAGTCAATATATGTATAGAAACGGAATGTTCACTTACCTGTTACACAGTTGTAAATGAAAGAAAGCCAGTCGGACACCGTTTGAGATGCAGACAAGCACTCACAGCTGGAGGTGGAGAGCTCCTTGTTGGCCGGATCCACTTTCAGGTAAAACGGTGCATCATGGGATCCTGACAAACTGTGTGAAAAAAATGAAAATCAATTTATGTATAAAAACCGAATGTTCACTTACCTGTTACTCAGTTGCAAATGAAAGAAATACATTCGGACACCGTTTGAGATGCAGACAAGCACTCACAGCTGGAGGTGGATAGCCACTTGTTGGCCGGATCCACTTTCAGTTAAAAAGGTGTGTCATGAGATCCTGCAAATATGAAAGACAAAAAAGAAAGTCAATATATGTATAGAAACCGAATGTTTACTTACCTCTTACTCAGTTGCAGATGAAAAGAAAGCCAGGCAGACAGAGTTCTAGATGCAGACAAGCACTCACAGCTGGAGGTGGATAGCCACTTGTTGGCCGGATCCACTTTCAGTTAAAAAGGTGTGTCATGAGATCCTGCAAATAAGAAAGACAAGAAAGAAAGTCAATACATGTATAGAAACCGAATGTTCACTTACCTGTTACACAGTTGCAAATGAAAGAAAGCCAGATGGACACCGTTTGAGATGCAGACAAGCACTCACAACTGGAGGTGGATAGCCCCTTGTTAGACGAATCCATTTTCAGGAAAAAGGTGCATCAAGGGATCCTGTGTGACAAGAAAGAAAATCAGTATATGTATAGAAAGAGAATTAACAAATACCTGTTACACAGTTGCAGATTAATTGCAAGCCAGTCAGACACCATTCCAGTTGCAGACAACCACTCACAGCTGAAGATGGAGAGCTCCTTGTCGGCCGGATCAACTGTCAGGTAAAACGGTGCATCATGGAATCCTGATAAACTGTGTGACAAAAATGAAAATCAATGCATGTATAGAAAGCGAATGTTCACTTACCTGTTACTCAGTTGCAGATTAATTGCAAGCCAGTCAGACACCGTTCCAGTTGCAGACAACCACTCACAGCTGAAGATGGAGAGCTCCTTGTTGGCCGGATCCAGTTTAAGTTAAAAAGGTGTGTCATGAGATCCTGCAAATATGAAAGACAAAAAAGAAAGTCAATATATGTATAGAAACCGAATGTTCACTTACCTCTTACTCAGTTGCAGATGAAAAGAAAGCCAGGCAGACAGAGTTCTAGATGCAGACAACCACTCACAGCTTGAGATGTATAACCCTTGTTAGCCAGATTCAATTTGAGGTAAAAAGGTGTGTCATGAGATCCTGCAAATAAGAAAGACAAAAAAGAAAGTCAATACATGTATAGAAACCGAATGTTCACTTACCTGTTACACAGTTGCAAATTAAAGAAAGTCAGTCGGACACCGTTTGAGATGCAGACAAGCACTCACAGCTGGAGGTGCATAGACCGTTGTTGGACGAATCCACTTTCAGGTAAAAAGGTGCATCAAGGGATCCTGTGTGACAAGAAAGAAAATCAGTATATGTATAGAAAGAGAATTAACACATACCTGTTACACAGTTGCAGATTAATTGCAAGCCAGTCAGACACCGTTCCAGTTGCAGACAACCACTCACAGCTGAAGATGGAGAGCTCCTTGTTGGCCGGATCCACTTTCAGGTAAAACGGTGCATCATGGAATCCTGATAAACTGTGTGACAAAAATGAAAATCAATGCATGTATAGAAACCGAATGTTCACTTACCTGTTACTCAGTTGCAGATTAATTGCAAGCCAGTCAGACACCGTTCCAGTTGCAGACAACCACTCACAGCTGAAGATGGAGAGCTCCTTGTTGGCCGGATCCACTTTCAGGTAAAACAGTGCATCATGGGATCCTGATAAACTGTGTGACAAAAGTGAAAATCAATGTATGTATAGAAACCGAACGTTCACTTACCTGTTACTCAGTTGCAGATGAAAAGAAAGCCAGGCAGACAGAGTTCTAGATGCAGACAAGCACTCACAGCTTGAGATGTATAGCCCCTTGTTAGCCAGATTCAATTTGAGGTAAAAAGGTGTCATGAGATCCTGCAAATAAGAAAGACAAAAAACAAAGTCAATATATGTATAGAAACCGAATGTTCACTTACCTGTTACACAGTTGCAAATGAAAGAAAGTCAGTCGGACACCGTTTGAGATGCAGACAAGCACTCACAGCTGGACGTGGATAGACCGTTGTTGGACGATTTTACTTTTAGGTAAAAAGCTGCATCAAGGGATCCTGTGTGACAAGAAAGAAAATCAGTATATGTATAGAAAGAGAATTAAACACATACCTGTTACACAGTTGCAGATTAATTGCAAGCCAGTCAGACACCGTTCCAGTTGCAGACAACCACTCACAGCTGAAGATGGAGAGCTCCTTGTTGGCCGGATCTACTTTCAGGTAAAAAGGTGTGTCATGAGATCCTGCAAATATGAAAGACAAAAAAGAAAGTCAATATATGTATAGAAACCGAATGTTCACTTACCTCTTACTCAGTTGCAGATGAAAAGAAAGCCAGGCAGACAGAGTTCTAGATGCAGACAACCACTCACAGCTTGAGATGTATAGCCCCTTGTTAGCCAGATTCAATTTGAGGTAAAAAGGTGTGTCATGAGATCCTGCAAATAAGAAAGACAAAAAAGAAAGTCAATACATGTATAGAAACCGAATGTTCACTTACCTGTTACACAGTTGCAAATTAAAGAAAGTCAGTCGGACACCGTTTGAGATGCAGACAAGCACTCACAGCTGGAGGTGGATAGACCGTTGTTGGACGAATCCACTTTCAGGTAAAAAGGTGCATCAAGGGATCCTGTGTGACAAGAAAGAAAATCAGTATATGTATAGAAAGAGAATTAACACATACCTGTTACACAGTTGCAGATTAATTGTAAGCCAGTCAGACACCGTTCCAGTTGCAGACAACCACTCACAGCTGAAGATGTAGAGCTCCTTGTTGGCCGGATCCACTTTCAGGTAAAACGGTGCATCATGGAATCCTGATAAACTGTGTGACAAGAATCAAAATTAGTATATATATAGAAAGAGAATTAACACGTACCTGTTACACAGTTGCAGATTAATTGCAAGCCAGTCTCACACCGTTCCAGTTGCAGACAACCACTCACAGCTAAAGATGGAGAGCTCCTTGTTCGCCGGATCCACTTTCAGGTAAAAAAGGTGTGTCATGAGATCCTGCAAATAAGAAAGACAAGAAAGAAAGTCAATACATGTATAGAAACCGAATGTTCACTTACCTGTTACACAGTTGCAAATGAAAGAAAGTCAGTCGGACACCGTTTGAGATGACGACAAGCACTCACAGCTGGACGTGGATAGACCGTTGTTGGACGAATCCACTTTCAGGTAAAAAGGTGCATCAAGGGATCCTGTGTGACAAGAAAGAAAATCAGTATATGTATAGAAAGAGAATTAAACACATACCTGTTACACAGTTGCAGATTAATTGCAAGCCAGTCAGACACCGTTCCAGTTGCAGACAACCACTCACAGCTGAAGATGGAGAGCTCCTTTCTGGCCGGATCCACTTTCAGGTAAAAAGGTGTGTCATGAGATCCTGCAAATATGAAAGACAAAAAAGAAAGTCAATATATGTATAGAAACCGAATGTTTACTTACCTCTTACTCAGTTGCAGATGAAAAGAAAGCCAGGCAGACAGTGTTCTAGATGCAGACAACCACTCACAGCTTGAGATGTATAGCCCCTTGTTAGCCAGATTCAATTTGAGGTAAAAAGGTGTGTCATGAGATCCTGCAAATAAGAAAGACAAAAAAGAAAGTCAATACATGTATAGAAACCGAATGTTCACTTACCTGTTACACAGTTGCAAATTAAAGAAAGTCAGTCGGACACCGTTTGAGATGCAGACAAGCACTCACAGCTGGAGGTGGATAGACCGTTGTTGGACGAATCCACTTTCAGGTAAAAAGGTGCATCAAGGGATCCTGTGTGACAAGAAAGAAAATCAGTATATGTATAGAAAGAGAATTAACACATACCTGTTACACAGTTGCAGATTAATTGCAAGCCAGTAAGATACCGTTCCAGTTGCAGACAACCACTCACAGCTGAAGATGTAGAGCTCCTTGTTGGCCGGATCCACTTTCAGGTAAAACGGTGCATCATGGAATCCTGATAAACTGTGTGACAAAAATGAAAATCAATGCATGTATAGAAACCGAATGTTCACTTACCTGTTACTCAGTTGCAGATTAATTGCAAGCCAGTCAGACACCGTTCCAGTTGCAGACAACCACTCACAGCTAAAGATGGAGAGCTCCTTGTTCGCCGGATCCACTTTCAGGTAAAAAAGGTGTGTCATGAGATCCTGCAAATAAGAAAGACAAGAAAGAAAGTCAATACATGTATAGAAACCGAATGTTCACTTACCTGTTACACAGTTGCAAATGAAAGAAAGTCAGTCGGACACCGTTTGAGATGACGACAAGCACTCACAGCTGGAGGTGGATAGACCGTTGTTGGACGAATCCACTTTCAGGTAAAAAGGTGCATCAAGGGATCCTGTGTGACAAGAAAGAAAATCAGTATATGTATAGAAAGAGAATTAACACATACCTGTTACACAGTTGCAGATTAATTGCAAGCCAGTCAGACACCGTTCCAGTTGCAGACAACCACTCACAGCTGAAGATGTAGAGCTCCTTGTTGGCCGGATCCACTTTCAGGTAAAACGGTGCATCATGGAATCCTGATAAACTGTGTGACAAGAATCAAAATTAGTATATATATAGAAAGAGAATTAACACGTACCTGTTACACAGTTGCAGATTAATTGCAAGCCAGTCTCACACCGTTCCAGTTGCAGACAACCACTCACAGCTAAAGATGGAGAGCTCCTTGTTCGCCGGATCCACTTTCAGGTAAAAAAGGTGTGTCATGAGATCCTGCAAATAAGAAAGACAAGAAAGAAAGTCAATACATGTATAGAAACCGAATGTTCACTTACCTGTTACACAGTTGCAAATGAAAGAAAGTCAGTCGGACACCGTTTGAGATGACGACAAGCACTCACAGCTGGACGTGGATAGACCGTTGTTGGACGAATCCACTTTCAGGTAAAAAGGTGCATCAAGGGATCCTGTGTGACAAGAAAGAAAATCAGTATATGTATAGAAAGAGAATTAAACACATACCTGTTACACAGTTGCAGATTAATTGCAAGCCAGTCAGACACCGTTCCAGTTGCAGACAACCACTCACAGCTGAAGATGGAGAGCTCCTTTCTGGCCGGATCCACTTTCAGGTAAAAAGGTGTGTCATGAGATCCTGCAAATATGAAAGACAAAAAAGAAAGTCAATATATGTATAGAAACCGAATGTTTACTTACCTCTTACTCAGTTGCAGATGAAAAGAAAGCCAGGCAGACAGTGTTCTAGATGCAGACAACCACTCACAGCTTGAGATGTATAGCCCCTTGTTAGCCAGATTCAATTTGAGGTAAAAAGGTGTGTCATGAGATCCTGCAAATAAGAAAGACAAAAAAGAAAGTCAATACATGTATAGAAACCGAATGTTCACTTACCTGTTACACAGTTGCAAATTAAAGAAAGTCAGTCGGACACCGTTTGAGATGCAGACAAGCACTCACAGCTGGAGGTGGATAGACCGTTGTTGGACGAATCCACTTTCAGGTAAAAAGGTGCATCAAGGGATCCTGTGTGACAAGAAAGAAAATCAGTATATGTATAGAAAGAGAATTAACACATACCTGTTACACAGTTGCAGATTAATTGCAAGCCAGTAAGATACCGTTCCAGTTGCAGACAACCACTCACAGCTGAAGATGTAGAGCTCCTTGTTGGCCGGATCCACTTTCAGGTAAAACGGTGCATCATGGAATCCTGATAAACTGTGTGACAAAAATGAAAATCAATGCATGTATAGAAACCGAATGTTCACTTACCTGTTACTCAGTTGCAGATTAATTGCAAGCCAGTCAGACACCGTTCCAGTTGCAGACAACCACTCACAGCTGAAGATGGAGAGCTCCTTGTTGGCCGGATCCTATTTTTCAGTAAAAAGGTGGGTCATAAAATCCTGAAAATAAGTAAGACAAAAAAGAAAGTCAATATATGTATAGAAACCGAATGTTCACTTACCTCTTACTCAGTTGCAGATGAAAAGAAAGCCAGGCAGACAGAGTTCTAGATGCAGACAAGCACACACAGCTTGAGATGTATAGTTAGCCAGATTCAATTTGAGGTAAAAAGGTGTGTCATGAGATCCTGCAAATAAGAAAGACAAAAAAGAAAGTCAATACATGTATAGAAACCGAATGTTCACTTACCTGTTACACAGTTGCAAATGAAAGAAAGTCAGTCGGACACCGTTTGAGATGCAGACAAGCACTCACAGCTGGACGTGGATAGACCGTTGTTGGACGATTCCACTTTTAGGTAAAAAGCTGCATCAAGGGATCCTGTGTGACAAGAAAGAAAATCAGTATATGTATAGAAAGAGAATTAAACACATACCTGTTACACAGTTGCAGATTAATTGCAAGCCAGTCAGACACCGTTCCAGTTGCAGACAACCACTCACAGCTGAAGATGGAGAGCTCCTTGTTGGCCGGATCCACTTTCAGGTAAAAAAGGTGTGTCATGAGATCCTGCAAATAAGAAAGACAAAAAATAAAGTCAATATGTGTATAGAAACCGAACGTTCACTTACCTGTTACACAGTTGCAAATGAAAGAAAGTCAGTCGGACACCGTTTGAGAGGCAGACAAGCACTCACAGCTGGAGGTGGATAGCCCCTTGTTGGACGAATCCACTTTCAGGTAAAAATGTTCATCAAGGGATCCTGTGTGACAAGAAAGAAAATCAGTATATGTATAGAAAGAGAGTTAACACATACCTGTTACACAGTTGCAGATTAATTGCAAGCCAGTCAGACACCGTTCTAGTTGCAGACAACCACTCACAGCTGAAGATGGAGAGCTCCTTGTTGGCTGGATCCACTTGTAAAAAGATGTGTCATGAGATCCTGCAAATATGAAAGACAAAAAAGAAAGTCAATATATGTATAGAAACCGAATGTTCACTTACCTGTTACACAGTTGCAAATGAAAGAAAGCCAGATGGACACCGTTTGAGATGCAGACAAGCACTCACAACTGGAGGTGGATAGCCCCTTGTTAGACGAATCCATTTTCAGGAAAAAGGTGCATCAAGGGATCCTGTGTGACAAGAAAGAAAATCAGTATATGTATAGAAAGAGAATTAACAAATACCTGTTACACAGTTGCAGATTAATTGCAAGCCAGTCAGACACCATTCCAGTTGCAGACAACCACTCACAGCTGAAGATGGAGAGCTCCTTGTCGGCCGGATCAACTTTCAGGTAAAACGGTGCATCATGGAATCCTGATAAACTGTGTGACAAAAATGAAAATCAATGCATGTATAGAAAGCGAATGTTCACTTACCTGTTACTCAGTTGCAGATTAATTGCAAGCCAGTCAGACACCGTTCCAGTTGCAGACAACCACTCACAGCTGAAGATGGAGAGCTCCTTGTTGGCCGGATCCAGTTTCAGTTAAAAAGGTGTGTCATGAGATCCTGCAAATATGAAAGACAAAAAAGAAAGTCAATATATGTATAGAAACCGAATGTTCACTTACCTCTTACTCAGTTGCAGATGAAAAGAAAGCCAGGCAGACAGAGTTCTAGATGCAGACAACCACTCACAGCTTGAGATGTATAACCCTTGTTAGCCAGATTCAATTTGAGGTAAAAAGGTGTGTCATGAGATCCTGCAAATAAGAAAGACAAAAAAGAAAGTCAATACATGTATAAAAAACCGAATGTTCACTTACCTGTTACACAGTTGCAAATTAAAGAAAGTCAGTCGGACACCGTTTGAGATGCAGACAAGCACTCACAACTGGAGGTGCATAGACCGTTGTTGGACGAATCCACTTTCAGGTAAAAAGGTGCATCAAGGGATCCTGTGTGACAAGAAAGAAAATCAGTATATGTATAGAAAGAGAATTAACACATACCTGTTACACAGTTGCAGATTAATTGCAAGCCAGTCAGACACCGTTCCAGTTGCAGACAACCACTCACAGCTGAAGATGGAGAGCTCCTTGTTGGCCGGATCCACTTTCAGGTAAAACGGTGCATCATGGAATCCTGATAAACTGTGTGACAAAAATGAAAATCAATGCATGTATAGAAACCGAATGTTCACTTACCTGTTACTCAGTTGCAGATTAATTGCAAGCCAGTCAGACACCGTTCCAGTTGCAGACAACCACTCACAGCTGAAGATGGAGAGCTCCTTGTTGGCCGGATCCACTTTCAGGTAAAACAGTGCATCATGGGATCCTGATAAACTGTGTGACAAAAGTGAAAATCAATGTATGTATAGAAACCGAACGTTCACTTACCTGTTACTCAGTTGCAGATGAAAAGAAAGCCAGGCAGACAGAGTTCTAGATGCAGACAAGCACTCACAGCTTGAGATGTATAGCCCCTTGTTAGCCAGATTCAATTTGAGGTAAAAAGGTGTCATGAGATCCTGCAAATAAGAAAGACAAGAAAGAAAGTCAATATATGTATAGAAACCGAATGTTCACTTACCTGTTACACAGTTGCAAATGAAAGAAAGTCAGTCGGACACCGTTTGAGATGCAGACAAGCACTCACAGCTGGACGTGGATAGACCGTTGTTGGACGATTTTACTTTTAGGTAAAAAGCTGCATCAAGGGATCCTGTGTGACAAGAAAGAAAATCAGTATATGTATAGAAAGAGAATTAAACACATACCTGTTACACAGTTGCAGATTAATTGCAAGCCAGTCAGACACCGTTCCAGTTGCAGACAACCACTCACAGCTGAAGATGGAGAGCTCCTTGTTGGCCGGATCTACTTTCAGGTAAAAAGGTGTGTCATGAGATCCTGCAAATATGAAAGACAAAAAAGAAAGTCAATATATGTATAGAAACCGAATGTTCACTTACCTCTTACTCAGTTGCAGATGAAAAGAAAGCCAGGCAGACAGAGTTCTAGATGCAGACAACCACTCACAGCTTGAGATGTATAGCCCCTTGTTAGCCAGATTCAATTTGAGGTAAAAAGGTGTGTCATGAGATCCTGCAAATAAGAAAGACAAAAAAGAAAGTCAATACATGTATAGAAACCGAATGTTCACTTACCTGTTACACAGTTGCAAATTAAAGAAAGTCAGTCGGACACCGTTTGAGATGCAGACAAGCACTCACAGCTGGAGGTGGATAGACCGTTGTTGGACGAATCCACTTTCAGGTAAAAAGGTGCATCAAGGGATCCTGTGTGACAAGAAAGAAAATCAGTATATGTATAGAAAGAGAATTAACACATACCTGTTACACAGTTGCAGATTAATTGCAAGCCAGTCAGACACCGTTCCAGTTGCAGACAACCACTCACAGCTGAAGATGTAGAGCTCCTTGTTGGCCGGATCCACTTTCAGGTAAAACGGTGCATCATGGAATCCTGATAAACTGTGTGACAAGAATCAAAATTAGTATATATATAGAAAGAGAATTAACACGTACCTGTTACACAGTTGCAGATTAATTGCAAGCCAGTCTCACACCGTTCCAGTTGCAGACAACCTCTCACAGCTAAAGATGGAGAGCTCCTTGTTCGCCGGATCCACTTTCAGGTAAAAAAGGTGTGTCATGAGATCCTGCAAATAAGAAAGACAAGAAAGAAAGTCAATACATGTATAGAAACCGAATGTTCACTTACCTGTTACACAGTTGCAAATGAAAGAAAGTCAGTCGGACACCGTTTGAGATGACGACAAGCACTCACAGCTGGACGTGGATAGACCGTTGTTGGACGAATCCACTTTCAGGTAAAAAGGTGCATCAAGGGATCCTGTGTGACAAGAAAGAAAATCAGTATATGTATAGAAAGAGAATTAAACACATACCTGTTACACAGTTGCAGATTAATTGCAAGCCAGTCAGACACCGTTCCAGTTGCAGACAACCACTCACAGCTGAAGATGGAGAGCTCCTTTCTGGCCGGATCCACTTTCAGGTAAAAAGGTGTGTCATGAGATCCTGCAAATATGAAAGACAAAAAAGAAAGTCAATATATGTATAGAAACCGAATGTTTACTTACCTCTTACTCAGTTGCAGATGAAAAGAAAGCCAGGCAGACAGTGTTCTAGATGCAGACAACCACTCACAGCTTGAGCTGTATAGCCCCTTGTTAGCCAGATTCAATTTGAGGTAAAAAGGTGTGTCATGAGATCCTGCAAATAAGAAAGACAAAAAAGAAAGTCAATACATGTATAGAAACCGAATGTTCACTTACCTGTTACACAGTTGCAAATTAAAGAAAGTCAGTCGGACACCGTTTGAGATGCAGACAAGCACTCACAGCTGGAGGTGGATAGACCGTTGTTGGACGAATCCACTTTCAGGTAAAAAGGTGCATCAAGGGATCCTGTGTGACAAGAAAGAAAATCAGTATATGTATAGAAAGAGAATTAACACATACCTGTTACACAGTTGCAGATTAATTGCAAGCCAGTAAGATACCGTTCCAGTTGCAGACAACCACTCACAGCTGAAGATGTAGAGCTCCTTGTTGGCCGGATCCACTTTCAGGTAAAACGGTGCATCATGGAATCCTGATAAACTGTGTGACAAAAATGAAAATCAATGCATGTATAGAAACCGAATGTTCACTTACCTGTTACTCAGTTGCAGATTAATTGCAAGCCAGTCAGACACCGTTCCAGTTGCAGACAACCACTCACAGCTGAAGATGGAGAGCTCCTTGTTGGCCGGATCCTATTTTTCAGTAAAAAGGTGGGTCATAAAATCCTGAAAATAAGTAAGACAAAAAAGAAAGTCAATATATGTATAGAAACCGAATGTTCACTTACCTCTTACTCAGTTGCAGATGAAAAGAAAGCCAGGCAGACAGAGTTCTAGATGCAGACAAGCACACACAGCTTGAGATGTATAGTTAGCCAGATTCAATTTGAGGTAAAAAGGTGTGTCATGAGATCCTGCAAATAAGAAAGACAAAAAAGAAAGTCAATACATGTATAGAAACCGAATGTTCACTTACCTGTTACACAGTTGCAAATGAAAGAAAGTCAGTCGGACACCGTTTGAGATGCAGACAAGCACTCACAGCTGGACGTGGATAGACCGTTGTTGGACGATTCCACTTTTAGGTAAAAAGCTGCATCAAGGGATCCTGTGTGACAAGAAAGAAAATCAGTATATGTATAGAAAGAGAATTAAACACATACCTGTTACACAGTTGCAGATTAATTGCAAGCCAGTCAGACACCGTTCCAGTTGCAGACAACCACTCACAGCTGAAGATGGAGAGCTCCTTGTTGGCCGGATCCAGTTTCAGTTAAAAAGGTGTGTCATGAGATCCTGCAAATATGAAAGACAAAAAAGAAAGTCAATATATGTATAGAAACCGAATGTTCACTTACCTCTTACTCAGTTGCAGATGAAAAGAAAGCCAGGCAGACAGAGTTCTAGATGCAGACAAGCACTCACAGCTTGAGATGTATAGCCCCTTGTTAGCCAGATTCAATTTGAGGTAAAAAGGTGTGTCATGAGATCCTGCAAATAAGAAAGACAAAAAAGAAAGTCAATACATGTATAGAAACCGAATGTTCACTTACCTGTTACACAGTTGCAAATTAAAGAAAGTCAGTCGGACACCGTTTGAGATGCAGACAAGCACTCACAGCTGGAGGTGGGTAGACCGTTGTTGGACAAATCCACTTTCAGGTAAAACAGTGCATCATGGGATCCTGATAAACTGTGTGACAAAAGTGAAAATCAATGTATGTATAGAAACCGAACGTTCACTTACCTGTTAATCAGTTGCAGATGAAAAGAAAGCCAGGCAGACAGAGTTCTAGATGCAGACAAGCACTCACAGCTTGAGATGTATAGCCCCTTGTTAGCCAGATTCAATTTGAGGTAAAAAGGTGTCATGAGATCCTGCAAATAAGAAAGACAAAAAACAAAGTCAATATATGTATAGAAACCGAATGTTCACTTACCTGTTACACAGTTGCAAATGAAAGAAAGTCAGTCGGACACCGTTTGAGATGCAGACAAGCACTCACAGCTGGACGTGGATAGACCGTTGTTGGACGATTTTACTTTTAGGTAAAAAGCTGCATCAAGGGATCCTGTGTGACAAGAAAGAAAATCAGTATATGTATAGAAAGAGAATTAAACACATACCTGTTACACAGTTGCAGATTAATTGCAAGCCAGTCAGACACCGTTCCAGTTGCAGACAACCACTCACAGCTGAAGATGGAGAGCTCCTTGTTGGCCGGATCTACTTTCAGGTAAAAAGGTGTGTCATGAGATCCTGCAAATATGAAAGACAAAAAAGAAAGTCAATATATGTATAGAAACCGAATGTTCACTTACCTCTTACTCAGTTGCAGATGAAAAGAAAGCCAGGCAGACAGAGTTCTAGATGCAGACAACCACTCACAGCTTGAGATGTATAGCCCCTTGTTAGCCAGATTCAATTTGAGGTAAAAAGGTGTGTCATGAGATCCTGCAAATAAGAAAGACAAAAAAGAAAGTCAATACATGTATAGAAACCGAATGTTCACTTACCTGTTACACAGATGCAAATTAAAGAAAGTCAGTCGGACACCGTTTGAGATGCAGACAAGCACTCACAGCTGGAGGTGGATAGACCGTTGTTGGACGAATCCACTTTCAGGTAAAAAGGTGCATCAAGGGATCCTGTGTGACAAGAAAGAAAATCAGTATATGTATAGAAAGAGAATTAACACATACCTGTTACACAGTTGCAGATTAATTGCAAGCCAGTCAGACACCGTTCCAGTTGCAGACAACCACTCACAGCTGAAGATGGAGAGCTCCTTGTTGGCCGGATCCACTTTCAGGTAAAACGGTGCATCATGGAATCCTGATAAACTGTGTGACAAAAATGAAAATCAATGCATGTATAGAAACCGAATGTTCACTTACCTGTTACTCAGTTGCAGATTAATTGCAAGCCAGTCAGACACCGTTCCAGTTGCAGACAACCACTCACAGCTGAAGATGGAGAGCTCCTTGTTGGCCGGATCCTATTTTTCAGTAAAAGGGTGGGTCATGAAATCCTGAAAATAAGTAAGACAAAAAAGAAAGTCAATATATGTATAGAAACCGAATGTTCACTTACCTCTTACTCAGTTGCAGATGAAAAGAAAGCCAGGCAGACAGAGTTCTAGATGCAGACAAGCACTCACAGCTTGAGATGTATAGCCCCTTGTTAGCCAGATTCAATTTGAGGTAAAAAGGTGTGTCATGAGATCCTGCAAATAAGAAAGACAAAAAAGAAAGTCAATACATGTATAGAAACCGAATGTTCACTTACCTGTTACACAGTTGCAAATTAAAGAAAGTCAGTCGGACACCGTTTGAGATGCAGACAAGCACTCACAGCTGAAGGTGGATAGCCCCTTGTTAGCCAGATTCAATTTGAGGTTAAAAGGTGTGTCATGAGATCCTGCAAATGAGAAAGACAAAAAAGAAAGACAATACATGTATAGAAACCGAATGTTCACTTACCTGTTACACAGTTGCAAATGAAAGAAAGCCAGTCGGACACCGTTTGAGATGCAGACAAGCACTCACAGCTGGAGGTGGATAGCCCCTTGTTGGAAGAATCCACTTTCAGGTAAAAAGGTGCACCAAGGGATCATGTGTGACAAGAAAGAAAATCAGTATATGTATAGAAAGAGAATTAACACATATCTGTTACACAGTTGCAGATTAATTGCAAGCCATCAAGGGATCCTGTGTGACAAGAAAGAAAATCAGTATATGTATAGAAAGAGAATTAAAACATACCTGTTACAAAGTTGCAGATTAATTGCAAGCCAGTCAGACACCCTTCCAGTTGCAGACAACCACTCACAGCTGAAGATGGAGAGCTCCTTGTTGGCCGGATCCACTTTTACGTAAAAAAGTGTGTCATGATATCCTTCAAATAAGAAAGACAAAAATGAAAATCAATGTATGTATAGAAACAGAATGTTCACTTACCTGTTACACAGTTGCAAATGAAAGAAAGCCAGTCGGACACCGTTTGAGATGCAGACAAGCACTCACAGCTGGAGGTGGATAGCCCCTTGTTGGCCGGATCCACTTTCAGGTAAAAAGGTGTGTCATGAGATCCTGATAAACTGTGTGACAAAAATGAAAATCAATGTATGTATAGAAACCGAATGTTCACTTGTTAGCCACTTACATTGAATGAAAATCAATGTATGTATAGAAACCGAATGTTCAATTGTTAGCCAGATTCGGTTTCTATACATACATTGAATGAAAATAACGGTGCATCATGGGATCCTGATAAACTGTGTGACAAAAATAAAAATCAATGTATGTATAGAAACCGAATGTTCACTTACCTGTTACACAGTTGCAAATGAAAGAAAGTCAGTCGGACACCGTTTGAGATGCAGACAATCACTCACAGCTGGAGGTGGATAGCCCCTTATTGGACGAATCCACTTGCAGGTAAAAAGGTGCATCAAGGGATCCTGTGTGACGAGAAAGAAAATCAGTAAATGTATAAAAAGAGAATTAACACATACCTGTTACACAGTTGCAGATTAATTGCAAGCCAGTCAGACACCGTTCCAGTTGCAGACAACCACTCACAGCTGAAGATGGAGAGCTCCTTGTTGGCCGGATCCACTTTCAGGTAAAACGGTGCATCATGGGATCCTGATAAACTGTGTGACAAAAAAGAAAATCAATGTATGTATAGAAACCGAATGTTCACTTACCTGTTACTCAGTTGCAGATTAATTGCAAGCCAGTCAGACAATGGTCCAGATGCAGACAATCACTCACAGCTGAAGATGGATAGCCCCTTGTTGGCCAGATCCACTTTTAGGTAAAACGGTGCATCATGGGATCCTGATAAACTGTGTGACAAAAATGAAAATCAACGTACGTATAGAAACCAAATGTTCACTTGTTAGCCAGATTCGGTTTCTATACATACATTGAATGAAAATCAATGTATGTACAGAAACCAAATGTTCACTTGTTAGCCACTTACATTGAATGAAAATCAATGTATGTATAGAAACCGAATGTTCAATTGTTAGCCAGATTCGGTTTCTATACATACATTGAATGAAAATCAATGTATGTATAGAAACCAAATGTTCACTTACCTGTTACTCAGTTGAAGATTAATTGCAAGCCAGTCAGACACCGTTCCAGTTGCAGAAAACCACTCACAGCTGAAGATGGAGAGCTCCTTGTTAGCCAGATCCACTTTCAGGTAAAAAGGTGCATCATGGGATCCTGCAAATAAGAAAGACAAAAAAGAAAGTCAATATATGTATAGAAACCGAATGTTCACTTACCTGTTACACAGTTGCAAATGAAAGAAAGCCAGTCGGACACCGTTTGAGATGCAGACAAGCACTCACAGCCGTTACACAGTTGCAGATTAATTGCAAGCCAGTCAGACACCGTTCCAGTTGCAGACAACCACTCACAGCTGAAGATGGAGATCTCCTTGTTGGCCGGATCCACTTTCTGATAAAAAGGTGTGTCATGAGATCCTGCAAATAATAAAGACAAAAAAGAAAGTCAATATATGTAAAGAAACCGAATGTTCACTTACCTGTTACACAGATGCAGATGAAAAGAAAGCCAGGCAGACACCGTTCCAGTTGCAGACAACCACTCACAGCTGAAGATGGAGAGCTCCTTGTTGGCCGGATCCTATTTTTCAGTAAAAAGGTGGGTCATGAAATCCTGAAAATAAGAAAGACAAAAAAGAAAGTCAATATATGTATAGAAACCGAATGTTCACTTACCTCTTACTCAGTTGCAGATGAAAAGAAAGCCAGGCAGACAGAGTTCTAGATGCAGACAAGCACTCACAGCTTGAGATGTATAGCCCCTTGTTAGCCAGATTCAATTTGAGGTAAAAAGGTGTGTCATGAGATCCTGCAAATAAGAAAGACAAGAAAGAAAGTCAATATATGTATAGAAACCGAATGTTCACTTACCTGTTACACAGTTGCAAATGAAAGAAAGTCAGTCGGACACCGTTTGAGATGCAGACAAGCACTCACAGCTGGACGTGGATAGACCGTTGTTGGACGAATCCACTTTCAGGTAAAAAGGTGCATCAAGGGATCCTGTGTGACAAGAAAGAAAATCAGTATATGTATAGAAAGAGAATTAAACACATACCTGTTACACAGTTGCAGATTAATTGCAAGCCAGTCAGACACCGTTCCAGTTGCAGACAACCACTCACAGCTGAAGATGGAGAGCTCCTTTTTGGCCGGATCCACTTTCAGGTAAAAAGGTGTGTCATGAGATCCTGCAAATATGAAAGACAAAAAAGAAAGTCAATATTTGTATAGAAACAGAATGTTCACTTACCTCTTACTCAGTTGCAGATGAAAAGAAAGCCAGGCAGACAGAGTTCTAGATGCAGACAACCACTCACAGCTTGAGATGTATAGCCCCTTGTTAACTAGATTCAATTTGAGGTAAAAAGGTGTGTCATGAGATCCTGCAAATAAGAAAGACAAAAAAGAAAGTCAATACATGTATAGAAACCGAATGTTCACTTACCTGTTACACAGTTGCAAATTAAAGAAAGTCAGTCGGACACCGTTTGAGATGCAGACAAGCACTCACAGCTGGAGGTGCATAGACCGTTGTTGGACGAATCCACTTTCAGGTAAAAAGGTGCATCAAGGGATCCTGTGTGACAAGAAAGACAATCAGTATTTGTATAGAAAGAGAATTAACACATACCTGTAACACAGTTGCAGATTAATTGTGAGCCAGTCAGACACCGTTCCAGTTGCAGACAACCACTCACAGCTGAAGATGGAGAGCTCCTTGTTGGCTGGATCCACTTTCAGGTAAAAAGGTGTGTCATAAGATCCTTCAAATAAGAAAGACAAAAAAGAAAGTCAATATATGTATAGAAACCAAATGTTCACTTACCTGTTACTCAGTTGAAGATTAATTGCAAGCCAGTCAGACACCGTTCCAGTTGCAGAGAACCACTCACAGCTGAAGATGGAGAGCTCCTTGTTGGCCGGATCCGCTTTCAGGTAAAAAGGTGTGTCATGAGATCCTGATAAACTGTGTGACAAAAATGAAAATCAATGTATGTATAGAAACCGAATGTTCACTTGTTAGCCACTTACATTGAATGAAAATCAATGTATGTATAGAAACCGAATGTTAACTTACCTGTTACTCAGTTGCAAATGAAAGACAGTCAGTCGGACACCGTTTGAGATGCAGACAAGCACTCACAGCTGAAGATGGAGAGCTCCTTGTTGGCCTGATCCACTAGCAGGTAAAACGGTGCATCATGGGATCCTGAAAAACTGTGTGACAAAAAAGAAAATCAATGTATGTATAGAAACCTAATGTTCACTTGTTAGCCACATACATTGAATGAAAATCAATGTATGTATAAAAACCAAATGTTCACTTACCTGTTACTCAGTTGAAGATTAATTGCAAGCCAGTCAGACACCGTTCCAGTTGCAGAGAACCACTCACAGCTGAAGATGGAGAGCTCCTTGTTGGCCGGATCCGCTTTCAGGTAAAAAGGTGTGTCATGAGATCCTGATAAACTGTGTGACAAAAATGAAAATCAATGTATGTATAGAAACCTAATGTTCACTTGTTAGCCACATACATTGAATGAAAATCAATGTATGTATAGAAACCGAATGTTCACTTACCTGTTACTCAGTTGCAGATTAATTGTGAGCCAGTCAGACACCGTTCCAGTTGCAGACAACCACTCACAGCTGAAGATGGAGAGCTCCTTGTTGGCTGGATCCACTTTCAGGTAAAAAGGTGTGTCATGAGATCCTTCAAATAACAAAGACAAAAAAGAAAGTCAATATATGTATAGAAACAGAATGTTCACTTACCTGTTACACAGTTGCAAATGAAAGAAAGCCAGTCGGACACCGTTTGAGATGCAGACAAGCACTCACAGCTGGAGGTGGATAGCCCCTTATTGGACGAATCCACTTGCAGGTAAAAAGGTGCATCAAGGGATCCTGTGTGATGAGAAAGAAAATCACTATATGTATAAAAAGAGAATTAACACATACCTGTTACACAGTTGCAGATTAATTGCAAGCCAGTCAGACACCGTTCCAGTTGCAGACAACCACTCACAGCTGAAGATGGAGAGCTCCTTGTTGGCCGGATCCACTTTCAGGTAAAATGGTGCATCAAGGGATCCTGATAAACTGTGTGACAAAAATGAAAATCAATGTATGTATAGAAACCGAATGTTCACTTACCTGTTACTCAGTTGCAGATTAATTGCAAGCCAGTCAGACAATGGTCCAGATGCAGACAATCACTCACAGCTGAAGATGGATAGTCCCTTGTTGGCCAGATCCACTTTTAGGTAAAACGGTGCATCATTGGATCCTGATAAACTGTGAGACAAAAATGAAAATCAATGTACGTATAGAAACCAAATGTTCACTTGTTAGCCAGATTCGGTTTCTATACATACATTGAATGAAAATCAATGTATGTACAGAAACTGAATGTTCACTTACCTGTTACTCAGTTGAAGATTAATTGCAAGCCAGTCAGACACCATTCCAGTTGCAGACAACCACTCACAGCTGAAGATGGAGAGCTCCTTGTTGGCCGGATGCACTTTCAGGTAAAAAGGTGTGTCATGAGATCCTACAAATAAGAAAGACAAAAAAGAAAGTCAATATATGTATAGAAACCAAATGTTCACTTACCTGTTACACAGTTGCAGATGAAAAGAAAGACAGGCAGACAGAGTTCCAGATGCAGACAAGCACTGACAGCTTGAGATGTATAGCCCCTTGTTAGCCAGATTCAATTTGAGGTAAAAAGGTGTGTCATGAGATCCTGCAAATAAGAAAGACAAAAAAAGAAAGTCAATAAATGTATAGAAACGGAATGTTCACTTACCTGTTACACAGTTGTAAATGAAAGAAAGCCAGTCGGACACCGTTTGAGATGCAGACAAGCAGTCACAGCTGGAGGTGGAGAGCTCCTTGTTGGCCGGATCCACTTTCAGGTAAAACGGTGCATCATGGAATCCTGATAAACTGTGTGACAAAAATGAAAATCAATGCATGTATAGAAACCGAATGTTCACTTACCTGTTACTCAGTTGCAGATTAATTGCAAGCCAGTAAGACACCGTTCCAGTTGCCGACAACCACTCACAGCTGAAGATGGAGAGCTCCTTGTTAGCCAGAATCAATTTGAGGTAAAAAGGTGTGTCATGAGATCCTGCAAATAAGAAAGACAAAAAAGAAAGTCAATATATGTATAGAAACCGAATGTTCACTTACCTGTTACACAGTTGGAAATGAAAGAAAGCCAGTCGGACACCGTTTGAGATGCAGACAAGCACTCACAGCTGGAGGTGGATAGCCCCTTGTTGAAAGAATCCACTTTCAGGTAAAAAGGTGCACCAAGGGATCCTGTGTGACAAGAAAGAAAATCAGTATATGTATAGAAAAAGAATTAAACACATACCTGTTACACAGTTGCAGATTACTTGCAAGCCAGTCAGACACCGTTCCAGTTGCAGACAACCACTCACAGCTGAAGATGGAGAGCTCTTTGTTGGCCGGATCCACTTTCAGGTAAAAAGGTGCATCAAGGTATCCTGTGTGACAAGAAAGAAAATCAGTATTTGTATAGAAAGAGAATTAACACATACCTGTTACACAGTTGCAGATTAATTGTGAGCCAGTCAGACACCGTTTCAGTTGCAGACAACCACTCACAGCTGAAGATGGAGAGCTCCTTGTTGGCTGGATCCACTTTCAGGTAAAAAGGTGTGTCATGAGATCCTTCAAATAAGAAGGACAAAAAAGAAAGTTAATATATGTATAGAAACCGAATGTTCACTTACCTGTTACACAGTTGCAAATTAAAGAAAGCCAGTCGGACACCGTTTGAGATGCAGACAAGCACTCACAGCTGGAGGTGGATAGCCCTTTGTTGGACGAATCCACTTTCAGGTAAAAAGGTGCATCAAGGGATCCTGTGTGACAAGAAAGAAAATCAGTATATGTATAGAAAGAGAATTAACACATACCTGTAACACAGTTGCAGATTAATTGTGAGCCAGTCAGACACCGTTCCAGTTGCAGACAACCACTCACAGCTGAAGATGGAGAGCTCTTTGTTGGCTGGATCCACTTTCAGGTAAAAAGGTGTGTCATGAGATCCTTCAAATAAAAAAGACAAAAAAGAAAGTCAATATATGTATAGAAACCGAATGTTCACTTACCTGTTACACAGTTGCAAATGAAAGAAAGCCAGTCGGACACCGTTTGAGATGCAGACAAGCACTCACAGCTGAAGATGGAGAGCTCCTTGTTGGCCGGATCCACTTGCAGGTAAAATGGTGCAACATGGGATCCTGATAAACTGTGTGACAAAAAAGAAAATCATGTATAGAAACCGAATGTTCACTTGTTAGCCACATACATTGAATGAAAATCACTGTATGTATAGAAACCGAATGTTCACTTACCTGTTACACAGTTGCAAATGAAAGACAGTCAGTCAGACACCGTTTGAGATGCAGACAAGCACTCACAGCTGGAGGTGGATAGCCCCTTGTTGGACGAATCCACTTTCAGGTAAAAAGGTGCATCAAGGGATCCTGTGTGACAAGAAAGAAAATCAGTATATGTATAGAAAGAGAATTAACACATACCTGTTACACAGTTGCAGGTGTAAAAAAGGTGTGTCATGAGATCCTTCAAATAAGAAAGACAAAAAAGAAAGTCAATATATGTATAAAAACCAAATGTTCACTTACCTGTTACTCAGTTGAAGATTAATTGCAAGCCAGTCAGACACCGTTCCAGTTGCAGAGAACCATTCACAGCTGAAGATGGAGAGCTCCTTGTTGGCCGGATACACTTTCAGGTAAAACGGTGCATCATGGGATCCTGATAAACTGTGTGACAAAAATGAAAATCAATTTATGTATAAAAACCGAATGTTCACTTACCTGTTACTCAGTTGCAAATGAAAGAAATCCAGTCGGACACCATTTGAGATACAGACAAGCACTCACAGCTGGAGGTGGATAGTCCCTTGTTGGACGAATCCACTTTCAGGTAAAAAGGTGCATCAAGGGATCCTGTGTGACAAGAAAGAAAATCAGTATATGTATGGAAAGAGAATTAACACATACCTGTTACACAGTTGCAGATTAATTGCAAGCCAGTCAGACACCGTTCCAGTTGCAGACAACCACTCACAGCTGAAGATGGAGAGCCCCTTGTTTGCCGGATCCACTTTCAGGTAAAACGGTGCATCATGGGATCCTGATGAACTGTGTGACAAAAATTAAACTCAATGTATGTATAGAAACCGAATGTTCGCTTACCTGTTACTCAGTTGCAAATGAAAGAAAGCCAGTCGGACACCGTTTGAGATGCAGACAAGCACTCACAGCTGGAGGTGGAGAGCTCCTTGTTGGCCGGATCCACTTTCAGGTAAAAAGGTGTGTCATGAGATCCTGCAAATATGAAAGACAAAAAAGAAAGTCAATATATGTATAGAAACCGAATGTTCACTTACCTCTTACTCAGTTGCAGATGAAAAGAAAGCCAGGCAGACAGAGTTCTAGATGCAGACAAGCACTCACAGCTTGAGATGTATAGCCCCTTGTTAGCCAGATTCAATTTGAAGTAAAAAGGTGTGTCATGAGATCCTGCAAATAAGAAAGACAAAAAATAAAGTCAATGTATGTATAGAAACCGAATGTTCACTTACCTGTTACACAGTTGATATGAAAGAAAGTCAGTCGGACACCGTTTGAGATGCAGACAAGCACTCGCAGCTGGAGGTGGAGAGCTCCTTGTTGGCCGGATCCACTTTCAGGTAAAACGGTGCATCATGGAATCCTGATAAACTGTGTGACAAAAATGAAAATCAATGCATGTATAGAAACCGAATGTTCACTTACCTGTTACTCAGTTGCAGATTAATTGCAAGCCAGTCAGACACCGTTCCAGATGCAGACAAGCACTCACAGCTTGAGATGTATAGCCCCTTGTTAGCCAGATTTGACGTAAAAAGGTGTGTCATGAGATCCTGCAAATAAGAAAGACAAAAAAGAAAGTCAATGTATGTATAGAAACCGAATGTTCACTTACCTGTTACACAGTTGCAAATGAAAGAAAGTCAGTCGGACACCGTTTGAGATGCAGACAAGCACTCGCAGCTGGAGGTGGAGAGCTCCTTCTTGGCCGGATCCACTTTCAGGTAAAACGGTGCATCATGGAATCCTGATAAACTGTGTGACAAAAATGAAAATCAATGCATGTATAGAAACCGAATGTTCACTTACCTGTTACTCAGTTGCAGATTAATTGCAAGCCAGTCAGACACCGTTCCAGATGCAGACAAGCACTCACAGCTTGAGATGTATAGCCCCTTGTTAGCCAGATTTGACGTAAAAAGGTGTGTCATGAGATCCTGCAAATAAGAAAGACAAAAAAGAAAGTCAATGTATGTATAGAAACCGAATGTTCACTTACCTGTTACACAGTTGCAAATGAAAGAAAGTCAGTCGGACACCGTTTGAGATGCAGACAAGCACTCGCAGCTGGAGGTGGAGAGCTCCTTGTTGGCCGGATCCACTTTCAGGTAAAACGGTGCATCTCGGAATCCTGATAAACTGTGTGACAAAAATGAAAAACAATGCATGTATAGAAACCGAATGTTCACTTACCTGTTACTCAGTTGCAGATTAATTGCAAGCCAGTCAGACACCGTTCCAGTTGCAGACAACCACTCACAGCTGAAGATGGCGAGCTCCTTGTCGGCCGGATCCACTTTTATGTAAAAAGGTGGGTTATGAAATCCTGAAAATAAGTAAGACAAAAAAGAAAGTCAATATATGTATAGAAACCGAATGTTCACTTACCTCTTACTCAGTTGCAGATGAAAAGAAAGCCAGGCAGACAGAGTTCTAGATGCAGACAAGCACTCACAGCTTGAGATGTATAGCCCCTTGTTAGCCAGATTCAATTTGAGGTAAAAAGGTGTGTCATGAGATCCTGCAAATAAGAAAGACAAAAAAGAAAGTCAATATATGTATAGAAACCGAATGTTCACTTACCTGTTACACAGTTGCAAATGAAAGAAAGTCAGTCGGACACCGTTTGAGATGGAGACAAGCACTCACAGCTGGAGGTGGGTAGACCGTTGTTGGAAGAATCCACTTTCAGGTAAAAAGGTGCATCAAGGGATCCTGTGTGACAATAAAGAAAATCAGTATATATATATAGAAAGAGAATTAACACATACCTGTTACACAGTTGCAGATTAATTGCAAGCCAGTCAGACACCGTTCCAGTTTCAGACAACCACTCACAGCTGAAGATGGAGAGCTCCTTGTTGGCCGGATCCACTTTCAGGTAAAAAGGTGTGTCATGAGATCCTGCAAATAAGAAAGACAAAAAAGAAAGTCAATATATGTATAGAAACCGAATGTTCCCTTACCTGTTACAAAGTTGCAAATGAAAGAAAGTCAGTCGGACACCGTTTGAGATGAAGACAAGCACTCACAGCTGGAGGTGGAGAGCTCCTTGTTGGCCGGATCCACTTTCAGGTAAAACGGTGCATCATGGAATCCTGATAAACTGTGTGACAAAAATGAAAATTAATGCATGTATAGAAACCGAATGTTCACTTACCTGTTACTCAGTTGCAGATTGATTGCAAGCCAGTCAGACACCGTTCCAGTTGCAGACAACCACTCACAGCTGAAGATGGAGAGCTCCTTGTCGGCCGGATCAACTTTTATGTAAAAAGGTGTGTCATGAGATCCTGCAAATAAGAAAGACAAAAAAGAAAGTCAATATATGTATAGAAACGGAATGTTCACTTACCTGTTACACAGTTGTAAATGAAAGAAAGCCAGTCGGACACCATTTGAGATGCAGTCAAGCACTCACAGCTAGAGGTGGAGAGGTCCTTGTTGGCCAGATCCACTTTCAGGTAAAACGGTGCATCATGGGATCCTGACAAACTGTGTGACAAAAATGAAAATCAATTTATGTATAAAAAAACCGAATGTTCACTTACCTGTTACTCAATTGCAAATGAAAGAAATCCAGTCGGACACCGTTTGAGATGCAGACAAGCACTCACAGCTGGAGGTTGATAGCCCCTTGTTAGCCGGATCCACTTTCAGGTAAAAAGGTGTGTCATGAGATCCTGCAAATAAGAAAGACAAAAAAGAAAGTCAATATATGTAAAGAAACCGAATGTTCACTTACCTGTTACACAGATGCAGATGAAAAGAAAGCCAGGCAGACACCGTTCCAGTTGCAGACAACCACTCACAGCTGAAGATGGAGAGCTCCTTGTTGTCCTGATCCTATTTTTCAGTAAAAAGGTGGGTCATGAAATCCTGAAAATAAGAAAGACAAAAAAGAAAGTCAATATGTGTATAGAAACCGAATGTTCACTTACCTCTTACTCAGTTGCAGATGAAAAGAAAGCCAGGCAGACAGAATTCTAGATGCAGACAAGCACTCACAGCTTGAGATGTATAGCCCCTTGTTATCCAGATTCAATCTGAGGTAAAAAGGTGTGTCATGAGATCCTGCAAATAAGAAAGACAAGAAAGAAAGTCAATATATGTATAGAAACCGAATGTTCACTTACCTGTTACACAGTTGCAAATGAAAGAAAGTCAGTTGGACACCGTTTGAGATGCAGACAAGCACTCACAGCTGGACGTGGATAGACCGTTGTTGGACGAATCCACTTTCAGGTAAAAAGGTGCATCCAGGGATCCTGTGTGACAAGAAAGAAAATCAGTATATGTATAGAAAGAGAATTAAACACATACCTGTTACACAGTTGCAGATTAATTGCAAGCCAGTCAGACACCGTTCCAGTTGCAGACAACCACTCACAGCTGAAGATGGAGAGCTCCTTTCTGGCCGGATCCACTTTCAGGTAAAAAGGTGTGTCATGAGATCCTGCAAATATGAAAGACAAAAAAGAAAGTCAATATATGTATAGAAACCGAATGTTCACTTACCTCTTACTCAGTTGCAGATGAAAAGAAAGCCAGGCAGACAGAGTTCTAGATGCAGACAAGCACTCACAGCTTGAGATGTATAGCCCCTTGTTAGCCAGATTCAATTTGAGGTAAAAAGGTGTGTCATGAGATCCTGCAAATAAGAAAGACAAAAAAGAAAGTCAATATATGTATAGAAACGGAATGTTCACTTACCTGTTACACAGTTGTAAATGAAAGAAAGCCAGTCGGACACCATTTGAGATGCAGACAAGCACTCGCAGCTGGAGGTGCATAGACCGTTGTTGGACGAATCCACAAAAAGGTGCATCAAGGGATCCTGTGTGACAAGAAAGAAAATCAGTAAATGTATAGAAAGAGAATTAACACATACCTTTTACACAGTTGCAGATTAATTGCAAGCCAGTCAGACACCGTTCCAGTTGCAGAGAACCACTCACAGCTGAAGATGGAGAGCTCCTTGTTGGCCGGATCCACTTTCAGGTAAAATGGTGCATCATGGAATCCTGATAAACTGTGTGACAAAAATGAAAATCAATGCATGTATAGAAACCGAATGTTCACTTACCTGTTACTCAGTTGCAGATTAATTGCAAGCCAGTAAGACACCGTTCCAGTTGCCGACAACCACTCACAGCTGAAGACGGAGAGCTCCTTGTTAGCCAGAATCAATTTGAGGTAAAAAGGTGTGTCATGAGATCCTGCAAATAAAGACAAAAAAGAAAGTCAATATATGTATAGAAACGGAATGTTCACTTACCTGTTACACAGTTGTAAATGAAAGAAAGCCAGTCGGACACCATTTGAGATGCAGACAAGCACTCACAGCTAGAGGTGGAGAGCTCCTTGTTGGCCGGATCCACTTTCAGGTAAAACGGTGCATCATGGGATCCTGACAAACTGTGACAAAAATGAAAATCAATTTATGTATAAAAAAAACGAATGTTCACTTACCTGTTACTCAATTGCAAATGAAAGAAATCCATTCGGACACCGTTTGAGATGCAGACAAGCACTCACAGCTGGAGGTGGATAGCCCCTTGTTGGCCGGATCCACTTTCAGGTAAAAAGGTGTGTCATGAGATCCTGCAAATAAGAAAGACAAAAAAGAAAGTCAATATATGTAAAGAAACCGAATGTTCACTTACCTGTTACACAGATGCAGATGAAAAGAAAGCCAGGCAGACACCGTTCCAGTTGCAGACAACCACTCACAGCTGAAGATGGAGAGCTCCTTGTTGGCCGGATCCTATTTTTCAGTAAAAAGGTGGGTCATGAAATCCTGAAAATAAGAAAGACAAAAAAGAAAGTCAATATGTGTATAGAAACCGAATGTTCACTTACCTCTTACTCAGTTGCAGATGAAAAGAAAGCCAGGCAGACAGAATTCTAGATGCAGACAAGCACTCACAGCTTGAGATGTATAGCCCCTTGTTAGCCAGATTCAATCTGAGGTAAAAAGGTGTGTCATGAGATCCTGCAAATAAGAAAGACAAGAAAGAAAGTCAATATATGTATAGAAACCGAATGTTCACTTACCTGTTACACAGTTGCAAATGAAAGAAAGTCAGTTGGACACCGTTTGAGATGCAGACAAGCACTCACAGCTGGACGTGGATAGACCGTTGTTGGACGAATCCACTTTCAGGTAAAAAGGTGTGTCATGAGATCCTGCAAATATGAAAGACAAAAAAGAAAGTCAATATATGTATAGAAACCGAATGTTCACTTACCTCTTACTCAGTTGCAGATGAAAAGAAAGCCAGGCAGACAGAGTTCTAGATGCAGACAACCACTCACAGCTTGAGATGTATAGCCCCTTGTTAGCCAGATTCAATTTGAGGTAAAAAGGTGTGTCATGAAATCCTGCAAATAAGAAAGACAAAAAAGAAAGTCAATACATGTATAGAAACCGAATGTTCACTTACCTGTTACACAGTTGCAAATTAAAGAAAGTCAGTCGGACACCGTTTGAGATGCCGGCAAGCACTCACAGCTGGAGGTGCATAGACCGTTGTTGGACGAATCCACTTTCAGGTAAAAAGGTGCATCAAGGGATCCAGTGTGACAAGAAAGAAAATCAGTATATGTATAGAAAGAGAATTAACACATACCTGTTACACAGTTGCAGATTAATTGCAAGCCAGTCAGACACCGTTCCAGTTGCAGACAACCACTCACAGCTGAAGATGGAGAGCTCCTTGTTGGCCGGATCCACTTTCAGGTAAAACGGTGCATCATGGAATCCTGATAAACTGTGTGACAAAAATGAAAATCAATGCATGTATAGAAACCGAATGTTCACTTACCTGTTACTCAGTTGCAGATTAATTGCAAGCCAGTAAGACACCGTTCCAGTTGCCGACAACCACTCACAGCTGAAGATGGAGAGCTCCTTGTTAGCCAGAATCAATTTGAGGTAAAAAGGTGTGTCATGAGATCCTGCAAATAAGAAAGACAAAAAAGAAAGTCAATACATGTATAGAAACCGAATGTTCACTTACCTGTTACACAGTTGCAAATTAAAGAAAGTCAGTCGGACACCGTTTGAGATGCAGACAAGCACTCACAGCTGGAGGTGGATAGCCCCTTGTTGGAAGAATCCACTTTCAGGTAAAAAGGTGCACCAAGGGATCCTGTGTGACAAGAAAGAAAATCAGTATATGTATAGAAAAAGAATTAAACACATACCTGTTACACAGTTGCAGATTACTTGCAAGCCAGTCAGACACCGTTCCAGTTGCAGACAACCACTCACAGCTGAAGATGGAGAGCTCCTTGTTGGCCGGATCCACTTTCAGGTAAAAAGGTGTGTCATGAGATCCTGCAAATATGAAAGACAAAAAAGAAAGTCAATATATGTATAGAAACCGAATGTTCACTTACCTCTTACTCAGTTGCAGATGAAAAGAAAGCCAGGCAGACAGAGTTGTAGATGCAGACAACCACTCACAGCTTGAGATGTATAGCCCCTTGTTAGCCAGATTCAATTTGAGGTAAAAAGGTGTGTCATGAGATCCTGCAAATAAGAAAGACAAAAAAGAAAGTCAATACATGTATAGAAACCGAATGTTCACTTACCTGTTACACAGTTGCAAATTAAAGAAAGTCAGTCGGACACCGTTTGAGATGCAGACAAGCACTCACAGCTGGAGGTGGGTAGACCGTTGTTGGACAAATCCACTTTCAGGTAAAAAGGTGCATCAAGGGATCCTGTTTGACAAGAAAGAAAATCAGTATATGTATAGAAAGAGAATTAACACATACCTGTTACACAGTTGCAGATTAATTGCAAGCCAGTCAGACACCGTTCCAGTTGCAGACAACCACTCACAGCTGAAGATGGAGAGCTCCTTTTTGGCCGGATCTACTTTCAGGTAAAAAGGTGTGTCATGAGATCCTGCAAATATGAAAGACAAAAAAGAAAGTCAATATATGTATAGAAACCGAATGTTCACTTACCTCTTACTCAGTTGCAGATGAAAAGAAAGCCAGGCAGACAGAGTTCTAGATGCAGACAAGCACTCACAGCTGAAGATGGAGAGCTCCTTTTTGGCCGGATCTACTTTCAGGTAAAACGGTGCATCATGGAATCCTGATAAACTGTGTGACAAAAATGAAAATCAATGCATGTATAGAAACCGAATGTTCACTTACCTGTTACTCAGTTGCAGATTAATTGCAAGCCAGTCAGACATCGTTCCAGTTGCAGACAACCACTCACAGCTGAAGATGGAGAGCTCCTTGTTGGCCGGATCCAGTTTCAGTTAAAAAGGTGTGTCATGAGATCCTGCAAATAAGAAAGACAAAAAAGAAAGTCAATATATGTATAGAAACCGAATGTTCACTTACCTCTTACTCAGTTGCAGATGAAAAGAAAGCCAGGCAGACAGAATTCTAGATGCAGACAAGCACTCACAGCTTGAGATGTATAGCCCCTTGTTAGCCAGATTCAATCTGAGGTAAAAAGGTGTGTCATGAGATCCTGCAAATAAGAAAGACAAGAAAGAAAGTCAATATATGTATAGAAACCGAATGTTCACTTACCTGTTACACAGTTGCAAATGAAAGAAAGTCAGTTGGACACCGTTTGAGATGCAGACAAGCACTCACAGCTGGACGTGGATAGACCGTTGTTGGACGAATCCACTTTCAGGTAAAAAGGAGCATCCAGGGATCCTGTGTGACAAGAAAGAAAATCAGTATATGTATAGAAAGAGAATTAAACACATACCTGTTACACAGTTGCAGATTAATTGCAAGCCAGTCAGACACCGTTCCAGTTGCAGACAACCACTCACAGCTGAAGATGGAGAGCTCCTTTCTGGCCGGATCCACTTTCAGGTAAAAAGGTGTGTCATGAGATCCTGCAAATATGAAAGACAAAAAAGAAAGTCAATATATGTATAGAAACCGAATGTTCACTTACCTCTTACTCAGTTGCAGATGAAAAGAAAGCCAGGCAGACAGAGTTCTAGATGCAGACAACCACTCACAGCTTGAGATGTATAGCCCCTTGTTAGCCAGATTCAATTTGAGGTAAAAAGGTGTGTCATGAAATCCTGCAAATAAGAAAGACAAAAAAGAAAGTCAATACATGTATAGAAACCGAATGTTCACTTACCTGTTACACAGTTGCAAATTAAAGAAAGTCAGTCGGACACCGTTTGAGATGCCGGCAAGCACTCACAGCTGGAGGTGCATAGACCGTTGTTGGACGAATCCACTTTCAGGTAAAAAGGTGCATCAAGGGATCCAGTGTGACAAGAAAGAAAATCAGTATATGTATAGAAAGAGAATTAACACATACCTGTTACACAGTTGCAGATTAATTGCAAGCCAGTCAGACACCGTTCCAGTTGCAGACAACCACTCACAGCTGAAGATGGAGAGCTCCTTGTTGGCCGGATCCACTTTCAGGTAAAACGGTGCATCATGGAATCCTGATAAACTGTGTGACAAAAATGAAAATCAATGCATGTATAGAAACCGAATGTTCACTTACCTGTTACTCAGTTGCAGATTAATTGCAAGCCAGTAAGACACCGTTCCAGTTGCCGACAACCACTCACAGCTGAAGATGGAGAGCTCCTTGTTAGCCAGAATCAATTTGAGGTAAAAAGGTGTGTCATGAGATCCTGCAAATAAGAAAGACAAAAAAGAAAGTCAATACATGTATAGAAACCGAATGTTCACTTACCTGTTACACAGTTGCAAATTAAAGAAAGTCAGTCGGACACCGTTTGAGATGCAGACAAGCACTCACAGCTGGAGGTGGATAGCCCCTTGTTGGAAGAATCCACTTTCAGGTAAAAAGGTGCACCAAGGGATCCTGTGTGACAAGAAAGAAAATCAGTATATGTATAGAAAAAGAATTAAACACATACCTGTTACACAGTTGCAGATTAATTGCAAGCCAGTCAGACACCGTTCCAGTTGCAGACAACCACTCACAGCTGAAGATGGAGAGCTCCTTGTTGGCCGGATCCACTTTCAGGTAAAAAGGTGTGTCATGAGATCCTGCAAATATGAAAGACAAAAAAGAAAGTCAATATATGTATAGAAACCGAATGTTCACTTACCTCTTACTCAGTTGCAGATGAAAAGAAAGCCAGGCAGACAGAGTTGTAGATGCAGACAACCACTCACAGCTTGAGATGTATAGCCCCTTGTTAGCCAGATTCAATTTGAGGTAAAAAGGTGTGTCATGAGATCCTGCAAATAAGAAAGACAAAAAAGAAAGTCAATACATGTATAGAAACCGAATGTTCACTTACCTCTTACTCAGTTGCAGATGAAAAGAAAGCCAGGCAGACAGAGTTCTAGATGCAGACAAGCACTCACAGCTGAAGATGGAGAGC